>NC_047045.1:80872723-81206889 GCF_011762595.2 Tursiops truncatus | reverse complement strand
TCCGCAGAGCCAGGGTAGCCCAGAACTGGCCACGGTGGGAGGAACTGGCAAATACCATAAACCAGTTGTTATTGCTTTGATTTTTTTTCCCAGAGAGCCAGTTTACAAGCATACCACAGCTCGACCACTGTGTTCTTTCCTGATGGCTGTTACCAGCAAAACCAGATAGTATAAAAGGGGAAATGCACGCTCATGCTGTTTGTACCCTCGAAGCAAGCTCTGCGTATTTCATGCTGGGGGCTCCCTCTCGGAGGGCCCTCTGGCTAGCGAGCCACTGCCCCGACTAGGTTACACGCTTCTTGTAACCGTTACTAATGTGTAAAATACATCTTTCTTGAATGATCTGAACTTGTACAGTATAGAGTCTGAGTCATTGCTGCTCCATCCGTGTCACGTACAAAGCTTGCGTTGCCTAAGCCACCATGGGGTGAGTACAAACAGATCGATCCCCTTTCAACACACAGAGCAACCTTTCCTTCCCCAATGGTGGGTAGCTTTAGTCTCCGGAAAAGAGGGAACAAAATAGAAATACAATAATCTAACAATTACGGTGCCCACAGTGCTTTCCCCTAAGAAAAATACATGACATATGGTGAGCATTCATTGACAGTCTATGAGAGCTAACTAGAGAACTCAAAAGAAACCAGAAAGACATTTTTGATTAATCCTTTTCTTTTCAACCTAAGGATATCCATGACCAGGCACATAGGTCTCGTTTTCTGTTTGTAAATGACTGACACATCATACCTTGTGTTTGGCTTCAGGTTCTCAATGGGCAGGTGAGTTACTGATGAAGCTTGGGTGGACCACTTGTTCCTGATGAAGTCTTCATAGGATGCACTGTAAACCAAGTAACCTACAAGTGGAAAGGAGGCAGAACCCAATGAGCATCAAGGAACCACATCACACCAGAGGCATAACCCAGGGGAGGATGACGGGAAGGAAACAGTGGCGTGGAGGCAGCTCTGTGCGAGAAGTCAAGAAGGGGAGTGTGTTGGGTCAGATGGGATAGAACGCTGGTACCCACTGGTGAAACCAGATGCAGATGACAAAATTAAAGACACTTCCTGGTGACGAGCTGGTTCCCTACTTCTCTTCCGTGTCCTCATTTCCCACATTCCCTGGCCTTCCTCATCTCCTTAGAACTGATAACATCTGTGAGCGCGCAGCAGAAGAAAGGATCAGTGACCTCCACACAAGTATTTAAGAAGCTCCTGGTAGAGATATATACAATCGTCCTTCAGGTGAAACGAAGAAACCGTGATGGTGAATGCCGTGTGTGTGGCTGACAGACCCCAGACTCACGGTGGGTGATCTCCTCACCTACTGCTATCGGCTCTCCTTTAGTTTCTAGTTGTTGAATATCTCTGCCTGCCCTTGACCTCGATGTCTAGTGACAACAGTCAGGCAGCTCTTTTCTCTGCCTTATCTGCTGTTAATGGGCCTCAGCGGGTGGGCCCTCAGCCCTGACACCTGCCCAGCCTTCAAGGCTGCCTCGTTAGGCCAAGGGAAGCTCACGTCACAGCTTCACACATTCTTTACTTACGTTGGAAGGAAATCGTTGTCAAGTACTTTCTACGCGCCAAACATATGCCGAATCCTTTGGATTAAGTTTTACTTCGATGAATTCTCCTGGTCCTAGTACATAGGTTTCCCTGCCCTCATTCTGACACGAGGAGACTGAGTCTCAGAGAGGGGGTAAAAATCCGGTCCAAGTTCACATTCGTTAATTCATTCAACAAATATTTACTGTGTGCCTTCTACGTGTCAGACCCTGCACTACGTGCTGGAGGTCAAACGGCGACTCGTTTTATCTATAACTCCAGGAGCAGTACGCCGGCAGACACACAGGATTACACAGCCGTGATGAGAACTGAGGAGCAGCCCACGTGCTGGGGGACAGGGGGCGGGCAGAGCTCCCCCAGGGCCCCGAAATGGGGCTGATGACTGAAGGATGGGAAGCAGCTAAGATGCATGGTAGGAGGTGGGGTGGATTCCAGGTAGAGGGAATTCCTGGGCAAAGATGCTGAAGAGGGAGGAGCCAGGAGAAGGCGGAGCCTCCGAGTGGCAGGGTGGGAGGAGGGGCGACAAGAAATGAAGCTGAGGAAGCACAAAATGGAGAAAATATGCAGGGCCCTTTGGTCACGAAGGCTTTTGCTTTTCATTCTAGAAGAAAGGGAACACGTTGAAGGGGTGACACAATAAGACTGTCTTCAGCGCATCTCTCTGGTGCAAAATGGAGGACCGACACGGTGTGGGGCATGGATGGGATGGTCTAGCTAGACAGCTGTCACAATATCCAGGTGAGAGGCGGTGACAACTCAGGTTCCGTGGTGTTAATGGAGGGAAATGGATGCATGCAAGAGAAACCTGAAAGGTGAAGCCGACAGGATTTAGTGATGAACTGAATATGGAGGGGAAATAAAAGGAGATTTTAAGATGACTCCAAACCTTCAAGCTTGCAAAAAATGGGTGGAAAAGTGAGGGCTCCTCTGAGATAGAAAGCCCAGGTGAGCAGGTTTGGGGCTCTGAAGGATCATGAGTTTGATTCTGGACACGCTGAGTCTGAGACGCTTTGGAGACATCCCGGTGACGATGTCAAGCAGACATAATTTTACTGTTTGAGGCTCAGAGGAGAGGCAGGCTGGGCCTTGAGCTATAAACCAATGACTCCCCTCCCAGATGAATTAAAACCGTGTGCGTGGGTAACATCCTGGAGCGAGAGAACACAGAGTAAGAGGAAAAGAGAACTGAGGACCAAGCCCTCGGCAAGTCCGACCTTTAGTGTTTGGTCAAAGAGGGTGAGCCTGCGAGGGAGACTCGGGTTGAGAGAATTGGATCGCAGGTCAAGGAGGAAAAGATCAACAGCATCAAAAGCATCTAAGAGGCAAACGACTTCATTTAGCAACCTGTTCTCTCTGACTGCCTCCATTAAGACCTGTTCTGGTGATGGAAAGGGTGGATTAGAGTCACACAGCTAACTGCCGAGCACACAGGGAGCAGAAGCAGAGGCACTTGGCTCTGAAGCCTTTCCACGCTGCTTTCTGGAGGAATTCGTTCTTCTCTTTTTTCAACAAATATTTCATGGCGACCTGGGAAGGGTTGCTGCTCTCGCCACAGGGTTCCCTCCTCCTCTGAGGACAGCCGCATCAAGCCACACATGCTGCATATAACAAAGGCACATCCGCACACATGTGCCCGAGGAGCCCCGTTGTGACGGGTCTGCCCGGCTAATCCGCCTTGAAATCAACTCCATCAGAACCCTGTGCTTCGTCCCACATGCTACGCGGGTTTCTCTGCTTATCCTTGGGTCTGAATTTTTATAATGTGCTATTTGAGCACGTGTAACTCCTGCTTTCTCTGTTCTTATCAAAACCTGTCCTGAAAAACTCAGAGGCCATCATGTGGGTGATTTCCTATGGAGTCACTCCTGATGGAGTAACTGCCTCATTCACTGGGACTGATCAGGGAAAGCAACGGCCTACTCACTCTGCAGGAGTTTCATATCGTTTGGATACCACCTGGTTACATGTTGACTCAACCGCCTGTGCAAGAGAGTACAGCTGGTGGAAACCAGCAGAGCGCTCAATATCTCATGGAGGACCCAATGCCCTGCAGTGGGCCCAGAAGTGTGATGTTCTGTTTGGGTCTAGGAGGTATCTGTGTATCCACTTTGCCTCGCTGTTCTACAGCGAAAAGAGCTGGTGGTTGATTCATTTGCTGATGAAGCGCTCCCACGATATTCTCTTTTAGCCTCTGGGGTCTAAACAGCCCTGCATATTGCAGGGCTGTCGTGCGCTGAACTATTCCACAGTAAACAGCTTCGCAGTACCAGCACAACCTTCTATCGGGAGTGCCCGAATCCCTATAAATACTTCAGCCATGTTATCTATGCTCGTGGCATGAGTACTCGTGATTAGGGCACTGCGGTTTGGTTTAGGGTTAGGTGTAGGGTATGTGTTGATGAGATGACCTCAAAGTCTCCAGGAAGGCTTGGGATGTGAAGTTAACAAGAGCATGTGTTTCAGAAGCACGCCCTCTATGGGATGATACAGGAACTGCTTCGGAGTTAAGTCCGGTGACATTTACCGGGAGTTCTCTGAAGGCTCCTCACGCGGCAGCCCTTGAGGCATGTCTAAGTCTAAGGTGGCTGGCGCTCTCATCCTGTATCCATCCTTCTGTTTTTCAGAAGCCCCGTGGCTCAGGGCACAGTGGTATATTTATTCTAAGTAACATCTGTTATGCAAGAGATCAAAAGCTAAATAGCTTAAGCTAAGGTTTTCCATTATTTTTTTTCTGTATGCTTACTTGCTTGCTTTTCAAAATTGCCATTCATAAAATCATATTCAGTTAATAAAAGGATTTTCTGGCTGCTTTGACTACAAGCTTTCCTCCTTCCGTTGATTTATTCGTTTTCTATTAGGAACATGCTGGACTTCACAGAAGCTGGCCTCTGCAGCCCATGCAGCTCACAGGCTGGGGGCGACCGTCACTTACAGTTAGACCAAGACTCCGCCCCCTCGATCTGTACCCTCGCTCTCCCCTGGCCCTTCCACCTTACCCGGCACAATACCCAGGCACTCTTTCCTGTGTTCCTTATCCTGGTTTTTGGGCTGCTGTGCAAACTCCATTAGAAAAGTTGCTCTTTGGATGTGCTTGGATATTTTCTTATCATTTTAAGAGATAATGTTGGGGACATAAAGCAAAAGCACTAAAAATTTTGAATTCGATGAACCACGCTAACATAATAGTGACAGATAATATGTCAAACTCTGACTTAACGGCACCATCCCCAGTCCCGAGTCACACACACACACATATGTTCCTTCCTCTTATATAACTAACTGACCCAAAAAGAATCATTTGCAAAAGAAGGGTCTATTCAAAACAACATTAATTCTTTACTGTAGGAACTTATCTCAACAAATTTATCCTCAAATATATCCTTGGCAGAATCAAATGAACTCATGAACATCTCACAGGCCAAGACCTAGGAGGAGGAAGATCCCTGGGCACTTTGCCATCACATCTGGGGCCCATCTAAGGAATTCAGGGACACGGAGACTGGTTTGGAAGCACCCAGCAGACATGGAAAGAAGGGAAGAGGCTGTCACGACCCCAGGGTTGACTGTGACTCCGGGTAGCACACAGTAGGAGCTCTTTCATCACCCATGCTGTGGGATCTCATCTTACGTGTGGCTCTGTGGACTCCCTGGCTATTTGCAGGATTACAGAGTATAAGAGATGTAACGACATTTTGCCTAGGAGGAAAGCAAGGTCCAGAGAGATGAGGTAGGTAGCTCAAAGTCATAAAAGCCAATTTGGGACTAGGATTCAGGACTTCTGACTTTCATCTAGTGCTCTTCATACTACCCCACAAGGCTTCCCACACTGCCTCTATTTCATCCTTTTAAAAGAAGACATCTGCGTTCATCCATCCAATTCATCCTCCAGTTCATGCATCTGTCCATCCATTTAACCTACCCATCCATCCTCACATCCATCCATCGTTCATTTATCCAGTCCATCCATCCTCACATCCATCCATCATTCATTTATCCAATCCATCCGTTCATGTATCCATCCATCCATCCATCCATTTTCCATCTATCCACTCATCCATCATCCATCCATCCCTTATTGTCTGTATTTCCCACCTGCTGGTTGACAGGAACTCTAAGCATCTGCCTTGGACACACCTGTTATCATATCTCCCGGGGCGGATTTGTCCCAGTCCACAATGACAAATGAGTGGCAGCCTTCCACGGCGACCACAGTGATGTTGCGGGGGGCATGCTGAGGAGGCAGGTCACTCTTCTTCAGGTCGTTTGGAATGATTTCATCCAGGCTGTCCACTTGGAAGTGATCCAGAGCGTCAGTCAGGGAGCACGGGGCAGACGGGTCTTTATTTAGGTACGTCACGTAAGGAGCTGGAAAAGAACAAAGATACCCAGTCGGATTGCTGAAGGCTTTCTCTGGAGGCAGAAACATGATGTCTGCTCCAGGAGGAGACCCCCTGATTCAGCCTCTTCCTACTAAGCATCCAGGGTCATCAGCCCTGACGCCAAACTCAGACGCGCATCCCTAGCCCTCTTGTATGGATCTATATATTTATATCTTTCAACATCATGGTGTCAAAAGAGCTTATCGCCCCATCAGCGTCAATGATTATGATCTTTTAACATCATGGTGTCAAAAGAGCTTATTGCCCCATCAACGTCAATGATTATGACCTCGGTGGTTTTGAAACATCTCTGAGCTACAATCTAGTATAACATAAGCCTGCAGCATTCTGCCATTCCTACGCCCCAAAACTTAGAAGGGTGTGAATCAGCCCAACTTAGAGTTCTCTCAACCTCAGTTCATTCCCTAGGCTGTCTTGGGACCAGAAAAAACCATACACTGATCAAGATACACAGCCTTAGCCTCAGTTCTGGGTGGCCTTCCCTGGGACTTCAGGGACTCACAAAACTACCTGCAATGTCTGCACAGGCCAGGCCTGAATACCCTTCTACAACATTACCACTCAGGACGATGATAGCTACCTCACATTTATGGATAGGCTCAAGCTTTCTCTATACACATGATCTCAGCAGATACACGGGCCCCAGAATTAAGGCAGGACAAGAACTGATAACCCACACTCCAGCCGAGCCTACGGATGCTGACAGAGGCCCCCAGAGCAGCAGGCAAACAGAAGCTTTTCCCTCTAGTCCACAGCTCTTCTTATTACATATGCTCTAGAAGTTAGAAAATCCAAGGAATTGGATTTGAGCTTGATACATTCAAGACCCCCAAGTGCTCCCAAGTAACAATTTCTAGAACTTTCTAAACGTTCCATTGCATCTTTTCGTACAGGTTCTCATTCTCAGTGGCTGTGAGGACTGAAAGCAATTTTTAGATCCCCTATATTCCAATACTCTGTATAAAATTAGGCCTTTCGAGCTCGTTCATGATCTCATCAGGAAGTTTGGGGGAGCCGCCTACTACGCTTTATAGAGTTATAGGCATATGAAAATAGCCAGACAATAGTAAGCCTTTCAGGCTTTTAAGAGTTCTTTGGAGCAGTTAATAATAGCACTGAAAGCATTTCTATTTCTGTCACGGAACCACAGAGAGAAAAGTCAGCACATTCGGGGGATTCAGCCAGGCTCCTGTGTGCCATGGCCCAGCATTACCATTTGTCTCAGGACTCCTCCTTCTAATTAAGATTCTTAAAATTCAAAAAAAGAAAAAAAGAAAGCACTTCAAACAGATAACACACACACACACACACACACACACACACACACACACACACACACACACACACAAGATTCTTGTTCTTCAAGTACGTGTGGTTCAGACACTCAATACTACATCTTGGCTGGCAAGAGTTGTTCTCTGCTGATGCCAGAACATTTGTTTTGGAAACAGAAAAGTGTGATATTAGTTTAAGCTGTTGCCTGTCTCCACTCAGTAATAACTTATTGTTTTTCCACTTAGTAATACGTTAATCTGTCTTGTTAGCAAAGTTCATTAAGGGCATGGGAAAAGAAGACTCCCAAAGGGAATGAAACACAGTTTAGTGAAACAGAATATCCTCCTGAAATTGTTTTAATAATTGAGAAAGAAGAATAGAATCAGTTTCTAGGTCGCAAGTCCTTGAGGCTAACAAAAACTATAGGAAATAAACTGAAGGGCAAACGAACCTATTTACAAAACAGAAGTTGAGTCTCAGATGCAGAAAACAAAATTGTGGTTACTGGGGGGAAAGAAGAGGGAGGGATAAATTGGAAGATTGGGATTGACAAACACAGTACTATACAGAGAAAAGATAATAAGAACCTGTTGAATAGCACAGGGGGCTCTAGTCAATACTCTGTAATGACCTATATGGGAAAAGAATGTAAAAAAGAGTGGAAGAAAAAACTGAAGGAATGGGCTTCCCTGGTGACCACTAGTTAAGAATCCGCCTGCATATGCAGGGGACACGGGTTCGAGCCCTGGTCCGGGAAGATCCCACATGCCGCGGAGCAACTAAGCCCGTGCACCACAACTACGGAGCCTGCACTCTATAGCCCGTGAGCCACAACTACTGAGCCCGTGAGCCACAATACTGAAGCCCGCGCCTAGAGCCCATGCTCCGCAACAAGAGAAGCCACCGCAATGAGAAGCCCGCGCACCACAACTAGAGAAAGCCCGCGCGCTGCCACGAAGACCCAACGCAGCCAACAATAAATAAATTAATTTAAAAAAAACTAAAGGAAAACAGCTTCAGCTCTTTGAAACTCTAAGTAGCCCAATTCAGTAAACCGCTCATCTTTTAGGAAGAAGTTAATGAAGTGCAGGCAAGGCCTAGTGGAAGTCTCATCTCAGAAAAGTTGGCTACAGTAAAAATACTCGTACTACCTGGACTGGTGATTATCGAAAGTGTTCCTTCCTCTTTGTCCACACAAGGCAGCCTCTCTGAACTCTGTTCTGTCGGATCCCAAACGTTCTCCTGCATTCATCCCCCCTCCCGACTTCTGCAGAAAGCAAGCTCATGTGCATCTAAACAGGAATGACTTGCTGAATCAGCCCAAATGGAAAATTCATCCGGGAAAATAAGCCACTGCTGCAAGTGCCTTGGCCAGTCCAAGGGATCAGCTGTGCTCTTCTTCAAGGAACGAAAGTTAAAACCCATGGCTCTCTGATTCAGGAAGTTCTATTTACCAACAAATCGCTTCTTTCCAGCCAGATCGAACTCTTCTTCAGGGTAGGAACTGATGGAGCCTTCTGGGGGGATGACAGCAGGAGTGGCAGCAGGGGTGGAGGGCTTGGTGGTGGCCGGCAGCCTTGAGGTCTCAGCTTCATAATCTGAAACGATGCGATGGTTTTGTAATTGGGCACTTCCAGAAAAGGGGCACCGTGTACCCTCAAAAGAGACCTTCTTAAGATTGATCTCTACACGGAAGCACGTGCGCGCACGCACCCCACCGCTCCGTGGAATAAATGCTATGCCTGAACAGACTTTGATGCTAACAAAACAGTATCTCCTCCCACTTCAGTCCTCCCGGAAAAGCAGCTCCTGGTGAAAGAAAGGAAGGAAGAAAAGAAACACGATGACCAGAAAAATGAGATTTTTAGAATCAAAGCTGGACAGAAACTTAGAATTCACCCCGTTTTGCAGGCTCCTGTTACTGGTCCAAGACCATTCTCTGCCTAAATAATTTTCCCTTCTAAAGCCATAAAAAATTCACATGAGAAAAGAAACTTGATTTTTTAAAAAATTTATCTTCTGTGTATGGGCTTTTCTCTGGGGAGGGGTGTAGGATTAATCCTATTCAGAGAACTAATCCGTTAACAAAAATGAAAACTCTGCTCCCTTTCAACAGCTCCAAACCATAAGAAAGGTGCTATTTTCAAAGATGCTAAGAAAGCTTCCTTTGCTTTCTCACATCTGTTTTTCTTTTAAGTCCTTTTTTTTTGAAAACTGGGGGATTATACCACTACATGGAACGATCGTGATGGCATCAAAGGTGACATTATTCCCACATTCGTGATTTAAGAGCCTTGGAACTACAGACAGCAGCAGGCAGGCAGAGCACAAAAATGGGGACAGACATCCCGAGTGTCAAAGGCCAGCACTGGGGTGGGGACAAGATTTCCACGTGAATTCCTTCAATTTCGGAGGCAACTTACAAAACACACAGAACCATCGCAGGGTCGTAAGTACAATGACAGGATTAGTTACCATTGATGGAGTGAGTGTTCCAGGTGCCATGCAAGGCGTGTGTATTCTTTATCTTAGAAACTTACCTTGACATGAAAACAGGCTATGATAAAAAAAAAAAAACGAATCAGCACATCTAGAGCACTGCATCTTTTTATGTAATTAGAAAAGGAGAGGAAGGAAAGAATGAGAATGGGAAGAGTCAAGGCTGGAGGCCGAGACCTGGTTAAACCACGTCATTTTACTAACGGTGTGGATGGGGGACAGGAAGGCTCAGAATGAAGCAGCTCCAGGATCTCTAGAGGAAGGAGGGGCTGAGAGGGAGGGAAAGGGGGGCTCAGGGAACTGGTCTGCAAGCTGCATCTGTGTATCAAGAACACTGTTCTCCTTTAGGTTAACCTGTATTGGGGGGTAGCTTGGAGGGGGACGGTATAACCACCCTTCCCTAAGCATTGCCACCCACCCCTGAGTTCCGAAGGAAACGGAAATTGAAGTCATCCACTTAGTCATTAAAATAAGATTCTCCCATCAGAAAAGTATGCAAATAATGTGTTTAAAAACATTAGTACCTTCATCGTAGATCACGTACGCCTCTTCCGTGGGCACTGCCGTGTCGGTCTCCAATCCTGAGAACTCATCTAGTGAAGGAGGAGAGGGGAAGGGTCAGCAAACGCCCCAGGGTTTCTTCTCAGCATCACGCCGAGGGCACAGTGATCCAGCCCCATGATGGTTCCAGGGGAGTAAGCGCCCCCTGCCAGGGGCTCCTCAGCTTCCTCAGAAGGAAGGGAGCTGGAACCCAGATTTTCTCTCCTTTGTACTCAGAAAAGGGCCCTGGGGCGCCCTCAAGGATCGAAACAAAGATGCTTCCCCAGCATCCCCGACCAGCTCAAGGGGCTGTTCCTGACCTTCCTCCCACCTCTGCGGCGCCCAGGCTCCCCCTGGCCCGGGATGTTGCAGGCCTGAGAACAGGCATTCTGGGAGAGCAGAGAGTGGCAGCTGGTACCCAGGATGGGGACAAAACCCCTTCTTCCGGGAGCTCCTTTGTTCATGGCACCCTCATTCTCTCCAACCCCTGGATCCTGCCACTCACATGTTCCAGAAGCAGGGTGACCTCCTGCCTCTCCTCTTTCCCAATCTGGCTTCACTGCCCCTCTAAGCTCCCAGCCTCCCTCACCGACTCAGGAGGTAAATCTGTACTGATTAGACTTCTTAACTTGCATATGAAGTTTGGAAATAATATTCCAATGACTACAAACTCCTTTACAAACGGGTAGGGCTCTATTTACAAAACCATGAGATCTATTGTGACTACAAAATTATCCTCTAAATGCAATTAATAGACTTTTATATGTGATTTTTTGATGTCTTCCAGAAAGCCCTAATTATAAGAACCATGGTTAAAATGACTATTATTAATGACTGAACTGATATCACGAGCATGGATGACAACTTGGTTAAGAAAGGTGAGTGAAAGCAAAAACCACATTTTTTGCGTCCACCATCTGGGTCCTTTCAGCAGAAGCTTTTTTGAGAAGGTGGGAGGAGATCAATATATTACTTCTCGACCTGTGGGAGGAAAACGCAGCTGCAAAAAGGAGACCGTTTCTTTGTAGCCGGTAAGATCTTGAGGCACCTTAAAAATTCAGAGGAATTCCTTTCTTCCTTTTGACCTGAAGCCACAGCAATTATACGGAACTCTCAATTCAAGGCACACTTAAAAGGCAGAGGGGGTGTGAGGGTACAGCAAGCAGGAACTAGGATTTATCACTTGCCTTCTGGGCATCAGGCACTGTCACATATATATTGTTCGAGTGAATCCTCACATAAGATAAATGGGGTTCATTACACCCACTTCTCATCCAAGGACACCAAGGATTTATACCATGCCTGGAGCCACACAGCTGGTAAAGGATAAAGCGCTGAAACAGACTTGGACTTGAAGGCCTCGGCTCCAAAGACTACGTTCTTCATACTTCATCACTGCTGCCACTGTTTAAAAGTTGGACTAACCAATCTTTTGCTTGTAAACCTTAAGGCACTTTATTAGAATCGTCATTCCGCAGCATAATGAAAGGGGAATTGAACTAGAAAGTATACCGACGCCCTTCACTCAAAATAGTACAGGCACCAATTTTGAATGGTTTTCTTGCTAGGAAATCACTGATCATTCCTGAGAGATACACCAATGTAATCATTCTACTAGCCTTGTCTGAGCCTACTTTGAATAACTTCAGGAGTGCGATGCTGCCGAAACAAACTCCACCAGCCGAGGACAGTGGCAACCTTGCCTCGCCTGTCTGGCCCCTCTGCGATGAAAAGCCCCGCATACACCTGAGGCCCGTGACACGCCCCCCCACCTGCCTCACCATGGAGGTGGTGAGGCTGGGGATGTTCTGACAGGGCCAACGAAAGTCAACAAAGAGAAGTTGTAAATGATCTGCCTTTCAGGATGGGCATTTCGAGAAAAACGATTAGACGCGATGTTTTTTTAGGTCATTCCAATGTCAATATGTCTGGATCCAAGAGGAATGACTTCTGGGCTGGTTTCAATTAGACAGTTTTCAGGTTGACACCACCTAACGTTTGGAGTTACCTGGCTGTTGTGTCCCAGAAACCATCTTCCTCCCTGTGTCCATTTAACTTTCAAGAACGTAGTCTTGTTTCACCTCATTATCAGCTCAGGTTCATTTCCTTTCATTATTATTCTTGCTCAGGTCAAAATGAATAAACTGTACAATGTTTGCCTCCCGGAGTGAATGAGAAAAGGGGAAACTATAGGGTTTCTTTCATGGACTCCTGATACTAAATACAATTCCTTGAGGAGCTGAAACACTCTGGTCCAGCACCAGGCCACAGACACGATGCCTTTCACCTGCGAACTTGGATCACTTCTTGAGATGAGTGACAGTTAAGTCTTCTGGCAAAAGTAAACATCCTACTTAGTGATTTAGTGCTCCTTTTTTTGTTTTAAGACCAAATGAAGTCAGGCATAATTTTTCTAAAAGAGCACCATCTTGATTCCAAGTAAAAGAAACTTGCAGATGTAATGAAACAGTTTTACAATTTGGGGGGAAAAGCTGACCCTCAGAATTTGCCCCACCTGAATGCCATTTTGAAGCATTTGGAGCTACATAAAACTGGATGTTTTATAAGCCAACCCAGAATCAATGTCAAAAGCTTCCACCTCTTCGTATAAAAGTAGGTGCCAGCCACCAACCATGTGGTCCTCAAGGTTATTTTCTGAGTAGTTTATCCAAACAGTCATGAAAAAAAATGAGCGTAAGATGTTCGGGTCTTAGCTCCAGAGATATATTTTTTAAACTATAAAAAAGATTCTCATTAGAAGTTTAGAGAGAAGGTAAATTCCAGCCGTTTGAAACCCAAGGATATTTGCAAATTATTTGGTTGAATTTGAAGTGAATTTTCAAGTGAATTTTCAATTCCAGCTCAAGTGAAATTTTCAATTTCCAGCTCAAGTGAATTTTCAATTTCCAGCTCAAGTGAATTTTCAATTATTCTGTGTGTATTTTCTGTCTCGAGAGTGAGCTGTGGCAGGAGGGAACTGTTTTCCACGATGACTGATGGTCTTCTAAAACATGCCCCAAGGTCACGTTACAAATTGTTGAAGACGTTCAGCTGGCTCGTAACATTTCCAGACACACACGATACCATCAGATCTGCTGTCGAAACGGAACCTGAAAAACAAGGATCGCTGGTAAAAGACTTCTCAGTAGAAAACAGAGAATGCCTATGGCTTGGGGTATGATATAGATATCCAAAGCTGCATAATTAGGTACCATGAGGAATCTGAGATGAAGCAGAGGATGCTCTCTCTACTGCAAGGAGTTTATTATTTAATAGAGAAGTCATAGCAAGCAAAAAAGTGTGTGTGTGTGTGTGTGTGTGTGTAAGAGAGAGAAAGAACACCAATACGCTGGAAACAAGCATATAATATGCATCTATGCTTACAGGAATATGCAAACAATATGGCCTCTATAACAAATGCTTAAATGACTGGAATGATTTAATGACACAAGGTTATTCCCAAAACACTATTTTAAAGCAGTGTTTTCAAGGGAAAGAGGGACATGATTTAACCAGGGGAGCCGAGACTAAGAGACGTGAAAAGATGATTTTAAAATTGGAGGGCTAGAAACAAAATGTTAGGACTTTGCCAATGGAAGATAATGACAAATGGTCGGCTATATGGGGGTTGAAGAGGGGACTCTTGGAAGGGGAGGTATTCTCTCAGGGATCACAACACAGGTTCTAAATCATCATCCCTACAACAGCAATTTCAGGTCACTAGGTTGCAAAGTGCCATGGCCACAATTTGCCTGGTAAATAAACATTGGTTGTAAGCACATGGAGCCCCAGCACTTGTGGGTGTGCATTATAAACCGAACTACAGTCGTCCCTAGATGTACACTGGGACTTGGTCCAGGAGCCCCTGTGAATACCAAAATCTGTGGATGCTCGAGTCCTTTTTATAAAATAGAGTAGTACAAGGAATCCAAGTTTGGTTGAATCCGTGGATGTGAAACCCGCGGTACAGAGGGCCCACTGTACACCGAATACAACAAGAAAAGTACTGGAGAGAAAACACGAACACGAGAGCAGAGCAAGAGGCAGGGAGACACGGTACAGGTGGTACTGGGAGTGAAGTGTGAGGGGGAGAGTTGGGACCGTCGCTCCGCTGACATCAGCATCTGTCCTGAGGATCACTGTCCCATTTACAGGATGTGTTTTTGCAGGTCGAGGCCACTGGAACGTGTTCAACTAAGAAATGGCAAGCTCCACTGTACTTTACAGATAATACAGAGGGTTTTCGTGAACAATTTTGACTGTGATTTTCTAATTACGAGCCGTCTTTAGAAGCCAATTCCCCCTTAAGATGCTCCCTTCCCCCTCTACCTCTCTCCAGGATTAGCCCTGACAGTTGCGTTCCAGTGGTGGAGGAAGCGGGGACCGTGCTTTCTATTTCTGAGGCAAGTGCAGTGCTTGGATGAGTCACGTTCAAGGAGTGTGTGTTGAGCTGCACATCTGGGTAGGAGGCACACAGAGGCTGGTGTAAGGAAGCCCAGTAAGGAGGAATCATTTGAGTGTTGGGCCAATAGGGTCAGCCTAGCAATGGAGGTATGAAGTCTAAGAAATGTGACGGAGGAAGAAGCGGTGGGAACTGATGAGACCTGACAACAGAGATGAGAGAACCAAAGGAGACACGAGACACCAAAGCCTCAGGCCTGCAGAAACGGATCTTTATCCCATCTTGCTCTGCCGTAAACAACTTGGTTTCCTGATGAGAGGGAGCTGTTTCTATCTACTGTAATTTCAGGTAGATTGTGCATTAGATTGTGAGGTTTCAGAGGCACAGCTACGTCACCGACTTTTCTATGTTTCCCACAGAACCCAACCCATGTGGAGTAGATGATTAATGATCATTTGCTGACATTATTTTCCAAAATTATGAATGAAGCCAGAAAAACAAAAACAAGAGCTACTCCATCCTCTTCAAATTACCACACGGGCTTTCTCATAATGAAATCACGGTACAATGATAAAGAAACATTTATCAAATGAATTCCCTAAATTAGGGTTTACCTAGACACAAGACTTAATCATGCTCACTTTCAATTTCAGAACCTATACACAGAAAGTATAAAAAATAGCTATGTCAACATCATTAGTTATTAGGGAACTACGAATCTAAACCACAATGAGGTACCACTTCACACCCGCTGTGAATGAAAAAGACAGATAGTAACAGGTGTTGGTGAAGATGGAGAGAAACTGGACACCTCATACATTACTGGTGGGAATAAAAATGGTGCAGCTGCGATGGAAAACAGTTTGGTCGTTCCTCAAAAAGCTAAACAGAGAGTTACCATTCGACACAGCAACTCTACACAAGAGAATTAAAACCAGGAATTCAAAAAAAACAACAAACCTGTACGTGAATGTTCACAGCGGCACTAGTCATAATAGACAAAAGGTGTTAACAACGCAAATGTCCATCAACTGATAAATGGGCAAAATGTGGTCTCTCCACACAACGGAATATTAATCAGCAATAAAAGGAATGAGGTACAGACATGTTCTACAATGTGGAGGAAACCTGAAAACAAATTATGCTAACTGAAAGAAGCCAGACACAAAAGGACACATTTCACATGATTCCATTTACATGAAATGTCCAGAACAGGCAACTATAGAGGCAGAAAGTAGATGAGTGGTTTCCCGGAGTTGGGAGGAGCAGAGAATGGGGAGTGACTACTAATGAGTCTAGGGCTCGTTCTGGAGGGTGATGAAGATGTTCTGGAATTTGATAGGGCTGCTTGTTGCACAGCTCTATGAATCTGCTAAAAACTGTACACGTTAAAAGGGAGAACTTGATGGTATGTGATTTCTGTCTCGAGAAAGCTATTATTAAAGATGTTTTTTAATAAAAACAATGATGATTGGAAATGATACTAGGAAGAAAATGTTTAATGAAGTTGTTAGTGGAGCAGCAGAAATAAACAAGGAAGGTAAGCCATACAGAAGTATTTTTAAAATCATAAATTATAGTACATTATGATATTGTTTGAGGATGATAGGTTGCTCTCCCCAAATTTAATTGCTTTTCCAAGACTTTGTACTTATTTTCGAAATGCTGTCTAGAGGTAAATTGTTACTTTTTTTTTTTTTTTACTACCATTGCATTTCTTTTTTCTTTTTCTTTTTTTATTTTTATTGGAGTCTAGTTGCTTTTAGAGATAAATTATTATTAACACTTGGACACTAATTTGGCTTGGGCTAGGCTATCAGACGAATGGACAGGAGTGAAGTAAAAAATACACATCTCTAGCATGATCTGCAAAGAAAAGAAGAAACAAAAATACCAAGAAAAATATGGACCTTCATGCCAACTAAAAAGCCCCGAAATACAACGGAAATGCAAAGAACATGCAATAAAGCCTACATCAGAGGAGACAAAAGAAAATGTAAAATATTAATAATAACAGTAGTAGTAATTAGAACCAAATCCAAAATAGTCACTCTTCTGTTTACAACCAATTATTAAACAAATATCTGTTCTAATTATACTTCAATTAAAAAAATGAAACACATCAACGTACGCAGAAGTAAGGAAGATACATAATATTTTCATACCGGAAACCCAAAGGTAAATTCCAATTTGTACTCACTGGGTTAGCTGGTAGTGTGAGAATTTTCTTCCCAATCGTCCTCTTCTTCAGTGTGTTCCTTGTTCTTTGGTGTGAATTTTTCAGATATGTCAAATGTTCCTGTTTCTTCAGAACTTGTCCATGGAAAGACTAACTTCAAACAGAATTCCCAGTTTGGAGACAGCATTCGTGTTCAAACTGATTGGGTTTATCAGGTCAATGATGCTATGTAAGAATTCGGGGCATGAGTGTGATTTCCTGAAATGAAGGGTCTTCACTCTGCGTTAGCTTAAAAAGACAGAAGCTTTACAGCCTGCATTGCAATTCATTTCAACCCGAGGGAAGGGGGTGAATTTGCCTTCTCGAGCCTGAGGCAAATACAGGATGACACAGCAGGGGCGCAGGACAGCCCTGGCTGGGTGTCCCAGAGCAGGGAAAGGGCTCAGTCTTAGCCAGTGGACGGCCCCTGCTGCCACGCAAGGATAAGCGTTTTCCAAAGGGACTGCTGATCAAACATGCTTGGGAAATGCTACTTTACTTGAAAATTCACAATGAGACTATTCAACAGTTAGAGTCCAACAGTAAGAAATTCCTTTAACCTTGTTTACATCACACAGGTAATCACAGAACCTTTTAAAAAAATTACTATATAATAATAATAATTATTATATTTTAATTATTATTATAACCAGTACTAATCTACTAATATCCAGTGGGACACACTTTGGGAAGCACACTGGTCCAAACTAACAATGTCCCATGTTTCAGCCAGATTTTTGACTTGGGTGGTGACAAAGGTTGCCAGATAAAACAGAGGATGCCCACCTAGATTTGAATTGTAGAGAAGCTTTCATATAAGCACGTCCCACGCAGTATTTTTGTTTGCTGAGTCTGACCATCCTAGTTGTGACACAGCGCGGTCAGTAAACCCCGTGAGCTGTAAGTGCCTGCCGCTGCCTCTCCACTGTGCAACCCCACTCACCGCCCCGCTGTCTCTGCGGCCCTAGTCGGCAACGCAGCGCGCCATCACATGAGTTACCGGCACAACGAAGACGGTTACCTTCCTCGGGGTGGCACTCCGGGATCCCATCTGAGCCCACGACGAGGTTGCCATCCTCGTCATGTCGCTCCAGGGTCCCGGGGCGACAGGTGGGGATGCGAGCGGCGGGCTCGGGGGCGGTGGTAGTGGTGGTTGACCGCGTAGTGGTTCGGGTGGTCGCTGGGCGCGTGGTGCTGGTCGTGGTGGGCTGAGGGGGAGTGGTGGTCGGGGGTCGCGTGCTGGCGGTGGAGGAACTGGTGGTTGTCTTGACGACCCCCAAGCCCACCAGGGGCTTCCCTCCGAGGCTCAAAATGGGCTTATCTTGGGGACTGGCCAAGGGTTTGCCATATCGCCCCTGCCCGAAGAGGGGGAGGCCATCGGGGCTCACCACGGGGGTCCCTCCCAGATCTGAAACAAAAATCAAACAAAATCTGTGCAACAAAGTGAAAGGACACAGGAAAAGCAAGTGGAAAATGTCTTCTCAGAGGCTTCTATTTTCATCAGTAAAAGGCAAAGAAATAATTAAAGGGACATCAGGTGAGGGAGCAGTATCTGCTGCTATCCAGAAATTTCTAGGCTATTTATATTATCCATTACTCTGTACTAGCTTATATAAATATATAAATATTTCATTGTTATGCCCCATTACCTGCAATAACTCGAAGTCTCCAGTAAGGAAAGTAATTCTTTCCCCCTCTTCATTCCTACCCCTAAAGACTTCAGTGTTACTGTGGACAGTAAGGTGGCAAACTTATTCTGTAAAGGGCCAGAGAGTAAGTATTTTAAGCTTTATGACGCCACTACTCAACTCTGCCACTACCGGGCAAACAAGCCACGGACAGTACACCAGCAAATGCATGTTTCCATGCTCCACTGAAACTTTGCGTATGGGTAGTGAAATGTGAATTTAACATAAGATTCACATGTCACAGATGTTATCATTCCAGGATTTTCTGGCAGTCATTTAAAAATGTAAAAACGATTCTGAGCTCCCAGGCTGTATAACAACAGGCAGCAGACAGGGTTCGGCTTCAGAAGCTGCTTTGCTGACTCCTGCTCTCGGCTGCCCAATCCCAAGAATGAAGTCAAGAGCCACCTTTTCTAGAGGGTGGAGAGTCTGTAAGAAGACAGTTGGATCAGGGAAGAAGCTAAGTTCTGCCCCCTTCTGAGGCACCTCCTTTCCACATGGCTCAAGGGCCCCCATTAAAAATGAGTAGGGGGCTTCCCTGGTGGCACAGTGGTTGGGAGTCCGCCTGCCGATGCAGGGGACACGGGTTCGTGCCCCGGTCGGGAAGATCCCACGTGCCGCGGAGCAGCTGGGCCCGTGACCTGTGGTCGCTGAGCCTGCGCGTCCGGAGCCTGTGCTCCGCAACGGGAGAGGCCACAACAGTGAGAGGCCCGCGTACCGCAAAAAATAAAAAAAATTAAAAAAAAATGAGTAGGAGGAGAAAGAGAGAAGTTGTCACTCTACAGCTAAGTCAGGACACTTTTGCTCCTTAAAAAACACTCTCACTTACCCACAATGGTTCGACCATCTCCTCCTAGTTTAACTCGAAGGGGATTTCCTTGTGAATCTTGGAGGTGCCTTCCTTCTCCATTCAATACTAACCCACGATCAAGATCCACGACCTATATCCATGACACAGATTAAAAGATATATTGAACATTTCAAAATGTTCACCTTAATCCAACTGCATGAACATATGTGAATAGGAAACATTATTTTGTCAGCATCATTCATAAGGTTTAATAAGAATAAAGTACGGAACAGTCACATTTCATATTATAATTGCTTATCTATATAATATGTAAATTGTTTTAAGTTTCTCAAATATTCAAAAGATGTTCAAAATACTTTTACCATTTAATATGTTGTAGTATGTAAAAAGTAGGAAACAACCTAAGTGTTCATCAACAGAGGAAAGAGATTAAATAAATTATGGCCCATCCATCCAGTGAAATACTATGCAGCCCATGAAAAGGATTCGGAAATTCTATATTTATTGACATATCCTGATGCAGACTTAGATTATAGGACTGATTATGTTGCAAAACTAAAATATATTCATTTGTGTATATAAACTTAAAAGTGCAGAGAGAAAATGCTGGACAGATTATATCCCAAACTGTTAACAGGGGTTATTTCTAAGAAGTGGTTTGGGATGCGTATTATCTTTTTCATATATTTCTGAATTGTTTTAACTTCTTGCCATGAACATGACATGTTTCTATTTAGCTGTGAGTGTTAAAAATCCAAGCTGCTATAACAAAACCAATTTAATTTGTAATTAAATTGCTTAATACAGTATGCATGCAAAATGTTCATATTCTAAGGAATTATAAAACTTGAACAAAAGGTATTATTACCTCTGTTAAGAAACAACTCATGCTCTACACTGTTGGTTCTCCAAGTGTGGTCCTGGACCAGCTGCCCCAGCCTCACCTGGGAACTTGTCGGATATGAGAATTACCTGGCCCTACCCAGACCGCACTGGCAAGCCCCCCAGGGATTCCGATGCTCACCAATGTTTGCAAACTATGACTCTGCACAATCAGGCCATTGGAGGAGCCCCTGCAAGCAGGCCACTTTGTTGGGTGCTGTCTCAGTAATTAAAATAAAACTTATTTATATAAACCCTCCTTTTGAAATCTACTCCACACCGTTTCAATTCAAAATTGTTTACAATGACGCTTCGCTTTAATATGCATCCTTCCTTCCATAAATTTCTGTTCCTTTGAGAAATGATAAAATGGATCTTTAGGTCACCTGTGACTGAAAATTCTTCGAAGTTCTTCAGTACGTTTTCCTAAACCTTATTGTTTTAAATGGGAAGTTTTGACTGGGAATTCTACTATAAATAATTTTTTGACTCTCTGAAAAAATATTTTAAAACTCTGAACATTGTAAGGTGTTCTGCCTGTCACCCCCAACCCACCAAAAACTCCTAAACATTTATCTTAACCCCAGGAAGTTAAAGTCATTTAGCTTAAACATACATAAAGCGCTAATACTTATTTTTTATTTTGGTCAAATTGTTGGAAGATTCAAAAGGTGATCTGATTAAAAACTGCCTATTTGATTCTGGGATTTTTGGCTTGTTTAATTGTTTTTACCCTGCTTCCTTTTACAAAGGATTTGAGACAATTTACAGAAAATATGTATACTCTTTAATCGAACAATAACAAGAAATAAAATAAAGCTATCAGGCAGGAGTGGGAAAACAGAAGTTCATTTGAGAGGCTGGGCCTCAGGTTTTCTGTAACTGTTTGGCCCAAACATTTGTGTGACCTTCCTAACCTATCAAAGCAAATGGGAACAAAGGCCCATGTCTGACCTAATTAGTTATGAGAAGAAAGCAAACTCGTTACTCAGGAGAATCAGGGATTTTTCTGAGCACTGGAAGAAACAATATAGTATAAGTATATCGACACACAAGTGGTTAAAACTAGAGAAGAAAAAAAAAGACCGCTTCGTTTTTTATTATACAATGCCCACCATTTTTCTCTTCCCAACAGCATGAAAATAACCAGTATGTGTAAAGAAGTTTACCCTACCCACTTTGTTCCTTGAGGACCATTGATAATTCTTTGTCCACTTGGTTTTCCATTACTACCAGGAAGTACTCTCCCTTCTGCATTTGGTCTTCCATTATAACCTACACAATACAAAAAAAAAAAAAAAAAAAAAAAACCAAAAAAACAACAAAAAACAAAACAGAAACAAAAAAAAATCCAACAACAGAACCTGGTAAATTCAACATTCCTGGAAAGTTGGCTTCATACCAAACTATATCTAGTAACACATCTTTTCAAACAGGAACACTAAACAGAATTTTAAACCAATAGCTCAAATATATTAGATAATGATAGTCTTAAATTGTGACTTGTACATGACACATATGAATGCCTATGAAAAGTATGGTAAAGTCACAGTTTTCTGACATTACTGGGGGAATAAGTGTGCTCAGCATAAGTAAATTTTCCAGATAAGGCTTAAGACCTTAAAGCTAGTAGCTGTAGCTTTATTTTAGCCAGTTGGAAGGGAGAGGGAAGGAGAGTCGGAACGATGGGGAAAATTCTCTCTAAAGTGTACGAGATGCTGTCCTGTTCTCCTCCACAGAGTATACTTAACACGCTCACTATTTCTAGCTGACTTGGGTCTCGCTCATCAATTGCAGAGCATAAACCCAGAGCTGACTCAAAGCTCGACTTCAGTGGGGCTGCTTGGGTAGTATTTGTTCAGAGAGGAAGTGGCAGGCCCAGTTGGCTGGCCTTAGTTGCTGTCTGTCTGCTCCTGGCACCTGCCCTCTCTCTTCACCTCACACCCTTTCTGATCAGCTGCAGTTTGGTTGAGGCCTCCACTGGGAGCATTCTGCTCCAGCCTGGCCCACCAGATAAAGTGCTTGGGCTTCCTGACAGCTATCTGCAGGTCAGAGACATTTCTCTCGCTCAAATAGTTAACGAAAAATTAAAATTTATTGAGTTTTTTCTATGTACAAGGGAATGTGGGTTTTACTTCTATTGTCAGGGTCTTAGGTTTGTGTAAAAGAGTCCGTTTTAATGGAAAACTGAACTCCACGTGGGGTACTGTTCTATGTCTTTAAGCTGGGCTAAATTAACAATATATTGCACAGATTAACAAATATTAATACATTCATTCAAAAGTGTTCTAGTAAGCCCTGATTCCATGCAAGGAGAGGGTAAGGCACCAGTTAACTGAATGCAGATTTCAGGTAAATACCTTAGGTCCTGCCCTGGGGTCCATGTAGACTCCAGTTCACAGCTGCCTACATTCTGTCCTCAACCTAAGTCACACATCGGCCTGCTACTCCGCTGTGTGACATTCATCTTCAACATGCCTTTTCTGGAGGTTTGAAGCAACATTCACTGATTGCAATGTCTGAGCAATCTTCACCCAAGACGTTTGAGTTTGTCCCGGGGTATTTTCAGCTGAGGGTTTTATATGCAGAACAACAAGCACACGATCCAGCCCACACAGGGAGGTACTCCTTCCTGTGGACTCCTTAATATGCCCTGGCACAGGGACAGGTAAAAATAACGTAAAACACAGGAACCTGAGTTTGGCATCATGGCTACGACATATTTTCAGATTTAGAGCATACATTAAGGAACTCAAAGAAGCAGTATGGGATAGCGGAATGGCCGAGAGCTGTGGAGTTAGTGTTTGGGAATGGAATTGCAGCTCAGCCACTTCACAGCTGTCTGGCCTCCAGCAAACCACTCAGACCCCTAAGCACTGGTTTCCTCATCTGAAGGCCAGGAGAAGCAATGCAAACCCAGGCGATGGTTATGAGTATGCGCTCATGTTACATCTGCAAAGCTCCTGACACAACGCTTGGACAGAGCAGATGCTCGATAAAATAAAAGGCTCTCAGGAATTTCTACGAACCCTGCTGAGAACCGTAAAGAAAACGTTAAGTTAAAAACAAATTACCTTGTCTGGAAGGGGGTCTCACAGGCGGACGTGAGAAAGGGTTCCGGAATCTTGAGTTCATCATGCGCTGGCGCAAGGAGAGCATAGGGGTGGTGGACGAGTAGATGGCAGGGGCGCGCGTGGTGAACCGCGGCGGGGAGGGGGGGGCCTCCGTGGGACTTGGGGTGGCAGGGCTGCGAGGGGGGTGTCTGGGCGGGAGGTGCGTGGCTCTCGGGGAGCTGCCCGGAGGTGGAGAAAGAGGACGCTTCACTGGGGTGGCGTTCTTGTCCTGCGGGGAGCTCACTCTGGGAGGCGCAAGCACGATAGCAGGCTCTGTCTCCCCCTTAGCGATGTTCCCATCCACGTGCTTGCCGCCCCTGGGGATGAAGGAGGAGGGCCACTTTGGAACAGAGGAAGACAGTGGGTCCTTGTCCTTTCCTCCGTTAAAAAACATCACGTCTTCATCTTCCTCCTCGGCCGAGACCGACTGCTGCGATTTTGACGGCAGGGGCTCCCTTTTGGGTGGCGTGGCCTGGGACGCACCGTCCTTCTTCCCCACCGCCTGGGGCCCTGCTCTGCCGGGGACCCTGGGGCGGGCTTGGGGGTGGAGGTTGCCGGGCCTGCCTAAGGGTCTGCGGAGGTGACTGTCGCCGGCGCTTCTTGCCTGAGCCTCCACCTGGCGGTGCTTGGGAAGGGACGGGGCGGCGACCTTGGCAGCCGCCGAGTATGCGGGCGCCCGCATGCCCCTGGTCTCCGCTTCTGAGCTGTCGTCGGAATCCTCGCTCTGATTCTGGGGAGACGCGGGAAGCCCCCCCTGGGAGCTCGCCGTGAGGGAGGACTGCCTGCCTCTGGACGAGTAAGGGTCTGAGAAGGAGGCGCTTTCCTGCGACGTGGGGTGGGGACGCCCGGCCTGGGGATTGGAAGGCGGACGCCCTTCTTCCTTGCTCTGCGGGCCGCGGGGCTGCTGCTGGGACGCGGAGACGGCCGATGAAGGCTGCTTTTCCGGAGCGGCGGACCCGGCACCCATCCTTCGGGGCACGCGGGTCCCGCGGTGGTGCTGCGAGCGAGGCGCAGGAGACAGCTGCGTTTGGGAAGAGCCGCCCTCCACGCCCGCGTCGGTGCTCTGTTGAACATCCTGCGCCTTAGAGGGCGGAGATTTGGCCTGAGGATGCGCCCCTGCCCAGGTCCCCGCGGATTTGGGGTTCTCTTCGAGGGGCTCCTTCCGCTGCGGGCTCGCCGCTCTCTGAGGGCCTCTTCTCAGGTGGTCCGCACCCCGGGAGACAAGCTGCCCGGAGGAGGAAGACGCGTGGTCATTCGCCACGGTGGCCGGGAGCGGCTGTTCGTCCCCTGCCTCTTCTTCGCTGTCTTCATGGCCGCCCAAGCCTCGCCTGTGGTCAGAAGCTGGGTGAGAATTCACCCTCGAGTGAACCCGGGGGTCCACGGTGGACGGCGGGGAGCTGGAGGGCCGTAACCGGGGTCCTCGGCCGCCGCCAAACCTGTGTGGATATCTGCCGGGGGCAGCGAAGGGCCTGTTCCTGAGCGCACTGGAATGTCCAGAGACAGGCGCCCGGGACCGAAATGTCGGGGCCGTGGCTTCAGCCTGCTTCCCTTTCTCTTCAGCATCCTTGTCACCGCCGCCGTCCGAGTCATCTGCGCCTTCAGAGGCCTGTGTCCTTGAGGAGAGACGAGAGGAGGCCGAGGAGGGCTGGGTAGCCCGTAACGGCGCGGTGGACTTGGCGGCTGGGGCCTCGTGACCATCCTTCCAGCCCCTGGAGAGCGGGGGCCCGGGCTGTGGTTGGGTGGGCAGCAGCCGAGATGGCCCCCCGTGGGATGGAGACAGTCTCGCGGGTGGGCCTGAAGCCCTGGAATTTTCCTCCCCATCCTCAGAGTGGGGCGCCCTCCGAGAGGGCAAGGCTGGTTTTATGCCGTGGTTCGCGGAGCCTCCGTCGCGCAGGGCGCCCCAGGCTGGGTGCCGGCCGGGCGCCAGGGCGGGCCGGGCGTGCGCTGCGCTCCGGGGAGGCGGCTGCGGGGAGCCTGCGGCTGGCCCTTCCTCCTCTTGGTCCACGGAGTCATTGTCATCAGAGCTGGAAGGGCGGTGAGCGGGGCCCTCGGGGGGTGTGGCTGGGACCGAAGAGGCGGAGGGGGGCGCCCCTGGGCGAGGGTGAGAGGCGGGCGACGAGCCACGCTTGTCCGCGCCGTCCTTCCGGGGCAGCCCCGGCGTTCGGGCTCTCCCCGGAGCCCGCCCCGCAGGGAGGACCGGGTGGACAGGTCTACTTGGTGGTCTCTGCTGGGGCTTCTGGCCTTGGGTCTCCGAGGGCGAGGTTGGCGGGTGCCCTCGGGAATCCAGCACTTCCTCCTCGGTGATTTCTGTCGACTGAGGATCCACCCCTTCACTCTTCCGAGGGGGAAGCTGGGGTTTCCTGGGCAGCCCACCATTAGCCAATATTTTGTTCTTCAAGTCAAGAAGCAGGTTCTTGACGTTTCTCCCTTGGGGAGAAACAGGCAAACGAGTGTGTTTTGAGGAAGCTGGAGCTTTGGGCGAAGATGAGGACGGCTCGGGCTTTTCAGGCTCGTGAGGATCTTCCGTGTCTGCTTTCTGCTGAACATCAGACTCACTGGTAGGGGCTGTAATAGATTTTAAAGAGTTTGATGTCAAAGAAGAAATATGAAAGATATGCAACGGAAAATGAGTAAGATGGCAGTATGGAGGTGTTTAAAATTAGTAATAATAATCGATGACTTCTCCTCCTTTAGACCTGACACTTGCTTTCCCAGTTACAGCAAATCTCTTTTAAAGTTCTATTTTGCTGTAAGTAATATAGTCCTAGAGAATATGTGTATTGAGTTTCTATAAATTGAATCAGGCTATGTATGCCACGTCTTATTTGAAGCCGGGCTTTTCAGGCTTGTGATGAGTACTTGGAAGTAATTGAAATGAGTGCTTGGAAGTAATTCATTGATTTTGTAAGCACAAAATCTTATATAGGACTTTCTTAATATAACTGTCAAGATATTACAAGTGCATTATAGCCATTCTTGACAATGTAGGCAAGAAATACACACAAGCCTGGCACAAAATGTTGAATGATCTATACTGAAAGCTATACGGAGATGTGTCGTGTATAATTTGCAAATGACTGGGGCGAGCTACAAATTTGTAATTTTTGAGGCATTACAAAGAGTCCCCTATTCCGCATAACATGTCCTTACTTGCTTTTTTCTTGCTTAAAATCCTTTTTATGATGGATACATTTGTAATCCCACAATAAAGCCTAAAATAAAAAGACCCCTGGGGTAGGCAAAACATTATATTATGTGTACCCTATAATTTACCCTTTATTGAGAGCAGGATGGAATGCGGGAAGGGATGCTGTAAGGGGAGAAGGACTTGTATAGCAATGGGGGATCCAGAGAGAGCAAACTTCATCTATTTCAGGTTTTTTTAATGATAGAACTGTGTAATATTGCAGTATACTGTGGGTCCTCACAGCATATAATGAAGGAGGAAGCTCCCAATATCTGGTGCAAATGCAGACAAGCAGGAAAGAAAACACAGTCCAGAAACACCCCGCTCCAATTTTGGTTTTTGTTAACCTGCTGGGGTTTGATACTGAGCAGATAAACAAGGTAACTGAAATTCTTCTGAGTAAGGCTGCACCCCAGAATAATGGCATACAAACTATAAAAATTTTATGTGCCATTTATTCATTAAAATGAACTAAAAATGTCACATTCTGCCTCTAAAAATGTTCTTTCCCTGTCATCGTAAACCCCAAATTACACAATGATATAAGATGAATCACATAATGAATATATTAGTCACATAATTACTACATAATTCATAATTACTATTATAATAGTAATTAATGCTGTTAGCCATCAATAACATTTTAGCGTTTGGGGAGACCAATTTCTAAAGGGACCACAAAAATATTACAGACATCAATATGGTACCTTAACCCCAAAATTCATCCACAGAGCAGTTCTAAACCCAAGAGCACGATTCAAAGTAACACACCACAATTAGCAGTAATGAAGAGAGAGAAAAAGAGAGCCACAAATACACAATGTCTACTTACTTGCTGGCAGAGCGACAATGAAGGCTTTGGAATGAGGCCCCATTCCTCTCCTGTTTGCGGCCCGGATTTTGAAAAGATAGCGTTCCCCAGGCTGCAGACCATCCACTAGGGCAGAAGTAGTCTCTCCAGGATAGGTGAGGGACTTTGCTCCAAATGGTTTGAGAGCCGGGGCGTATGAAAGAATGTATTCTGAAATGATTTGGCAGACGGTTGGAAGGAGGAAACTGAAAACAGTCCTGTGTCCAGTAGACAGACTGTATGGGCAGGATGAATTAGAACGTGCATTACTAAAATTAATTCTCTAGCGATTCACGCCAAGTCAGTAGCTGGAGCATAAAGACACAGTAGAAGGCGAACTGACAAGTCAATCAGGCTACCAGACGGGCCTACGGAGTCAGTCAGCTAGCAACCTTCCGTTTACAGCAAACTAAATACATGGACCCCGGGAGGCCAGTCTTCATACACTTACCAAAAATATTTACCCTTGTGTTTGGGTTTTTTCTTCATTGTGTTTATTTACTAATTTACTGTGACAGACTGTATGCAGAAGACAAGAAACCACAGGGAAAAAAATGACAATTCCTAGGAACTGATTCTGAAGAGCTGCTGACACCTTTAAGAGTTCCATTTTATTAATCTGGGCTATCTGCATTTGTGCATTAAGCCAGATAAATTCCATATTTGGAATATAATTTCACTTTTGTAGGAATTATGAAAGTTCTTAATATATTCGGATAAAGATTTTTCACAGTATTTAAAACTGTGAGGAAAAGTTGCTGAGTCATGGATTTATGTGATGTTTAATGTCTCCATCCTTAATTGGCTATATCTATAAATATATAATGCCCTGGGCCTTTGAAAATCATAGCAAATTCAGTCCAAGGGACTAATATATCTCTATGCTTGTATGGAAATGCAACATAAGGAAGCCACATTTTAAAGCATAATTTTCACCCTCAACTAAAAACTGTCATGCCTATTTTCCTGCCAATGAACTCAAGATTTACAAAACTTATCAAATTAATATGAGTAGGAGGTAACCAAGAAAAATAATTTAAATTACAGAATGACCAAGCAATTATCATACTTCCTAGGGGAGCCTGGATGATCTGTCCTTTTCCCTAAGCTCTAATCTTTAAAAAGTACATTTGTCTGAAAAACAAAAAAACCCAGCATTCTTTTCTCATTGAAAATGAACAAACTAGTCATTTGTGGTGGTCAAAAGTAAGAATTAAAAGAACCCACTGTCTACAAAATTTTGTAATTCTGGTTTTTTTTTTTTTTTGTGGATTCAATTCATCTGGAAAAAATTTAACCATGTCAAAGTATATTCTTTTATTATGTTTTCTATTTCTCAGGCATAAAAAAATGCCCCAGGATAATTATGAATTTACAATCCCACCACCACACCTTTAGGTTAGTGAGGTACATGAGTTCTTTCGGACATAAAAACTCAGTAGCTATTTATTACTTCTGGCAATATTTAATTGACTACCAGGGAGCTTCTTTTGCCAAAGAGCTATAAATATAAACTAAGATGTGGGAGAGGGGAAAAAAATAAGTGGCATGGTAGGTAATAAGGTCACCAAAGGAGCAATAACTGATTTATTTTTAATAACTTCATAACTTTTTTTTATAAAAAGGTAGTCAGCTAAAACGTGTCTTTATTCAAGTTTCAGAAGTCTTTTCAGCATCACAATAATGATACAGAAGCCAATGTTCAAACTGTCATAAAAAGAACGATTAAAAACGGGGTATCCTAACTATTTTTTCTCTTCATTTGTTTCTGATTTATTCCACTGAAAAAATGAACAAGAATAGTACAATATATTCTTTCAAAACGTGGGAAGTGAGAAAGCATTAAGTTTAGAAAATACTGTCCTACCTCCACCTTCCGTAATTTCTACCGTTCAGTGAAAAGATATCCTTATAGGTCAGAAGAGATAACTTACAGTTGACTATAAAACAGAACCACCCAATTTCTTCAATTAAGAAATTCTCAAAGAAGATCAGTGATAATTTTCTGAATTTTCTTAAGCTTACACAAACTTTCCATATTATAGTTTTCTTCCAAAATCAAGCAACAATAAAAAGTAGCCTTAGAGTACATTTGTATAGGTGATGTCAGGGGAACCCTCAACACCACCCTTTTAAGTGTCTCCAGATAGACTTCCAAAAGGTTCTTGAATGTTTTTACATTAAAAAGAAATTATCTGTGCTTTTATTTAATGTTCTCAACAGACCATTTTAAAATTTAACTAGTTGTGGATATTCTATGCTATTTTCATTTTTTTAAATCTACAGTATTTTTTTTCTATTTTAAGGTCATATTTTCCTCAACCAGCACCCCCCCACCCAAAATCAATTGTTCAAAATGCTGACAAACAGGGAAAAAGTCTATTTAACATTTTATTTTATTACTTGATTTTCAAGCCCATTAAATATTTATAGTCCCATGGGATTTCTGCTTACTCCTACCTGCCATGATCTTACTGGCACCACGAAAAGGCCCACAGTGTGAAAAACAGGGTGTCCTTTTGTTTGGTTAAAGGTTGTGATGTCACATCCATACAATTAAAAACAGCCCTCTCGACAATAGCATCAAAATCCCTGCATAGAGGCAAGATGAAAAGTCATCTTCACGATGACCTGGGTCTTACTGACAATGAAAACCCCTCATGAAACATCCTTGTCCATTGCCTCAGCACCCCTGGTAGGTACGTTGCTTCCCTGTTGCTTGTGCAGTCACCAAGCCTGCGATTAGAACCAGTTTTTATCAGAGTCAATGTACACAGCTCCCTTTGGGGTATTTCACGCCCACGTGCTTCTTATACCTTAAGTAATGAGGTTCCTACCTTTCACTTTCCCCTCCGTCTCTAGCAGTGCATCCCAAGCTACCGTGACAGCCGTAGGTTTGCCATTGACTGGCCAGACGGTTAAATTTTCAGGCGCTGTGGTAGGAGCTACAAAAGGACAAGGATCCAAGGTTTAAAAGTGCCCTCATGGGTATTCTAAAAGGAAATGACATGTGGTCCCTACATACACACTTTTTATTGCAGAGCTGCTGTGTTAACTTTCATTACACACGAGAGAAAATTCTCCACTTGCTCTTGGCGTGATTTATATCAGTTTTCCCAACTCATACAGTAAGGTTAGACATACACAGGGAAATGCTTTTAGGAATTCAGAATTTCCCTCGTTGCTGAATATCGAAATATACAAAGAAGATGAAAATCCAGTTTCAACTTCTTTTGAATAAGGTTTCTAAAGACACAGTTTAAAAGAAAATAATTGTAGTCTTAAATATAGAACAAATTTCTCCCCCAAAAGCAAACATGACCTCAGCCTTAAAAAAGAAGAGTCTCTCCTCTATTCTAGAGCCATGTGTTGTCCAGGGGCATTCACACATACAGTGGGGATTTATGGAGGCCCCCCGTGGTTTTAATGTGCTCCACGTGTCAGAATAACATGCTCATGAAAAGTGAAGGATACAACATGGACCCAAGGAAACTTCTTTGTGTTCATACATAGAAACGCTTCCAAAATTTAGGGTTAATGTTACTTTGAAAAATGCCACTGCTGGCCTTTATCGCTACTGGCTTCTTAAACTGTCTTTAAATCTTCTTTTAGTGGTAATTCCCAAGTTGAAAGTCCAAAGGCCATTTTGAATACAGACCAGATTCTGGTGTTCTCTGGAAGACAGATGCACTCCATTTGCCGTCTCGTTCACCCTGTGAGATGCGGACTGCAAACTCATACATGGTGTCTGGAATCAGGTCCTCTATCAGCACTCGTCTGTTGGAGACCTGCTTGTAATCCCACCTTGCGGACTCCCCCTTTTCTCGGTAGCGCACAGTGTACTGTCTGTAAGAAAATGCAAGGCAACAGCACACCCCTCTGACCAATTCTCTGCACCTGAACACTGGATTCCTTGACGTTTTCCCTTCCCCACAAGTGATGACTTTTGGAGGTAAGTAGAGAAATCAAAGAGGAGAAAATTCTAAACTTTTGACTTTGTTATTGGCTCAAAGGATCTACTTAAGTTCCAGGAAGATGTGTCTAAAATAGCCCAGAGGAGATGGACCTTATTGTCCTTTCAACACCAAAATGTCTTATTGTTCAAAAGGTCAAGCAGCGATTAAAAGGAAGGGATAGAAGGGAGACTGTTTTTCTGAGGCAAGGGCCTTATTAGGGGTGTGTGTGTGTGTGTGTGTGTACGTTGTGTGGAAGAGGCGATATTAAGAACCAGAACTGGCCCGAAATACCTTGGCTCTCCAGAAAAGAAAAACAAGAAGACTCATTTCATGCCAAAGCAGGCATGTTTTCTATAAGGAAAGGCACCATGTGGTTTTGAGTAGACTTATTACCATGAGATGGAACAAAAATGTGTAACAGAGCAGGAGAGAGGCGCTTATGAAAGGAACTCTGCTGTGCGATTAGCAGGCAGAGAAGTACACTGTGACCCAACATGGTCATACTGGGCAAGCCCCGACCTAAGACATCCTCAACACTTGACATTTAAGAGTTGCAAATGCCATTTACTGGACTGCTTTTCCAAGAAGTTTTCTTTGTGGCCACTTTACAGTAGAAAGCATTTGATGCATTAAAAGTGTGCTGTTCATTACGATATTTAATTAGTTAGGATAAGACTTCAGTTGCAGACACAGCACACCAATTCGCAATAAAAGTTCTGCTAAGAAAACTCAAGCCCTTTTGTTTCCATCAAGATGTTGGAAATCAAAGTCCAGTGGTAATCAGGAACACTTCATGTTGGGGGAGGCCCTATGGCTTGGGAGAGAATCACTATGCATTTTCTGAGGTCTTTGACAAGAAGCAGATGTCTTTTTTTACTAGCAGACAGTGACAGAAGCTCTATCTAGTACAAATAATATATCTAATATATATCTAATGTATACTACATATATAATATATATCATATATATATATATATATATATATATACACACACACACACACACTCAGCATTATATTCCATTCATCTTCTAAAGTATAATCACTTTTCCTGGTTGCAAATAGGTTCAAAAGTTAATACACAGTGACTAGACCAAATCTTTGGCTCTCTGTTGGCTATGTACACTACTTAGTCATTTAACACACAAAATTTTTGTGACTCTATTAATCTACCACTAACTAGAAATGGCATTCACCAGTGGCCTTTTTAGCACCAAAATTGTTTTAACCTTATGGTTTTTCCTCCATCGCTATTGCAAATGAATGTAAAAACCAGAATAGCATAAGATCGTGGCTTAGGACAAAATACGTGCACTTTGTTACACACAGAGGAGCTGGACAGGAAGCAGTGCAGTGTCTAAAGAAGAACCACTGTGTGCAAGTAATCAGGCAAACGTCCACCACTCTACATGGGACCCTTCCTGCTGCCACTCTTCCTGGATAACAGGAAGATGGTAAGACTCTTCCCGAGGTGGACCCACGTCCCCTGTGCGTGAACAGAACATTCATGAGACAAAGCAAAACACAACTGGGGGCAAAGAAAGAAACAGAATCTAGGAAAATTCCAAACACAAGTTAAGACTTTGAACAGATGAGAGGTGAGGTCCTACTGTGTGTCTTACACAAATCTGATTTGTGGGCAATGTGTACCACACTCGAGATTAGCTAGACTGTCATGCAACAGTCTACCCGTCAGCTACAAAAGAGGTCAGTGTTCACATACGTCCAAAAATACAATCGTTCAAATAAATACACGTCTCTTCAGGGCCGGAAAAACCATGTCTCTCATATAGAAAATAACGACAAAGAAAGAAGGAAAGGTACCTTGATGTGACAACTTTCTTCTGTTTTTCCAAAACAGGATCCACCCAGGCTACCAGCACAGATTGGGACGATATTACCCGGACATTGATGTCTTCAGGTACATCCAGTTCATCCTCTTCTGCAATGACAGTTGTGCACATGGAAAGGCTGTCCCCAACAGTAGGCTCTGCCCCGAGTCCCTCTGGTCCCCAGAGTTTATTTTTTTAATTGCTTATGCTTGAGGTAGATAAAACGAAATGAATAGAAAGTCAAGCAATTATTTGACTGGTCAATGCAGAAAACCCAAAATCCCCACTCTTCCTCTTCTTAAACACATTCTAAGCTGCCTAACCCAATCGACATAAGAACAGTAGCACAAAAAGAGGTGCTTTGCCCTTGGTCAGAGATACTCCAAATCACTCAGCGTTTTCTCAATATACACCATGAGTTTCTGGGAAATAATGCAATTTTTACAGGAGGCAAAAGTTTAGGGGAAGAAAGGGTCAATTCAGAGCATTTCCTGGGCAATCATGACATGAAATAAAAATTCTAGCTCAACGATTGCACAAGTCATATTGAGTCCAAGGTCCTTACAATTTAGAATCTGTGATTCCAAGGCAGATTAAAAGTAATATTCAGACAGAAAAGAGAATTCAGTTTGCCAGTTTCCAATGGAATACAGTAACGTCACAAAGTTTATAGTTTTTGTTCAATCTGTAACACCGAGACTCACAAGATGTCTTCAGTTTTGCTTTTAGTCTCTTGGAATTTTGGGGGGTTTTTGTCTGTTTTGTGTTTTTCTTTTCATCTTTCAGGGATCATGTTTCAAAAGGATGTGGCTTTCACTACAAGTAGGGGAAGGTGGAAATATGGAGTCTGTTAGAAAAGTGATACAGGGACTTCTTCTAGAGCAGCAATTAAAGAATTTAAAAAGTGAAACAACACACATGTGGGATTTTTCTTATACAACGTACCATTCTAATAATTATCAGTATAAAAGGATAATATATAGATATATGCTATATTATATAATTCAAATAAATTGTGAATTCATGAAAATCATTACGCTGTAGGTTCCCTCTTTAAATTAAGGCACGTGAATCAGAAAAGGTATATTTAATTTGTTACTATATGATTGATATAAAAAATATCTGTTGAATGGATGTGGAAAAAAGTATCCCTTAGTAAGTAACCAATGATCAGGCTACCAGCAAGACACTATTACAATTTTTCTCACTCTTCTCAATGCTACTTTTAGGCAATTTTAGCTGAAATAAAGTTTGAGTGCGTCTCTTGCACGCTGCCCCCTCCACACCTACTCGTCCTTCTCTCCCTTTGTTCCCAGTCTCTCACCAAGGGCAGCTTATGCATGGAGCAGACTGTGCCTGTTAAACGGAGTAAATGCTCGGCACTCCTATATCTGAAGCCATTCAAATATACACAGAGATAGATTTCATCACAAGAACACTCTAGCCTCTGAGTAGAAAAGAAACACACATGCTTCCAAAATGTGACCAAGTCTGCCCTGCTGTTTCCTTTTATACTCAACAAAAGCCATGTGCATTGTCGCTCAGCCAGCATCATTCAGAAACAAACAAGCCCTAGACCATGGCTTGACCAGACGCGTCCTTGGAGACATACCTGAAATCTTCCGCTTTGTTAGGGCAGCCCTGTAGACCGGCTGACTCTGCCCCCGGGAGTTCAGGGACTGCAGTGAGACCACGTACACTGACTCGGAGGCTGTGGACCAACAAGCAAGAGATGAGGTTCTGCAGCTGGTTTTCTGGAAAGCACACCCCTGCTCGTCTGTGTTCCTCTCCTCTTACCTTCTCATCTCTCTTGGGCATTCCTACTTATTCAGGAAAACTACAGGTGAGACCAAGAACTGTAAGGAACTAAACTCAAAAAGAACACGATTTATGTCAGGAAATGTGGAAGGGATTTTTACCTATAATTCCTGGAAAATGGGTTTCTAGCTCATTAGCATCAAAGAAAGAAGAACAATGTTTAAAAAAGAAATGAACGGAATATCTACCCACACAATTCCCTAAAATTTTTTTACCTCCAAATATAGAGGAGGGAATGACTGTTTTTATTTGTCATCAAAAAGAAGGGAGAGAGACAAGAAGAGCCAGTGCACCAGGCTTGCAGCCCGGATGGGATGCTGTGCCCTTCGAACTAAAATCCTCAGAACGGGGTCTCTGAAGATTAGCTAAGGGCAAATGGAAGAGTAAATTCATCCTTTATTTCTGGATTGTTCTTTCAGTTAGTTCACCTCCACCCCACCCCCCAAATTGTGCATTGGGCCCACTAATGTCCAACTTACCCGAAACTTGAAAACTTTATTTGGAAACAAATTACAATAATGAACTAAAACTTACAACTCTCAAATGCTATGGAATCACGGAGTCTGAGACCCCAGTGAAACCTTGGCTAGCTTCCAATTTGACCTTCTTAGTTTACAAATAAGGACATAAAGCCATAAACATGGATTGATTTGCCCAAGGTCACACCCCTAAAAGGACTAATAATCTTCCCTAAATCTAGTTGCTAATGCCCAACTCCAGGTTCTAGCGACCTAGTTTCCTGTAGCAGCCTTGATCAATTCAAGAATAAAAATGAGGCAACCTGACATACTTCTAACGCACATTAACAAGGCGGCACTGAGACCCTAAAGGAAACTTCTAACACTGGTGTCCTGCCTGCAGGAATTGCAAACTTCCATATGGCAGTGGGAAAATAAACCTGTCGTTTTTACAAACAGCACGTCAAGTTAAACATAAAAGGAGACTCGTGCTCAGAAACACTCACACTGAGAGCCCTGTTTATGTAAAGTAAACGTCTGAAGTCTAATCACATTTCAAGGGAAGGGGCAATACTGGACAACCTGCTCCCTCCCGTGTGTGTGTGTGTGTGTGAATACACACGCACATAGGGCAGGTGAAACTCATACTGTCACATGAATTTTTAGACTGAGGCTCTCACATCTTATTCTGTCAGAGAATTTTGAAATATATGTTTTACAAAAGGGAAGAATCAAGTTTGTAACACTTGAATTCATAGAACATCCAACTAAACTTCTCAACATTGGAGTCCTTTCAGGTCTGTTCATTTCTTGCTGCTACTGGCAAGTACACCAAATGTCAACAAAGAAAACACTCTGCCATTCAACCTCACAATCCGGGAACATGTACAAATAACTAAATGTGAAAAGCAGTGGCTTATCTTTTATCAGGAACCACCAAGAAAAGAATAATTTCCCACAATTGACTTTTTTACATATCTGCGATGCACCTCTTCAAGTTCTTGGATTTGCTGAACGCCCAGGTTCTTGATTTGCTGTGCTCTCCAAGTCAGCTTGGCCCGAGATGATCTCAAAGGAACAGTCTACACTGCAGTAAACTGTAACAATGGTTTCACACGTACTGGGTCTAGTCTCTGTGCCGCGTTAAGCATTGCACATCAATTCTTCATTTAGTGCCGACAAAGCCCCACGAGGAAGCTACTCTCATTGTCTCCTTTTCACAGATGAGGAACCAGCTCAGTGGGGTGAACTGACCCCAGGGTCATGGCCTAAATGCAGGACTGGTCTCACACCCAGCTCTGTGTGGCTCCAAACCCCAGGCTCTTACTAATGCAGGTGAGGAAGGGGCAGGGCCCAGGGCTCACCGGGCACTGACCCCGGGCCTGAGAAAGCACCTGACAGCTGGGTATGCACCAGTCCGTCTCTTTTTCATAGAAATATAATAAAAACACAGTGATATAAAAGCACACGTCTTTCTGTGCTCCTGATTATTGAATAAAGGGTAGAAATAAAATCTCCAAAATGACTGCAGCATCACCAGCCCAGGGACCACAGGACCCCAAGCCCCAACCCTCCCTGTCAGAGCCACCGTTTTCCCTCACTTCCCAACCTCAGCGTAATGTGGCAGAAACTACTTCTGAAGGTCCGTGGAAACGTTCTGAAGGACTCCAAATGTACACCTGCTCATTCTTCGTTACTGTCCGGCTCCCACCTCACCTGGGCTGGCTACCTCCTCTCCCTCTGTATTCCCATGCCCCCAGGGACTCCTTTGACCACAGGATTCAACCCTGGTGCCCTCCCTCCCCCCGCAAAAGGCCCCGAGCTTCTTGCCTCCGGTGCCTGCTTTTCCCTCTCCAGCTGCTTTCACAACAGTGAGCACTAAGCACTCTGGGTACCGTCGGCCCTTGTGAGGGACCGCCGGGCAGCTGGTACCCAGCATGGTGCCTGACATGGAAGATGCCCAGGAGGACGTGTTTAATGAATGACTCCAAGGACCGCAGGCCCAGCACTTTTCTCCAAGTTTCCTTAACGTTTGGCCATTCCTTGCAGTACCACACTTTCAATGGCATCTCGGTCATCAATGGAATTAAAATCCTATGCGGGATAAAATAAGGAGACAGGCATCCCCTAACATAGCGGGCCACGCCGACATCCACAGGAATTCTTCACATCATTCCATCCTCCTGGCCAGGATGGAGCAAGTGTCCAGTGAGACCTCCTCCTCGAGGTGACCACTTAGATCGTTCACAATGGCAAGTCCAATGCTTTTTTTTTTTTTTTCCCAACGCTTTTTATTTGTTGAAAATTCCTAAGCTAGCAGGTGGTATTGGAAGCCTCAGAGTCCTGAGCTGTCAGTTCAGGCCAGGATCAGGGCCCACCACTGACCTCAGTTCCAACATTTGCTCAAGTTCAGGAAGCAAAACAAACAAACAAACAAAAATCCTTCTGCTACACTCAGGCGAGCCAGGGGTTCACTACTGAGAAAACAAAGTTAACAGAACCAGTCAGATGAAAAATTTGTTGACACCAAAGGACATTTTAATGTGTGGTGTCTATGAAAGATGCAGCACAATGAAAACTTTCCACTTACAAAATGCTCTCTCTACAGTATCAGAAATGCAAAACTAGTGACTACTTATCTGCTGATATCCTGGGTAGAATTTGGCCTGAATCACCAAAACAGAGCCACTTAACCTGCACAGTACAACCACTCAAGGCAAGGGGTAGGTCCAGGAATGAATGAATGAATGAATGAAGAGCCCCCAGATTATTCTGTGGCTCCAGGTGTGGAGCCTCTAGCTCTGGGTCTCGCTGCTAATCCTGCAGCCAGGCTTCACGAAGCATGCACAGCTCGGGTTTCTCCATTCGCTCCCACGATCCCTCTTGTTTTCATGCAGCTTTGAAGCAGACAGGTAGCTAGTCTCTTCGGGCTGGAAAAAGTCTGGAGTCTACTCTGAGGCTTCAATGCCATGCCTGGCTCACCGCTGCCTGTGCCACCACGTGGAGACCCCGTGAAGCCCACAGAACGCCAGGCTGACCCTGTGCCATGAGCACCCAACAGACTTTTCCAGCAGTGGGTGTGTGAGCAGAGCAGGGAAGGTAACTTCCGAGAATCTTCCAGGGAGCGAGTCCAGCCTGGCTTCCGCTCGGTGTCTCCACCAGCTGAAATCTGCCCAGGTCAGTCTCTAGCCCCTCACTGCGTAGGCTGGGAGCCAAGCCACGCCTGATGAGCGTCGTGAAGGACCCTCGTTCCCACTGGAGCCTTGGGGAGGCCCAATAAATCACACCCTCTTCCTTGCCTGAGCACTGATCTAATTAGAAAGTGAACAAGAATAAGCAGTGGAGGCCACAATATCCATGGCTCGTACAAACTAAGCTGGAGAACACGGGGCAGGTGTACGTTCTAACAGCAAAGCCCAGAGTCGGACAGACCTTGCTGCCCCAGGAGCCTGGGCCCTCCACGACTCGGGCACAGAGGGGCAGAACAGAATGTGTACTCTGCAGCCTGGCTTCCCCCAGAGGAGGCGGTAGGGAGGGGCCGAGCCACGCTTGCCCAGCGCCTCCTGCGAAACTCATCACGTAGGTAAGGGGGCATGAGGGAAGGGAGAAAAGCAGAAGTGTTGCACGAGTGTTGCAGTGTCTCCACCCCCAAGGAAGCGCCAGGCGTGAGGGATCGTTGCTGTGCCCCTGGGAGCGTGGTCCGGGTCCACTGTCCAGGCCTACCAAGGAGCAAGGCCAGCAGAGATCAGGCCTGGAACCAAGCAACCAAGCACGTAACCTCTCCCGGTCACAGCCTCCACGGCCTGTGCTTTGATGCTTCCTACACCCGATGAGGGTTTGCAAAGAGGAAGGAGGGTTTGCGGGCTGGGTCCGCAGCCTCCATCAGCTGCCACCACATTTCATCTCGATGGGATGCAAGGTCCAGTAGCCCAGGATCTAAGATGCAGCTTAGAGAGCAAAACGATGAGAGCAGAGCTGAGATGGAAAAGCATTAGCCCCGCCCCCTCACATCCAGAAAAATGACCCAGTGCAACTGGGTCAGGAAGCCGCTGAAGAGCACTTGTTGGGCAGCCTTGTCCCACCACTAACAGAAGGTGGAAAGAATGGAGGCATGGACGGAGGATAGAACAGAGAATGAGGTTTTGAATAACTGTAATACCTGGAAAATGAACGTTACAACTGAAATACGACGTTCTGTCACGAACAGGCTTCAAAATCTTGAAATGACAGCCAACATCATTAAAACATCGAATAGCAATGAACATGAAACTCACCTAGCTTTTTAATTTCGTGTGTTCGCTCATCCCTCGTCAGTGGAACATAATTCATCTTCCGGCCACTTTCTCCGTAGCCCAGAAGGAAGCCCCGTGATCTGCGTGGACTCTTAGCTCCAGACAGGTGAGGCGCCTTCCACGCCACGGACAGCTGGTCGTTGGAGGAGCGGACTCGGACCCGCAAGGGCTTGTTGGGCACGTCCTTTTCTTAAAGAGGACATGACACAGAGACCATTAAACAGCAAACCCTGGAGCTCACCATCAAGGATGGAAAGCGTATCCAAAGACTGACCACCACAATTAGCAGTTGGGCTTAAAACATCCATTTTTGGTTACCAGTTCTAGTAAGAACATCCTTCCCCCAAGGGCACTTCGACACTCCGTGTCCACGTTCCTCCCCACACTGCACACGGAGAGATCTCAAGGACTTAAAGTGAAAACATACTGTGTGTGAGACTGCCAGCCAGAAATCTTGGATGTTTTACAATGTTCCTTTTCATCTATTTCCTCTTGCCCCCTTAAAGCCAAAACTATATATCTTCTATTAAAGCAAAAGGTCAGCGTGAAATATAGCAAACACTTTCATGCTATTTTTAACTGTCCTCCTGGAAGCTTTTCCACTATACAGTTGAAAAAAAAATGGGCTTTCCTTGTCTTTATGGCGAATCACTAAGAACTAAATACCGCTCTCTGGTCTTGATCTTAATTTCTCTTACATGTCCAAGTCTTGCCCCTTCAGACAAACCCAGCTGCTATTCCCCATGTCTGTTGTTGCCTTCCTGCTAAATGAATCCATTTAGAGAACTCTTCTTACTAAACTGAAAATCTCAAGAATCGCTCTAGGGACCTCCCTGGTGGCTCAGTGGTTCAGACTCCGTGCTCCCAATGCAGGGGGCCCGGGTTTGACCCCTGGTCAGGGGACTATATTCCACAGGCATGCCGCAAGTGAGGCTCAGCACAACCAAATTTAAAAAAAAAAAAAAAAGAATCTTTCTCATTGTTAACATTCTCAAGGCAAGGCATTCCAGTGGCCAATACTTAGTGTTCAACGTTTTGTTTTTACATCAATTTAGAGCTGATAAACTTGGGAACAAGGGCTGTGGACCATGTGACAACTACACTGCCTGGTTCTGACAGTGGGCCACATTCTAGCCCTTTCTGGGGATCCAGTTATCTAATGAGTTTCTGTATATCAACCCTGCCATCAGTTCTGACTAATTTTATTAAACTGGCAAATTCCCACCTAAGCTAACAGTTCAACACTAAGACAAAATACAAAAACAAATGTCATGAGTTAGTGAGTTTCAATAGCACAGTAAATAGCCATTGGAGATGGTTATTCCGAAAACCCAGACACCTGGCTCCAATGTCTTGAATCGAACCAAAAGGAATATCCTTTTGAATATTAGCTGGAACTATCTAATCAGTCACTGGGCACCGCCATTCCTAAAGGCTACTGAGAGAATACCGTATAATGGTTCAACAAGTATTTTCCCCAGTTCACAAAGTAGAGATTACTGAGATGTTTTTTGTTTTTAAACCAATAATGTAGTCAATGAACTAACTATACAAAACTTGGTCTTGCACCCTGGTGATGTGAGTGTAACCACTTTCGCTGGGGTTATACTACAATTTCAATGATATTCCAAGTTCAGGGGTGGGCTCTCCATTTCAAGGTCTAGCCTCTATAAAGATTAGGGACCTCCAAGCAACTACAGAAGTGACAAATATGCTTATCGCTCTAATTCAAAAGAAAATAATTTGCCCAAAGTGTTCAGTACCAATAGTCCAAGTCATTAACGCCACAGCATTGAGGAATCGAATGAGTTCCTGTATTAATCCTATGAGTTGATTAGTCTTATGCGTTCCTAGTGGGAATCTCTTGTTACATACTCATGACAACGTGACATCCAGTGTTTCTAGAAAGGTACAGGCTGGCAAATCTTGTTAAGTGTTGTGGGTGACTGTGGACATGGATTTTCTCCATCAGCATGTGTCACTGCTGAACAGACTTTGTGTGGGGCGAGGGTAAGAATAGTTTTTTAAACATAAATAGGGAAAATATCTTGTAAAAACCGTTTATGGAAAGCAAAATCTGGAAAAGGATTTAGTCTCAGTGAAGCTTTGGTTTGGTTTTTGAAGTTAGCACATTTTTGGAGGACATTCCTCAGAACAAAATACACAACTGAGTTTAACTTTTCAGGGATGGAGTTTGTGTCATTTTCAGATTTATGCAAAGTTATGAAATAAACTTGACATGAGCCATAAGCAGGGGGCTAGAGGTCAAGAGAAGAAATTTTAAAGGAAGCAAAAAACCTTGCTTCATTCTCTTTACATCTTCTAAGTCATGTTTTACTCCGTGCGCCCCCAATACAAACTATCACCACCCACAAAACTGAAGCCCCTCTCACGAGTGATGCCACGGCCCCTCCGAGGTGAACCCCTCGCGGCTGGTGCTTGGTTCCAGAGTGTCCAGCTTTGGGCAGGGGTCAGGGCTATGTTTTTTAAAAAGTCTATAAGGTGAAAACGATCTCTGCCAACAACATACGATGCTTACTTTACTTTTAAGAAAAGCTCATACCTCCTCGAGGGAACCTCAGTGACGCGGGGGTGAGAAATGACTCCTGTTCAGGCTGCCACAGGCCATTGGCTCTGCTCGCTTTCCCAGTGGGACTGGCAGCTTCCCCCCAACCCACCTGGCTACCACAGCCTATCTCCCCAGCGGCAGCAGTAAACGTGGTGGGTGTCCACGCTGCTGTCACCGACTTGACCGGCCTCAGGGCTGCCCTCCACGGCTCTTATGCTAAAGCCCCGTGGGACACAACCACGCTCCTGTCCTTTGCGTTAGGCAGCACATCAGCGTGGGACTTCCGGGATGATCTCCAGCAAAATGGGCAAAGCTACCGAAAACACACGCATGGGTCTCGCAGGAGTCAGCTGAAAAATAAATTACTGACCAGAGATGGCATTTCCCGCTCTGCGGCTCTGCCCCTGTCCTGGGACCCTTCCAGCCTCCCATTTTACGGTGGAACCAGCATCCTTGGAGAGCGCACTTTTACGGGGGGACCTTGGGGAGTGTTGTAGGGCTGGGCTCCAGGACAAACAGCCCCTGACACTCAATAGCAAAATTCTGAACAAACAGTAATAAGGAAAAAGACCACTGGAATGCCCCCAAATGACAGGGTCCCTGAGGAGGAGAAAGGCGTGTTTCCAGGAACAAGGGGCTCGGTCCCAGACGGCACAGGTTTTTGCCTGAGGCCCTGACCCCTGCCAGGCCCACTGAACGTCGGCCATGCCACCCCCTCGGACTGTGCAGGCTTTCCCCCAGGCTCCGGCCTGCTGTCTAACCCTCCACTCCAGGGTTCGAGGACGAGGCGAGGCCTGCCGAGCGAGCTCTGGGAACAGGGCTGAGGCTATAGTGCAACCAGCCACACCGACTACCCTCTGCACAACCTCCCAGTTTGTCACGAGCTCTTGCGTGGCTCACTTTAATTGTCCTTCCAACAGTTCCCAGGTGAGTAGGATCGATGTCATAATCCCCACAAGAAAACTGAGGTTCGAGAGGTGAAGTAACAGACCCAAGGCCACACGGCTAAGTGCCAAGCAGCGACCTGAATTCAGCCACTGAGGCCAAGTTCCCTTCTTGTCCACCTACGCCCCCTCCATTCATGCTCTCCCCTTACCCACGAGCCATCCCACCAAACACCCAACCTCTTCTGCTAATGAATGTGGGACAAGGGTTCTGAGCTGGACAGGCCCCTTCTGAGTGAGAGCATAATGCCTTGCACAGTAGGCATTACACGTGCGTGTATGCGTTTTTTTTTTGATGGATCAGACAGTAGACTCAGCAGGTAGCTAAGGAACCAGACAAGGCCCCTCCCCCAAGACTGTCCCAGACAACTGCCCCCAGACTGCGCAGAGGCCGCTGACTCTGGAAACCAGGGTGAGGTGACAGTGTCATCCCTCAACACACAGCCCTCCATCCTTCAAATCTCTGAGTTTAGAAAAGCCAACCACAATTTTTTTCAAGTACTCTCAAATTTTCCTTCCTTTAAAATTCTGGTGATACGTACTTTCAACAGCTTTTATAGATCTTTTATAGATCATCTGGGAGTCCTCTTTTAAGCTGATGCGCACATGAAGAAAAACTATTCATATGGTTCAAATTCACTTGCAAGGAGATTATCTGTTTTCTCTAAACCGTATTTGATAGCCTCACAGAAGCCTTCTGAAATTTTTCTAATAAATCCCTGTAAATCTTTTATCTTGAAAACAGGAAGTCACAATTGCCAAGAGTAGTCAAGTTCACATCCACTAGTGCCGAGTGTATTTTAAACTTGGCAGGACAGGCTCCGTCCATCACTCTGGGTACCACATAACCAGGTAGATGTTGCACAGACGGGTCGATCACAGAAGACCTACAGTGATTACACACCGTACACTAGGCAGGTCAGCTGGGTGAAACAGTTGCCATGTAGATTATGATAAGTATCCAAAAGCCAGGCACAATTAGGACGTCTCTCCCAGGACTTCCACGGTGGCGCAGTGGTTAAGAATCCGCCTGCCAATGCAGGGGACACAGGTTCTAGCCCTGGTCCGGGAAGATCCCACATCCCGCGGAGCAACTAAGCCCATGCGCCACAGCTACTGAGCCTGTGCTCTACAGCCCGCGAGCCGCAACTACTGAGTCCACACACCACAACTTCTGAGGCCTGTGCACCTAGAGCCCATGCTCCGCAACAAGAGAAGCCACAGTAATGAGAGGCCCGCGCAGCGCAACGAAGAGTAGCCCCCGCTCACCACAACCAGAGAAAGGCCGCGCGCAGCAACGAAGACCCAACACAGCCATAAATAAATGTATGTATAAAAATAAATAAATAGAAGAATGTCTCTCCCGATTTGTATCGCCAGCTATGCAAACTGGCAAGAATTCTGAAATTGGAGGGAATTAAAATCTGTTTTATCACAAAGAAAAAAATCCAAAATTCAACATGACGCTTTGCCCGTTTACAATTCAAGGCTTCGTTAAACGTGTCGTTTCTGAATTGGGCTTCCACAGGCCCAGAAGTAGGGGTCTGAATCTGAGTGTACCTCTCACTGCCTGTGTGATTTTGAGAATCCTCCCCGAAGCTCAATTTCCTCCTCTGTAAACTAGTGTCCAGCACACTGGGTTTTGTAATCGAGTCCACGTAAAGCATTTCACATCGTACTGGCATCTATCAAGCACACAGTGCCTGTTGTGTTTGTCGTCGCGATAAAAATGAAATCGCCCATTTATCAGATTCAGTGGATGGGTGGGTGGCTCCTTCCGGAAGGTGAGCTGTGGGTGTATCACAAAGCCTTTCGTGATGCCTGACACACAGTGGGCACTAAAAAAATGGGTTCCAAAGAACCAGACGTGAGCAAAAGAGATGGACTTACTGCCAAAGCCTCTAAAATATGAGGCTGTCTCCATCCAGGTGACTTTTTTGCACCATAAATAGAAAGCACTGTTCATTGCCCTCATCAGCATCTCAGTTACCAATCACTCTGAGCAGATGCCTCCTCTTCGTTGGCATAAAAGTACACGGCCACCGCTGTCTGGGACCGCTTTCCCCAGCCTGGTCTCAGCTAGCAGGACATTCTCGTTTTCCAGGAGAATGTGAGGGATCACTCAGTCTAGAGCTTCGCAGAGTAAGTGGTCTGTCCCACTTACGGACCAACCTGACTCCCACTGTGCTGACCTCCAAGCTTTGAGAAGATGGCCCTTATCCTCATGCCGGGGTGCCCACTGGCCTTCCACTTGCCCAGCCTCTGCCCCAGGCAGCCTCCCCGGCCTCCCCAAGCAGCAGACCTCAAGGCCACCAGAGACGCTGGTCGGAGGGTGGGCAGGATTCCGGCCGCGAGGCGCCGTCCTCAGGCTGCATTGTGCATCAGAACACCTGAGGGCTTGTGAAAACACCCCCCCCCCCACGTCTATCTGTCTGGGTGAGATTCCAGAGCTTGTATGTGCTTTTGATGAATAAGCATGATTAGGAAGTGGAGAGGGGGCAGGAGAGGGGGAGGGAAGATGCGTTAGAGGGGGTGACATGAGCTGTCTCAGCCGGAGGAGAGAGACACGTGCTTTGCTGCCCTCAATGTGAGTCTGGGTCCCCTGCCCCCCCCCGACACGGGGGCGGGTCAGCAACACCTCACAGCCTCTGTCTGCCAAGGGCTCCTTCTTCCTGGCTGAATTCTGACATAATCCTCCTGCAACACCTCTGATGAGTCCCAAAGCTCTGCAGGACCTCAGTACATTGAACGACGTACCGACTTGTTGTCTATTCGGACAGGCCCAGCTGTTTAACAAGGAGAAAGGAAATCTCGTGGCTTCATTTTGGAATAGCGTCTGTCAGAGCATCACCAACCTTCCTAATCTATCGGATCCCTACGACGTAAGTCATTTGACAAGCACCCTCACAATAACCCAATAAACACCCCACTGACAGACAATAAAAGCGAGGTTCAGGAAGATTAAGGGAGAATCTTGAAGCCAGGCAGCAAGAGGCACTAAGCTGGCATCGGAGCCCAGGTCTGTGGGAGTTGTTGCCCTGGTTCCCTGCACTGTTATTCCGAAACTCACGGCGGCTGCAGGGCTGGCGTCGCCAGCAGCACGCTGTGGCATAAGCGTGGCGCCCGTCCGGGACGAGGGCCCCCTTGGTGCTTCTCAGACACCTCTGGTGAAGGACGGGTCTGCAGAGGCAGGCATCACCACCTAAGACTTTCATGCCGTGGGTACCCCTGCTTCAGAAGATGCCAGCCAAGCTCCTTCCCAAGGGCCTGGCTGCTCTTCAGGGAAGTTGGGTCCATCTGTTCCGTCAGGATCCACTCATCACACTAGTCCCCTTACATTCATCCGTGTTTCCGTCTCCGAGGAGCGACCATCTGACGAAAAGCCAAGTACTTGGTCAGCTACCCCAGTGGCCTGGCTGCCTGACTCATCCCGGGAGGCACTGTGGACACCAAGGGGAGAATGCGTGTGACAGGCACGCATCTCAGCGTCCTTCAGAGACACCAGAGCAGCACCCCTAAACCATCGTCTGGAGTCAGTCCATCGCTGCTGCTTTTTGAGGGGTTGGGAGAAGAGAGAAGGTCTTGAAAGAAAAAAAAAAAACCAAAAAACCTTGATCTCCCCCGAGCTGATCAATGTCAATTACGAATCATGTTAAGGATTGGGGAAGCCTTTTATAAAGCATTTAAAACTAACTTTCAATACAGACAAACCCAAGTGCCCTCGGTTTAAGATTTCTGCCGCCCCCCGTCCAGGTTTCACAGAGACTCCTCTTTCCTGCTTCCTAGGACCACGCGGGGACAGCCAGGCTGTCCCCAGATGAGGAAGCCACAGGGAATCCTCAACATCGGGTATAGAAAGGGACGGTGCAGTTAGAGGCCAACCCCACAGGCCAGTGGGGTCCACAAAATCCAGCAGGACTGTCTCAGAAACAAAGCAAATGCTTCAGCCAACCCGGGACCGCTCCACTCCAACCATGTTGTTTTGTTCGGCTGTTTGTTTCACAAAAGTGCTGGCTCACTTTACCACTGAACAGAGCTCCTCAGATGCTTCACCAAGGTTTATGTAACAGCAGAGAAAATGAGCTCAACCCCCAGAAGCCTGGAGCGTGGCAATTCAGCCCCAATCTCGGTTTTATCCCAAAATTGCATTTGAATTTTATAGACTACTCTATAATATTTTGGTGTCTGTTTTAAAGTCAAAAATAACATTTTAAATAACTGGCCATCAAGAAACCACTAGCCGTCGGATCTGCGTCGTTTACCTCATGCCTTCCTGGACTCCTGGCAGTGCCACGTTCTCCCGAGTTCTGAGAACCCAGTTTGAGAAGCCCCAAGAATGACCAGTACGTCAGCAGCTTCAGGATGTCATCCAAAAATGCCAATCAGTGGCTGACTCTGACCCCAGTGGTGCTATGAATATCAGTGAAAATTACACCATCAATGTCACCGCACAAGACTGAGGCTGCAAAGGCCAGGTCGCCCCACGATGGCAGCCAGCAGGACATTAACGACACAGGCAAACTCTGCACAAGTTGGCGACGAAGCCGTGCTCTACGACCAGAACAAGAAATCAGCAGTCCTATAACTGTTTGCATGGACACATCCCTCAGTCTTACAGATCATAAGCCCTTTGAGGGGCGTCTCTCCCTACGTTAAACCAATAATTTTTCTCCACCACCACGAAGGCAGAGCTAAGGTCTCTGTGTCCTACTCAGGGCAGTGGCTTAACTACAAGCCTGGAACAGTGACACAGTTGCCGACGTGCTCAGCCACCTGCCTGGGCCCAGCTCACTCACTCCCCATCCCTGGCCCAGCCTCACCTGACTCAGGGTGGAAGGAAGGACGGGGACCTCCTGCAGGTGACCCGCTGCAAAGCTTCCTCCACGAGGGATGTGAAAACACATCATTAGAAGCATCTGCTGGGCCCATCTGGTGGTGCTTCAGTTCTCAGCCACACTTCCTGAGGACTCGAGGGCCACAGAAAGCAAAGGAGGCAATCATCCTCTCCTGAGCTCCTTAACGGCTGAAATGTGGACACCTAGCATTTCCTCACCTCACAGAGGACACAGAGCCTGCTGGTCGATGTAAGCTAAGAGGAAGGGGTGTTAAAAATTCTAAGAAAAATTACTCAAAGCTTTTTTCTGGTTTGGTTTGTTTTAGTCTAAAGCTCTTCTGCATTTGTTTCATTTGGGAGTAGGATACTCAGCAATGCAGTTGTTTCCTGGGTGTGAAAGACCTTTTTCCTATTCATTATTTCAATTTTTAGCACTCTCCAACATGCAAATGAAAGATCCCGTTACAATATATGAATAGGTTGGCAACTGAGATAAGAAAGTGCTTTCCTTCAGGACTGACAGCTTCCTTTGCAGGGAGCCTGTATGAGAAGCTGCAACCCTCTTCAGTGATGTCACTGCCCCTCCCACCCTCTTTTTCACTCAGACGTCGAAAGAAAAGCCAGTGACAGATACGCAGTCAGAAAGTGGCATCCAGCCCCCAAGACGCTGGCCTTATCGGGCCGGTAGGTTTATTAACTACTGCAGGTTCCCCTAAGACTTGACGGCAAGGACGGCCGACATTCCATTCAAGGCCACACACGTGGGGACAGTGGGGACAGTTCATCTCCCCAGCTGTCCACAGCCCCTGCCCCACCCACTCGAAGCAGCCACTCACGAGCCTCTGAAATACGCGCCCGTCCATGGGGGGAAGGGCCTCGCTCACAGTCGCTCGTTTCCTAACAGTTCACTGAAGGGAAAATCTGTGCACAGATATTGACACTCATCAGTGTAGACATGGAGATGAAACACCGCAAAATGTGGGTTTCAGCCCTGCTGTCCTGGAAGGCTGCTCACCACTGCTGCCTCTTCCGGGCAGCTGGCCGGCGCTGAGTCCTTCCCATGGCATTCTTGTTTGGGCTGAGACTCCCGAGTTCCCACCCAAGAACGTCTGGCTAAATGACGTTCAACAGCTCTGCACACAAGCCTCTACTGCCTACTTTTTATGATTAAAGAACAACCTCTAAGGCTGGTGAAGTCTAACCATTCTGATGTGAGAGGCGGCTTTGAAACAGGCCCTCACATAGAGGCCTGAGCCCCAGGATGAACGCGGAGAGAGGTAACCCCGCAGCAGGTGGATCTGACTGTGTCTTCACAGAGCAGCCAGCCCTGAGGAACTCCAATCTCCAAATGCATTCAACGCCATCCTTCCCCCAGGCCCCACCAAGAAACTGGGGGGGGGGGCAAAGAACTAGGATCTCTGACTAATGACAGCACCGCAAAGTGACGGCAAAGTGGCCTGCCCGGGGCCAGCCCCAGAGCCAGCAGCTAAACGGGGCGGGGGTGCCCGACCTCCTGACACACTGCACGTCCTCCAGAGCACAGGTGTGGAGAAGACGCAGCCTCCAAATTCACTTCACTCGACAAACATGTCTTGAGCACATACTGTGCGCTTGGCCCAGCCTCTGGAGATACAAAGATGAGTAAATCATTTTGCCCCAGAAGAGCTCACCACCCAGACCAGGAACCACAAACCAGGTCTGCCCTGTGCATTGCACACGTAAAAAAACACTAATAATTGCATGAGAGAGCTACTGAAAATATAATGTCACAGACAGTATTAATTCCCTGTGGGCCAAAGAATTGTTAAATTGAAACCAGTGCGTGCAAAGAGGACAGTCTTTGATTCATAATTAAAAAGTTTGAACTGGGCTACACTTAAAGCTCAAGTCCAACGCTCAGCAGCCCCGGGATCTGGCTCCAGGATTATCTGACGACCGCCCAGGGCGGCAGTGCTGCCTGTGGTTCGCCTATTGCTGCGCCACCCAGGCTACTCTCTCCCAGAGTCATACACACACACATCAGTTTAAGTGAGTTACCACGACCGTCTCCTTGGCTCACTTGGCAGAACGCCTCCCATTTGCAGCCAGAGAAGGGGAGGGCGCCACTTCCAGCGTATCACTGGAGACAGTTCTTTATCCTGGGCACCCTTGTGCATTCAGTCACCACCCCAACACCCAGAAACTATAATTCAGTGTTTCTTCCTTGGCTAATACGCTTCCTGGATTTGCTGACCTAAGACACTCCAAGTAGGGTGGAGACTAAGGGAAACAGCCATTTCTCAGGAATGCTTCCCAACTGCTTGCAGAGCTTAGGATCACCCATTCAAAGTGCCTTAGTGTCATTAATTCATGACATTTCAAAGCTGAAAGGAACCCTAGAACCTTAGAAGGAAGCTTAGAACCTGAGAAGCTTCTTAGAACAGAGCCTGGAGCCTTCCTGGGGAGCCCCATCATTGTATGTCTGAGGGGCTCAGAAGGTCAGCTCTCACTGTTGGCTGAGCCTGAGTCTGGGCTGCAACAGTGCAGTGGAGACGATTACGGTTTGATGGGTTAATTATGCTCTAAGTTAAGAGATTAGGGAAGGAGCCCATCTCAAGACAATGGGTTAGAATTTTCAAATTCCACATCAGTCACATCTATATAAACAAACTAGCAAGAAAATGCACCTGGAGATGGGTGCTCATTTTGATGAACTACTGATAGAAAAGACCAAAACGCATGCTTGGGGCATGCCCTCCTGATATGTCCACAGACATTTCCTATGAAAGGAGTGCCAGGGAAGAAAGGGAAGAGGCCAAGCTTTGGTTTTCGGGGTTTCATAGTTTCACTGTTTCAGCGTCAAATAATTTGACACCTGTTCCAATCAGCTTTTGAGCCAGCTCCTATGGGGGAGGGGAGGCTCCAAAGTTGAATCCGACCCCAGAACAGCCCTCGGGTCTAACCACGCTTGCAAAGAAGCTTTCCGTGTCTCAAGTCAGCCTGAAAGAGAACAGCAAACTTTCCTCAGAGCCAGGAGGAGGGAAGGGAGCCGTGAAGGCTTAGAAGTCAAGAGGGGGAAGACAAGAGATGTCACCCTGATGACCTTTACTTCCCAGGGAGGCAGGAAACAAGGTTACTTGCTAGAAGTGATAGGAAGGCAGGTGGGGTAAGGAGCCTGAAGAAAGTGGCCAAATTTTGGACTAGCCACTGTGAGAGAAAGAAAGGAAACTGAGTAAGGACAAATCATTGCCGAGCAGAGCCGAGGGCCCAGATGAAGTTAGAAAACCAGCTATAAGAAGCTGTCACAATGCATACCAGCTTAGCTCTTTATTTCTCCCACAAGGCTCAGCAGTTAGCACTTAGGAGGGAAAACCAGAGAGCTGGGGGGAGGGGGTGTCTGGCATATGGCCACGCTGACACGAGTGCGGCTGAAATGCTGGGGACCCAGATAAACTAAGCAAGAAAGGAGCCAGGAGACGGCTTCTGGACTCTGGAAAGGGGAAGGGTCTACAGACCCAAAGCCTGATTGGATCTGAAACAAGCTTCTGACATGAGGGCACTGAAGAAGTGAGATGATGGGGAATTTCATGACTCTAGATTGTGGAGGGGAGCAACTTCATCTTCAGTGACAGGAGTGAGACTATCAAAGGGACCATTGTCACAGAGGTGGATGCAGTCCAGGACATAGGTGTGGCAAGGCGCACAATAAGCTAAGTGCCCTCAAGCTATCTGGATTCAGGGAGCAACCTGGGGATCAGGGGGTGACTGTGATGAGGAAAGTAATGGCTGGACCACAGGTATCATGCCAGTGTTGGTTGGAAATGGCCTAAGAGAATTGTGAACTCTGTGCTGAACTTGACTCTGAGCTATAATTTAACTGTAAAAAAAAAAAAAAAAAGGTAAGCTTCATGAACTAAGTATAATGTAAAGAAAATATGAGGCATCAGTATGACTTCTATTTTATGTCTAGTTTGGGCACCAGAGCTTAAGGAAAGCACAAAGGACTAGGTTGTTAGAAAACCATAACATTATTAAAAATACATGTGATCCTACTGAGAGCTAAAATTTCCCAGCTGAAGAGCTAGTGAGAGCAGATGAATTGTCCTCTGAGGCCCCGGGCTGGCTGGAAGCAGAGGTGGACCGTGGTCCTCATCCTGGACCGTGGTCCTCATTCTGACTCCCAGTGCCTGGTTCTGCACAGAGCAGGTTACCCAGATCCCGTCACAGGAAGAAAGCTAAAACAACTTCAGAAAAGTCTGCAGGAAAACTAAATAATAGGATTCCAATAAGTGAAGGGACTTGCAGCATCTCTTCCCTGGGACAAAGCAAAGGCAGGTGGGTTTACAACTCAACAGGAGAGATTTCACATTTACATACTAAGAACACTTTCTAACAAAAAGATATGCGATGAGCTACCCGAAGAGGAAGTCTAAACTTCTGCCCTAGAGTTGCAGTTTTGCTTGGTCCTATCATTTTCTGAGTCCTGAGAGTGTCCACATTTGCTTGAGTGACCATCTGAGAACCACTCAGGTCCAGCCCACCTCCAGGACTCCCTGCACGCTTTTCCTCCCCTCTTGTGGCTTCTCAGACAGTCCTCATAGGCTCTCAGCCATCTTACTGGCACCCCCCAGGCTCCGCCACCCTGCTTGTCCTATTTCACAGCGCTGCTGGTTTTTCAAAGAATTTATGATTATGCTACGGGCTAAATTTTGTGTCTCCCCACCCCCCAAATTTTTATGTTTAAGACCTAAACCCTAGTTACCTCAGAATGTGACTGTGTTTGGAGACTGGGCCTATTAAGAAGTGATCAAGTTAAAATGAGGTTATTACTCAGGTGGCCCTGATCCCATCTGACTGGTGTCCTTAGAAGGAGCAAAAATTTGGACAAAGATACCCAGGATGCACGCCCACAGAGGGAAGATCAGCCAGAGAGAGACAAATCCGCTGACACATGAGGAGAAATCAAATCTGCTGACACCTTGATCTTGGACTTCCAGACTCTGGAACTGTGAGAAGATAAATACCTATTGTTTAAGGTAACCAGTCAGCGATATTTTGTTATGGCATCCCTACCAAACTCATACAGGTTGTATGCGTTACTTTTTGCTTATAGGTTTACTGTCTTTCTTTCCCACTAGAACGCAGTCTTCGTTAAGGCCATTAAGGCCCTTGTCTATCTTATTCACTGTGGCGTCTTTTGCACCCAGAACTCTGCCTGGAAAGCCGCAGGCCCTGAATGAATGAATTAAATAATTAAAGTCCTGTTTTTAAGTAAAGACCATGAGGTGAAGATAGATTCCAGCCAGCAAAGGAGGCCTTCTGAAATCTGAACTGAAACCACTGTTTCCAGCAGAATAAAAGAACGGATTTTCCTCTGGTTTCAAATAAACACCGGAAGAACGTGAGGTATTACTGATCAAAGCACTAGAGCCAACCCCTGGGGCCTCACACCAGGTGCAGATGCTAATGTCTGCGTTTCTAGGACAAATCCCTTCCTTTGCATGAAGATACCTGGAATTCAGAATAGTACTTCTTTTGTTTAACAGGATTATCATATATTAACAATTTCCTCAGAAAAATAGCATAGCATATTTCCCAGGCCATATTAAAAAAGGTACAGATGCATGTTGATCCCTTATTGATAATTTCCCATAAATTATTTTTTTTTTCATTAACAATGAAATGTAATTCTTTTCTGGAGCACTGTAACCAAGTCTATGCATTCTGTATATGCATTTTTTTTTAAGTTCTGCTTTGTATCATATACTGCAAAAGGTTTTGGCTAGCAATTTCTTCCAGCATCTTTATTAACATAATGTATGGCAAATACAGTGTTATGTATTATAGCAGAGCGTTCTTTGGCAACTAGGGCCTACAGAGGCTCCCGCAGAGACAGGTTAAAGGATCTCACAGTCCATAAAACCAAGCGTGAGCTGGGGCATGACTGTCTGTGGTTCCCAGTTCCCAGGGTTTCTGTCACATGTGCTTACTCAGAAAGGACACACACACCCACTCTCACACACACACCTGTTTCTATGAAAGAAGGCATAAGAAATTAGCTACTTAAGAAAAAGTAAGGAAATTGCTTGCTCTAAAACTGCCTTTCAGAAAACTCTCTCAGGAAGATGATAAAACTAAAATGGTTATTAAAATACAAAGTATAAAATTCAAATACAAGGCATAGCACATCTGTCAGTAAAAGGTTTATGTGTGCCTGTGAATGTTTACACGTGTATCTTTAGGGGAAGACAACCTCTGAAATAAACGTCCTCTCCTATTTTGCACATTTTCTAGGTGTACTACTACCTTCTTGACTCTTGTACTGTCAATGTCTTCCAAGGTTTGATCCTTGGCTTCTACTCTTGTCTCTCCTAATTCTCACCCACTCATCACTCTCCCTGCTTTAGTTCTCCCTCTACAGCTTGACTCCTAAACCCATACCTACCTCTTGCTTCTCTCTTCCAATTTTCAGGCCCTCATCTCCAATCACCTATAAGACATCGCCACTACATCCCCTCACATCCAACGTATTTAAACAAGAACATATCACCTTTCCTAGAAATCCAGTTTCCTTTTCTGGTTGCTTTGTTCTTCCACTCTCCTTTTGTCTAAAGCGGACTTTGAAAACTGCCTACACCCATCAAATCTGACCTGAGAAGCAGATTAGGGTCATTGGTTTCCACATACTCACCTTCCTCTCAACAACAATACCAGATCGATGTATTTAAAAACACTGTTCCTTGCCACACTGCCTTTGGGATATCACCCAACCACACTCTGAAATAACTGCTTTCATTTTGCATTATTGTTTAACCATGAATCAAATATATTCATGAAGCACACAGGAAATGTCAACACGTCTCCCAACAAGTAAAACAATATGGCCAGACAACATCAACATCCAAATGATAAAACACACATATATACAAATATGGAGCTGAGATGGAAGGCAGGTTATCTAACATATCACAAGATAGCCCATGGATAAGAAAAGAGAGAAAGCCTTGATGTAGCATGTCAGCCAATCAAGGCCACTGTTTGGTGGGCCCCATTCATTTCTGCATCCACAGGTAGAAGAGGTGCAAATATCCTCTTCGGGCCAGGACTGCCATCTCAACCACCATATTTGCCTGTTAACAGCGCAACAGCATCCCCAGATGTAGACGAAGACATGCCCCCACACCAGAACATGAAAGAGCAGTGAGGAGTGCAGACTGCAGACTGGCTGCAGTCTGGTCCATCCGGTGCAGAGCAGATCGACCAAAACCGTGCGGCATGTGTGTTAGTTTAGCGATGGGGACCGGATGAAGGTTTGTGAGCACATGTGTGTGTGACAGAAGCACGGCCCTCTTTTGAGATGGTGCTTCGGTGAAGACATGAACCGAATGAGCAAATAGTACCTGTGACGGTTTCATTAAATGGTCCTGGACCCTTAATGGGATAACCATCAATCTTGATCCATTCACCTCCTAAATTAGGAAAATGTAACTTGATCGTTAGAAAGGAGGACTGTTGTATTGTCCACATTTCAGTGCATCCCTAAACGCATATTTCAATGGTCTCTTCAACAATCTTCCAAAGGATCTGCTCAGGCCATACGAGTGACTAGGCCCCTAACCTGTATGGACAACACACATTTTTGGTCTTTTATACATAGTTTACTCTAATGAGTACTCCGAAATTTAAGACAATATGCTAATAACCTACATCAAAATTATTTTAAAAGAAGGGATAAATCTCTCCTAGTTTTCAATCTTTCAGCTTGCCATACAAGTCTAAAAATTTCTTGTTTGGGAACTCTTTAATGATTCTAGATTTGTATTGACCTGATGAAGCAAAGAATCTCCCAATCTAAGTCACAAAAATACAGCCTCCAATTCTAGATAAGACTTACCAGGCAGGCTTTCAGCTCTGTAAACTGGACGGCTCACTCCACTGTTGTTTTCTGCAGTAACCAGCACAAAGTACACTACCCCCGGCTCTGAAACATATGGTTTATATCAAGCCACCGTTTCAAATCTCCAAGAATGACAATTTAAGTCACCGTCTTCCTTATACCAGTTATAACCAAATATAAAAATCTGAATTAAGTGACCAGTCTAACTATAGCTTTCTCTCTTCTCTTTAATCAAAATCACTGACATTCATCCCAGGCAACTGAAGCACATCTGACCAAAAGAACACAAAATTTATTTAATACAAAGTACATGACATGTGTAATAAACCTGGATGCATGAACAGTCAACAAGAAAAGCTTTTGCGTTTTTTTAATGTGAAATCAATGTAGGAAACAGGCATGCACTGTCCACTAGATAACTGGTTTAACCCACAGTGTTAGTAACTACGAAGAATATTTCCCAATGGAAACTCCAAATGGCAACCTCCAAAAAATAGTGAGAAAATTTCAGTGTAACTCATAAAATTTAGTGCATGGGAAATCTTCATGGGAAATCTTTATTTATGCAATAAATAAAGCTGCATGGAATGTTCCTCTTTTCATAATAAAATATTGCCCTTACTATGTGTACATGCTGTCTTTGACTGTTTCAACAAAAATCTAGAAAAACGTTTCCTGGGATCTTGGATATGCTAAGCGTGAAATAATTGGGCTTCATTTTTTGACGTGCATCTACAGGTCAAGGACACATAGCGAAGGTCTCTTTGGCTGAGACCCTGAAGTTGCTGGGATGCAAAAGGAAAACTAGACACCGTGTTACAAATTGAGGGTACCCTGAACTTGCGGCTTCGAAAAGCAAAACTCTAGTAGTGCTGGTTTTCCTCCAAATGAATTATTATCTTATGAAAGGTAAATGAAGGTGCCGATTCCTTGAAGAGATGAAAGCTTGTGGGCACTTGAGGGCATGCAGGGTTGGAGAGGTAAGAGCTCCGTCAAAGGCAATAACGTTAATTGCATTGCTCAAAGTGAGGAGCGTTCCTTTCACAAAACTTCAGTTCTCAAGCCAGAGGCCCAGGGGCAGCTACACATCTGGGACCCCTGCTATGCTCAAGACTGGTCCGCCTTCTGTCTGACCACGGCAGGGCCCGGTGGCATTGAGGGCTTGGCACAACCTGCCGGACTAACTGGGAAATGCTCTAGGTTCAGACAAAAAGCAAAACCAGGTTTCGCCAGGCACTTTCTCTCTTCGCTCTGAGCTTATTCGTATTTCAAAGAAATGTCATCAGCGTGTCTCTGATTCTGTTCGGTTAACTCATCAGAAAGATGCTGGGGAGACACTCTCAGTCTGCAGTGAGTTCTAGGGCTTTCTTTCTGCATGTTTTTCTTCTCTGCAGCAACCCTAACAAGGGTTGAGCGAGCACATGTGACGCTGCTCGTGCCTTTGGTGGGATAGAAACTCCATTTAACCTCACAGTAGGACCCTGTGGGGCCCTAGTGATGTGGAGGAGATTCAGATCCGGTGAAACGTACGTTTCGCTGGAACCGTGAAGACGGGAATCTGTCCCTCTTTGTCTCTCCTCCGTGCACTTTCTGCTCTGCTACCCAGAAAGTTTAATATCACAGTGCAGGAGGTAGAGAAGGAGTAAGTGTACTGGATGGTGACCAGGAAACTAAGAAGCCACGAGCTGGTTTTGATCCACTGAAGGAAGGCAGCAGAATGCTAACGTGGCCGGAGGGGAACCTGGTTGTCACAGGTGCTGAATTCTGTTACTTCCTATGATCCATCTTAAGGTTGGACCATGAGATGACTGTAGAATAAACAGGGTTTCAGGCCAGTGGGACCAAAAAAGCAGAAGATAGAGGATCCACTGGAGGCAGCTCAAAGCCTAAGTTCAAAACCACCTACACCTGCCCTTATAAAAGAATATGTTTAGGCAAAATGCTAAATACCCCAAACTTCCAGAATCAAATCTAATGGTGAGAAATGTTATATCTTTGAACCACATGTGGCAAAGCATGACACATCACACACCCCTACAGGGACATATTACTTGAGTAATCCCTAATTATAACATGGTTTATAAGTTAGAAATCTCAAGATCAGGCTACAGACTTGTCCAGTTGTCAAGTTCCTATAAGATAAAAAAGGGTCGATGTATTTTCCAAAAGCACATCCAGAAACTAAAAATTGTTCCCTACATCAATGTGGAGAGAGATCCAGGACTACTGGACTTCAAATGCAGGTTGGGGAAGCCCATGGGCAAGATGAAGGCTGTTGCTTAACAGCCGCTTGACCTTGGCTGTCCATCCCCGAGGAACCACTGGGTACCATTTTTGTCCCACAAATAGTCACCCTGAGAATGGAAGGAGAATGTAGGTGTACAGTTAGTTCTGACCAGTAACAAGACCAGAGTGTCACTTACCCACATCCTCAATAAGGAAGGAGTGTGTCTCCGCATTCACCTTGATGTATTTAAGACTTTTCAGTGACTTCCCATAGGCAATGTTGTAATGCTCCACGGGTCTACTGGTAGCATCTTTGGGTGGGTCCCACGTGACTTTCAGGCCCATTTTAGTGGACAGCAGTTTCGCATGCCTTGGCTTCAGTGGGTGGTCAGCTATGCAAACAGCGCAACTATCAACTCACGGGAAGGGCAGATTGGGAAAACGAATTTTTTCCAATGTTCTCTGACATGGTTAGCGAAAGAGGAAATGACTCTCAATCTGTCTGATCCTGAAGACTTTAAGTACCATCACATTTGGACATCATTACAGTGCGACAGCAAAGCAGACATACCAAACCTACAAGCCTTTATGTATTTCAGGGAACTGTGGGTGGTAAATTTAAACCCAAAGTAAAACAAATCAAAATAAACTCTAGGCGTTCCCCAGCCTGATCATGTTGCCTTGCTAGTGCAAGATTAACGAAATAGTAATTTGACATATTCTCCAGAAGCTTTCATGTATTAAATAAATTCTTAGGATTTTACATGGTACAGCTGGACAATCTTTCGAACAACTCTGAGAAGAATAACATAGAACTCTCATGATCAGGAAGAATTTCCATTGTATCCAAAGTGAGATAACAGAATCATTCGTTTCCACAAAGAAAACAAACCAAGATCAACACCTTGAAAGAGAGGTAACCCGCTGGTTTTACCTGCATGTAGCTAATTTAAATGTTTCCATATCTTGTCCCAGAAGAGGAAGGACAAATTATGAAGAAGCACATTTTTATCTCCAGTTATGAAGTTCCAAAAGAGTGTTCTTGATTTTCAAAAATAACCAAAATGAAACATAACATTTTGTCAAACAAAATATCTCAGCTCATAATGTAACCGATATTGCAATGCAACATAACATAAACAGATGCTAATATTCACGCAACAGTCAATTCTGGGGCAAATCTGGATCTGAAACGGATTATTCAATGATGCAAGGCATTCTCGGGGTGGGGGGGAAGTAATCTTAAAAACACAGAAACATTTAAACTTAGTAACATTAAGAAAAATGAATTTAGACTCTCATAGAAGAAGAAAGGGAAAAAGGAGTGTTTCGTGATAACATATAGATTGGTTAGTATATGACTGTAACACCAATGAAGATTCTGAACAAAATAAGTATGGCTGATTCTAACATATATCACTTATTCTTCCCCAAATTACCCTGCTGCCTCAGGAGTAAAAATGATAAAAGGAGAGAACTCCTGGGACCCCCACTAAAGAAGTCCAAGGAATGAAAAAATAGAGTATGAATATAATAATTTTCGAGGCACTAGAGGAAGAATGTCCACTTTGGAGACAAAAACACAGTGTCAGAAGCTGAGCACGGACCAGACCCCAGAAAGCATTCCTTCCGCAATGTCAGAGGTGAGGGTCCTGTAAACCCGAGATGGGAGAAAGCACAGAAGCTTAACACCATCAGGGAAATTCTGAGTTGAGGAGACAATAAAGACAGCACACTAGTGAGTTTCTGGATATTTCAAATTAGCAATCATGGCGACTCTGCCGTAATTTTCACTGACCCTTCCTCGCCTACGAGAAACTTTTCAGGATTTACTTTGTCTGAGGACCGGGGCTCCCTTTCCTCAGTTTCCTTTATTTCTCCCAAGGCTTCACTACAAAAACCTCCCCTCCTTCTCTGCCACGTGTTTGACCTTTTCTAGTTGCAATCCCCATTTCCCACACAGCAGAAATCATTCCCAGGAATCCAATATTTCACCCTGACCAAAATCTCGGTGGAAACAAAGCAAGGACTCCAGCACCATGAAAGGATGTTCATGGTTAGGTGATTCTCCTAAGGAAGAAAACAAATGAATGAATAAGTGAATAATGCTTTTCTTTACAGTTCGATTCCAAACCTCCCTTCAGACAGATGGTCTGAAATGTGAGACTGCGAAGCCCTAACACCATCACATTTTCCTCTGGGTGCGAGTGATCCAATCAGTACACGACGGCCTGGGTCTGAAGATGATTTATGTTCATTACTGACATCTGAAAAGAGGAACAATCTATAAATATGTTCATTGTTCATTCCTGCTCTGCCTTACATCTGTCCTTGGACACAGCATGGAATAATTTCTAAGTCACATGAGGATTGCAGTCAAATGGTTGCATCAGCCCAGCACAGGGGAACATTCAAAACCTCAAGGAGCTCCAATAAGATGAGGAAAGTGAAGAAGAACAAGAGGCAGATCCCCCTGGGTCGCCAAAACCCAATGCACATCACTGCGTTCCGCTAACCCCATCAGTTTCCAAGTGGGTCCATGCATGAGTTTGTTTGTTCTCCTCTTGCCAATGATCAAGTACCATCAGCGTGTCTCAACTCGGTAACTGCCTGTATCAGCACGGTGCACTAAGAAAAAGGCCATATGGTGCAAAACAACTCTGAAGTATAAAAATGGGAGAGGGTAATGGACAGGAAAAGAGGCCTTATTGAGTGCCTACCACCTGCCACCCTCTGCCCTGAAACTTACACTGCAATAGGTGCTCTTAACACACACAACCTGAGAGGTGTTATTTACTCCCTCCATGTGGCAGATGAAGAAAGCAAGGCCTGGAACAGAGAGGTTAGGAGAACTTCCCAGAGTCACACAGCTGTGTGGAACAGGGGTGGAACCGAATGCAAATCCTGCTGTGTCCACAGCTCACAGACCCTCAGACTCTGTCCCTGCTCATAAATGACCAATGACCACACTCATGGAAAATTAATTTAGGAAGCCACTAGTATCCTAAAACCAACTGTGAGGCCTCCAGCTGCGTTCATCATTTGCTCCACCATCTATCCCACCTTCCCAGCCGTTTTCCCCTCTGGGGGGTACCCTGCATTCACCTACAGTCACCTTGCCTCCTGCTACCTGTACTCATCCTCTCCTCTCTCTGGAAGGCATGGAGTAAGTGAACAATACTTGCATTCTTATAACAAAATCTTAGGCCAAAGGAACAACTTTCTAATGGTGACATTTTAGGCCTTGGACAGTTACCTAATAAAGGTCGTTTTTGAACACGAAGACCTTTGGGGACCCTGGAATCATCCCTTAGAGGCAGCCTTAGGGTCAATCTGCTTGTAAAATCAGTCCTGAATTTAAGATCCTCCAAAGGCTTTAGACCCATGTACCATAACCCGTCCCCCCACCCAACTCCCCAACACACATACAAATTGGGCCAAGTAAACGAAATACTACAGTGACTTAATTAAGCGACATTTTCATTCCCTGGGCTCTCATCAACTCTGATATTTAAAATTGGTATCATTGTCGATGCTGCCTAGTCAACATCACCCATGCCTCAGAAAGGCTTGGACGAAAAGAAGAATAGGAGGGGGCTAAATGAAAGGAACTGTGGTCATTCCAGGCCTACCCCTCCCCCCCCAAGTGCCTGCGCTCTGAGAGTATTCATCAAACCAGCCTCTATCTAAGGGAGAAGCAGGCACAGATCAATGTGCGTGAACTTGGATTACTTGACAGAAGACTTATTCTTGGGGCTAGAAACACAGCAGTTCGTTCTATTCGTGGTCATTGTTTTGTAGGTCCCATGACTTCATTCCTTAAATGTGAAGTAGAGACATAAGGAGTGTGAAATTGGTTTCAGGGCCTGCAGACTGCTTTCTGGGTTCCAGATCAGCATTCCGGTAGCATAAAGTGGATACACGACATACACTGGCTCCTTCCTTATTTTTAAGTGTTCTTAGAAACTTAGAACAGACCCTCCTGTCTGCTAGATAAATGAAGCACAGAACCCTCTTGTAATACTTTTCAGTATTCTCATCTGATGAAGATGATACAGGGATATATTCTTTAAAGCCATGTATGCCATGAACAGCTTCTCCAAAGAGAAGAAGGACAAACCCAAAGTCAATAGAACAGGAATCACATGACCCAGTACAGGGGATGCTGGGAGGGCACCTCACAGAGTGTGTGTGACAGGTTAGGGCTGTGACAAGCTGTTTTTTCATCTCCACAGAAGGCAAAAGGAGGACGTGAGCTCAAGCGGCACCCTAAGGGATTTCAGAGGAAACAAAAAGAATTTCCTGTCCGTGTCCTTCCCCATCACCCCCCATTCGAGGCTGTCTTTGATGGAGATAGACGGTAAGGTGCTCGAGACAGAAGCAGCGGCCTGCAGAGTCTGCTATGACTCCAGCAATTTCATACCATGACAGAGTCATCCTACAGTTCATATCAGTACATCTCATCCAGATTCAGGAAAGTTTTACCAGGTACTGAGCGGCAAAATGGTATTTTGATGATATATCAGACACCTGGGAATTGCCAAGCTAGACATCTCCATGCCATGGCTCCCATGAGACCTCTATTGGTCCGTTGGCGAATAAAAAGTAGGGACAGTCAGCACCCAGAGTTCTCACTTTGGTCTAGGCTCCAAACTCCAGGCCTCATTCAAGAGGGCCCTAGCAGGCCAATTTGGTTGAAGGGTCCAAGTGTGGATGCACATCTGTTCAAGGATGGAGTTCAAGATTCCAAGGGCTCTGCAATGTCGGTCCTCAGAGAGTCCGCAGAGTGGCCTCAAGGGATTCTCCAGGGCTGACGAAAGCCCTCGGGAAGGCTGGGTCCAGAGCTAGGTCCCACGGCCGGCCTGGTCTGCCCAACATCTACAGGGCTCATTTATCCTAGTGGACAGGGCTCAATCCCTCACCTGTCCCTTCCCCACCTCCCCACTCTGGCATCTCTCTGGGCATCGGATACGGACCACACACTCAGTACTCACTTAAATGGCTAATGGGTTGAAGAGAAAGACGTTAGGATGGTTTAGACTAATGAGGTCAACCGAGGGTCCCCAACCCAAACACCTCCAAGGACAGGAAGATGAAACAAATAAGCGAAGACATATTAAGGACTGTAACGCTCCGACCAGAGGCACAATTTACTTTCTGGCACCTGTTGACCAAAAGGAATTCAGGATCCAGACTGTCCAATATTCTGGGGAGTTTTTTCTAAGAAGCTAGAAATCCTGATTTTTGTGTGAAGTCTCCCAATTTTATACTAATTCACTTAAGTTTTAAGAAACACTGTATGAATAAACACACACACACACACACACACACACACACACACACACACACACACACACACACACCCTCAGCTGGCCAGACTCAGTCCACTGGCAGCCAGCTGGTGACCTCTACCTTAACTCCAGAAGAAACCATTTAGTTGCTGATCCTGACAACTTCCCAATGTCCTGTGTGAATGCTGAGACTCCCGTGGGAGTCTGGGTCCATCAGTAAGAGCATCAGGTCAAGGTGCATATGCTAAAGTCTGGAGAAGAACCAGCACTAACCCAGCCCCCGAAGGCTTGAGGTACAGATCTGTTCAAGAATTCATTTCCCACCTCCAGAATTCCCTCTCTCTCCCAAGAGATCCAAAAGCTGTGAAAAAAAACTTGCCTAGGCTCCAAGGAAGGAGGACCCATCTCAGGATGAGTCTAGGGAGGGGAGTGTGAGGTGCTGCCTAGGCTTCAACTACTCGTACAGTCAATGACTTCCACATGCCCGGCTCTGCCCTAACCATCCCAGACGGAGAGTCCCTACTGCCTATTTGATAGGCCCACGTGAGTTCCAAACTGAACGTGTTGAAAATGAAACTCTTGGTTCAGACTCACCACCCATCCTTAAGGGTACACACCTATCTGCAACAGCCGGAAATAAATATGTTCCTAGAAAGGGAGCTCTGTCAAGGGCTACTTCTCAGATTAAGAGAAGGAAAGTTCAGAATCCATTCATACAATGAATCCAGGATAAAAGTGATTGAAAAAAATGACACAATCCATGGGGAAATCCTGCTGAAGACTGTGATTCAGAATAGTAACTGGATCTTTCTGGATCCAAAGTGTTGTGTTTGTTTGTTTTGCTTTGTTCTACTTTTAAAAAACACCCTCCAGTTACTTCATTACATTCTCCAGACAGGCAAAAAGAGAAGGGAAGGGAGATGGATGGCAGACGTGAGGGAGAAGTTGTGAGACCACCATTAAGCCACCTGCATGCTTCCTCTGTACCTGCTCCATCGCAGCTTTCCAAGTGGACTTTAGTCAAATCCGCTACACCAAAGCGTTGGCACACAGAGTTCAACGAGTATCAGAGGAATGAATGAATACTTTGAGCTGCATTTACGGTCAACCTACCATCTAGAAACAGAACAGTAGCTGAAAAACAAGCTCAAATCCTTTCATTCCTGTGACTGCACTGGACAGAGCAACCTCTCACAGAATCATCTAGACAAGGAGGCTACCCGCCAGCTGAGGTAGGAAAATCCACCGATAAAATGTTAGTTGGTAGAACCCAATATTTTCTGAGACAATAACTGACACAGTCATTACAAGAAAAATAAGTATTTCTTCTTTGAGTTTTCTACTGCATACTTACTGAGGGAAATGACTCAAACGATAGTTTGATTTGACTTGAAAACTAAATCTGAAAAATAGATTTGTATCTCAAAACTCAAGGTCATATTGTACTACACAATTTATAGATTGACGTTAGATAGCAATGATGAGCTGAGCTGATAAATAACAAATCACATATAATTTTATCTCACCTGACTAAGTATGTGAAGGAGCTTTTCCAGGATTTGAAGGGTAGGGGACAAAAGCGGTCCTTAGGAACATTTGAGCTCAACCAATTTGAGAAAGTAGATAAAGGAGTCAGAAATCAAACTATCAGGTTTATTACTGAGGAGGCTGCACTGGAGAAGGTGGATCTAATGTGTGACCTCCATCGCGCCTCCTGTCCCCCCTCCCATCCCCCCTCCCGTCTCCAGTTCTGGGTAGACACAGACGAGCCTGCAGAGCAGACAAGCTCAGGACCACTGCCTCACAGGTTGGGTGAGAGCAACAGGCCTGGGCCTCCACCCAGCGCTCCCCATGGGTAAGCAGGATTGGAGCCAAATGCAGCCTTCCTGCAGCAAAGCAGCCTCCACGAGGACACCTGTGTGCCTGACTCTTCTCATTCGTGAATGCCACCGAGTAGAGAAAGTAGACCAATGGAGCCTGGGCTCTCACCACTCACCCCTCCAATCTGCACGCCTCAAGGAGGGGAGGGAGCACAGGATGAGGACAGAGGCCAAAGCAAACATGAAGAGAGGACGATGGAAATCCCGGAGCATCCCCAGAAGCTTGTTCCCTCAGCCCACTGGGCGTGACCTCAACCTGAGGCCAAGTGCGGCTGCCTCTTCAGAGCGAGGGTCAGGACCACTTGCCCCCCCTTCAGAGCCTCCCCCAGTACTAATCACTGTCCCACCAAGTATCTTTCTGGGGTCGTAGGTGGGGACTGCCCGCCCCCAGGTCCCCAAAAAGCTCTGAAATGAGGAAGGCTCATTCTTTAACCAAGTCCAAAGCCAAGTTGACCTCTAGCCTGAAAATCCACTTCTGCCCTTTCCTATTTCAGTCCCCAATTTTGCCCACCTCATGGTGTCCAAAATAGCCCACGGGATTTCAGCAACGAGATGAAATGACAAAATGAAGATACTCTGAAAATATAATACTAGCAACATAAAAAAGTCCCCGTTTCAATTTGTCTCTCCTATTACAAAAGTCCCAGGGAAAAAAAGTCCAAGAGTGAAGGCTTCTCAGCCTCACAGCTTAAATAAAATAGAAAGATGTGAAGCCCAAATTGCTTTATTCCCTTACTTCTTATCCTGTTTCTCCTCAGCCAGAAGAGATTCATTCAAATGCCCAGAGGGGGGTCAGGGTTCTCTCAGAACTGCAACCTCTGCCATCTTTCACTGGAACTGGTGTCAATTCTTCAGGATTCCCTGGACTAAAACTAATTGAATCCAAAGTCTCTCAGCTCCCTACATTCCTAAAGACTCCTAATAAGACCCTAAAATCTCTGTAAGGCAGGGAACCAAAAATGTGCTGTGTGAAGGACACATATTATTTTTCCCTACCCAGTGAAGCCTCCCCCAGTTCTCTGGTAACAGACCTCTCTGGTCCTGTGACCCAGCCAACCCCAAAAACTTCCCAGGAATTGTTCTCACTGGAGCTGGACCCTGAACACTGCCTTTGCTCTCGGTTGGCATCGTGGGTGACCAGTTCTTGCTGTCACACGGCGAAGAGACCAGAGATGGAGAGAAAGAGTCTGGGCACCCCTAAGACCAGCTCGACCCCTGCCCTTCCCAAGGTACGGTTCCACAAGCCATGAATTCCGGAATTTAAATTAGTTCGAGTTGGGTGTTCGCCACTTGCAGTCAGAACCTAATGGATTAAGAGCCTATTAATCTAAGTCTTTTATGGAAGTCAAAAATAACTTTTTTGAAGCTACCCAGCAGCCAGTACATTTGGTCACAAAAGGCTGCCAGTGCAGACACACCCAAAGAAATTAAGGCAAACACCAGCCAGGGACGGCTGCCATTCTTAGCTGAGGACGCCTCGTAGCCCACCCAGTCTGGCAGCGGAGGCCGAGAAGCAGGAGAGGACAAACTTGGTTAAGGAGAAAACCCCCAAAGGAATGTTAAAAGCCTTGGAAATAAACTGGCCCCTTAAAACCCCAAAATGCTAAAATTATTTCTTAAGTATACCAAGGATTGCTCTTTAAATGCAAAAAAACCCTTCAGGTTTGTGTAAGTCTCTCTACTGCTTTTTTGTCTGAAATTCAAGTTTGACTTTCCACTGAAAACCGCCAAATACTTCCCAGACTCTGAAATGAAGAAAACACAGATCTCAGTGTAACCACAAATGTTTGACCAAAAATCCAATCGATACGCCAAAAAAGGTTAGGACGTACTGAAATCGCAGTGTAGCTTGGGGGAGGAAGCAATGTGATCTACAAATCTGACTATGATTCCCAGGAAAGCTGGAAAAATTCAACAATTATCCATAAGATACCAGACAGCACAGGGCTATCCAGAAATGCAGAAACAACCAGATGGTTGGCAGCATGTGCGCAAAACACTGAAATGACTGCTTGTTAAATAATTTTTCAAATGGATGTTGGAATTCTATTTGCCAAATAGTTATGACCCTTCCCTTCCAAAAAAAAGGGGAGGGGGGAAGTACATGGTGTTTTGCAACTGTGCGAAGTAAATCTGATACTAGTAAAATTTACAGGTGGCTGATTGAGTTTTCCACCTGAAAATCTGGGGCTGGGTAGACAGAGTCAGAGTATGAAAATAATGGCCTGGCTCCTCTTCCGACATTTCATGCTAGGCATGGGGTTCCATCAAAGTGTTCCCCACGGTCGGCACAGTTCTTTAGGTATAACTGAATAAAAAATGAAACCAAACTCTAGATCTTTGGGGTCTTTAAACATAAAAAACACTCCAGGGAGCTGAAAGAGCTTTGCAGACAGAACCTCTGAGCCCACCATGGGGATCCACACATACCGGCCTCACGCAGAGAGAAACACCAAGGCAAGCAGGTGCTCCGGGTCCCTCGGGAGGTCAAGGGTAGCCAGGGCTCTCCGGACTTCACCCCTGGTCCACATCCCTCAAAACCCAGTCAATTTTCCAGGTTAATAGTGACTTACTGGATTCTACATTCTACCCCATGCCCCCAAATATGGCAAATATGTCCTGTCGTATTTACCTGGGAAGGGTGTATGTGAGCAGAGAAGCTAGAAGATTCCAAACGGCCCGGGCAGCTCTTGTGTGCGGCTGGAGCATCAGTCCCGGTTTCCTAATGGCCAGAGGGGCCAGCCGGGCCCTGGGTGCAACTGCACCCCTGCTCAGCACGCCAGCAGCCTCTGCTAAACCTGAATTCCCCGCAAGGTCCCTCGCCCCTTGGGCATTTTCCAGTATTTTGATAACAACAAAGCATCATTCTAGTCAGAGGAAAAGGCCAAATTCATATGCGTACATGCCACTGTGCTTATACGGGTGCTGGATGGTCACTGAATACAATTGTGAATCACATTTTTTCTCCGTTAGCTCAAAGAAGCCAAATGGTGAAGCCATCCAAATCTCAAAATTCGAGCCACTGGCTAGTCCTTAAGTAGAGTTTGTCTGAGTCCACTTCCATCCTCTCTCGCTGGCAGCACCACTGCACCCGCATCCAGCTGTGTGCAAGCCTCCTCCACCCTGCGCCGGCTTCAGGCAGCCTCGTGTCATGGGCTGAGCCGATCCCCACACTTGGCTTCGGGAAACTACTCCCCTTGGGGGCCGCACACAAGCTGGTCACGCCTGAGGCCACCAGGCACTCCTGTGGGCACATGGGGACTTCCCAAGGGAAGAGCCCAATGCCACATGGACAGCGCTTTCTCCTTTGTCCCCTTCTCCACAGGAGCTGGCCCCCAACTTCCCAGCCAAGACCACTTGCACCCTCAACACAGCCACAGTCCCTTGATGCTGGTAAACAACGCTGTCATTCCAACACTCTCGCATCACCTCAAGGGTTAACAGCTCCCAATGGACAAAGTTTGCTTAGAATGTTCTAGATTCTAGGTTGTTTGTTTGTATTTGGGGGGATACTGGGGTGAAGAGTGGAAGCCAGAATACTTGCTAATATAGTTTAACCTCATTTTATTCCCCTTCATTATCTTCTCTCTTTCTTCTCTCCTGACCCCCAGCACCTTGGGAAAGATCTACAAAGCAGAAAAACACAAAAACTGACCCAAAAATGAAGCAGCAAAGAATTCTGTTTCAAAACAAACAGCAAGCGGCAAAGCCAAAGTCAGATTCTCCAGCGCAAAGGGTTCTCTTAAAATGAATCTGCCTTTTCCCTCAGGATGTTTTCTGAGACGTTTTAAGTTGAATTTTTATGAGTCCCATTCAAGCCAAGTTTCCCAACTAATTAAGAACAGTTTAGCAGTTTGCATTGAATTCAGAAACGGCTGTATAGACACTGTGGGTGGGGTACCCAAGAGCCATGCCCAGCTGCTTCTTCCTCCCTTGCCTTCTTCTATAGTAGAGGCTGAGATACTGAATATTCATAACCCTTCAGCTTCCCCTATAGCTAAGGGTAGTCATGTGGTCAATTCTAGCCAATGACATATGAGAAAGTTACTGCCGCCACCTCCAGGAAAGCATTATCAAAGGGTCTGGATCTGCTGTCCTGTGCTTTCGCCTTTTGTATCTTCCTCCATTTCCCCCTCCCCGGGATGTCAATGTGATACCGGGAGATGCAGCAGCCATCTTGGAACGTCAATCAAGTAACACGTCTGAGAATGATGACCTGGCCTGGGGTGGCAGAGTGGAAATACAAAAAGATCCTGGGTCCCTGAGAACCTCTCTGCTCCCGAGTTTATTGGTGAGTAAGATAAACAATTCCCTAACCTGTTGAGCCACTGCTCACCAGATATCGTGTTATCAGCAGCCCAGTCCATTGCTACCTATCATCATTTCTGGATCCATAAACACAAATCACTTTTTCTCTTGATTTCTAAATGAGAACTGCTTTAACTTTAATTTCATTCTGTTTGGTGTTTCTAAGGGATCCACTCCAGGAATTTAATTTCTTTTTTGGTTTTATACATTTATGTGTCTTTTTTTTTTTTTCCACACACACTGAGGAATTTAATTTTGACAGTGTCAATGATTTATCTGTCAGTATGCCATGGACTTGCTACCCAGATCATGATGCGGCCAGAAAGGGTGAACTTAACCAGCAGAGCTGGCAGAATTTGAACATTAGGAGTTAAGGTTTTAAAGCCCTTGTGGCCATTTTATTCAGGAACCAATGTAAGCAAAAGCTACTGTTCCAGAGACAAAAACAAGAATTCTTCCCCATCTAAACCACCAGCTTCCCAGAATGGTTTAGGGAAATGGAATTGGAGGAATTCCACAGACATATTTATCTATGACAACAGGAAAACAAGGGACCCTGAAAAGAAAATGCCTAGATGTGAGAAGGGAACATAGGACTCCTCCCTGCTGCTGGATGGCATCAGAGACCCTACGAGAAACCAGTACTTGCCAGGCTTTTGTGGGATCTTTTGCACATTCTTCAAATTCAATTCGCAGCTGAGAAATAGCTGGTGCAGCTTAAACTCAGCCTACTACAAACTGCTTGACGTGCCAGCCAAAAAAAACTCCCTGAAAATTCATTCCTTGTCCCAAAATGTGAAAGTCATTGTCTAACTATGTTAAACACTTGGGCATTACTGTTGCTATAATCACCGCTCATCTTACTCACAAAGCTCCCTGAAAAATACCCTTAGAAGAGAGGCCAAGCAAATGTTGTGGACAGGAAGGTATGAAACAGAGTAAATGAGGCAGACATGACCAGAAGCCAACCCCACATGGACCCAGTGACAACCCAGATTGCTAAGGATAATCACTTTCTGAAATACGTTTTCGTATTTAAAATGTTTTAATATTTCAGATAATCACTTACTGGTTACGAATGGGCAGAGGCAAACCGTCTACCGATGAAGATGAAAAAATGCACAACACACCCAATGAGCAAAACGTTGTAAGTTTTGCAATGGGACCATTTGTGAAAAGGAAAAAATAGAGAAGCAAAAGAGAAGGAAGGAAGTGAACATTTGCTGTGTAGCTACTCAGCGCCAGCCACTTCATTTACTTCTGCAGCAGATATCTACTGAGCCCCTACCACGTGTCAGATTCTGGGCTACGCGCTGGGGATCCAGAGGTGGTTAAAAAGAGTTCACGTGACCAACCACTAGCTCTTGAATCTCCGTAACAACCCAGTGAACTGTGCTTTGGTATCCTCGTTTTTATTCAATGTTTTGTTTTTACTAAAGCATAGTTGATTTACAATGTTGTGTTCATTTCTGCTGTACAGCAAAGTGACTCAGTTATACATGTGTATACGTTCCTCTTTTATATATTCCTTTCCATTATGGTTTACCAGAGGATATTGAACATAGTTCTCTGTGCTCTACAGTAGGACCTTGTTGTTTATCCATTCTATACGTAAAAGCTTACATCTGCTGACCCAAACAGTATCCTCATTTGTATAAATGAGGAAACTGAGCCTCAGAGAGTTGAGTGACTCGCCAGGGGCACACAGCTGGTAAGTGATCGTGGTCACTGACTAGACTCAGGCCTGTCTGAAATCATAGACCATATGCTCTTCCTCCTATACCTGGTTGCCTCTCAGCTGTCATTATAACTACAAGGAATAAATGTAGGCCTGGAGAGAAATCAGAACCAAAGGTATAAAACTGAAAGTCATTAGTGGAAGCTGAATTCACTGGGACACGTGAGCTCACTGCACTGAACGAGCTCTTCTAAGTGTCAGGAAGATGTCATGCTGCCAAATTCTCCTTCTCGCTCCTTCACTTACGCTGCTTCCAGCAACAGCTGAATCATTCTCCTCGTGGAAGTACCTCTCCTGTCCTCCCTGAGCCACAGTCTCCCTCCTTCCAGGACACCATACTCCCTGGTTTCCCTTTCCCATCACTTGTCTCCTTCAGCAGCTCCTCCCTCTTTGCCAGAACTCAAAACGTTCCAGTGCTTCCAAGCCCCGCTCTGGACGCCCCTGTTCTCTGCGTACCCCTCCTGGGCCTTCACTAAGTTAGCATGTCCAGTCCCAGGACTGCAAACACCACCCATGTGCTCATGGCTCCCGAATTCGTAACTCTAGCTCTGGCTTTTCCTCTGAGCACCAGCGCATCCAACTCTCTACTTAGCATCTCCAATGAAACCCAAGGAACACTGGTGTCTAAAGGATGACGGGGACCAAAATGTTTCAAATCTGAAACATTAGTGATAAAGGGGAGAATCAGGATTCAAATTGCATCCTGGAAGACAGGAGTGGAGAGGTTTTCAGGAAGAAGGGAATGTCCGTCAGTGTCAAGTAAAGGCTCAGAAGAGCTCACTTTTTCTCCGCTTGTTATTAGGACGTGTCCACTCCCATTCAAAGCCCCCCAACCAAGCAAACATGCCACCGATGTTTCACTCTGCAAATATCAAACTTAATTCGTTCCTTTTCTATAGCTGCCCTCCAAGGATTTTTGTGAGAATAAAGTGTGAAAGAAAATCATAAAGCACTCAATAAACGTGAGACACAACAGTAAGCAGAAGAGCCACAGAAGGACCAATGTCACCAATTACAACCCAACAGAAAACGACCCGGCAGGGTTCCCAGTACCTGGGCTCTTGGCCAGCGCCCCCTCCTCACACAGCAGGAGTGGGCTTTGGGTCCTCGTTTCCCTCAATCTCAGGAAATACCCTTACATAATATACTTAGAAGTTTTAAATCTTGAGAGTTGAAAGTCGGGTAACCTGATCCAATCTCCCCTCTTCAATCTGCCTATCAACTGCGTGTCTAAAATGGTCTTCAGTGCTTTCCATGACTAGACGGTTCTACCCACATTCCAATAGGTTTCCCCCACCTTCAAGGGTAAGCATCTATGAATGGGTTACTCAGTTGGGTGATGCAGGGTTATTAGGCAAGGCGCTGCCCAGGGATACAAGTGAGGTAATCACAGATATACAAGAAAGGCAAAGGTCTTCAGTCTCCTGGGCGAAGCACTATATTGGCATCCAAACGGAAGAGCGAGGGCGTCGACATTAAATATCATCTGAGTGCTGCTAACAATAAACGTTATCAGGGCTCAGACCGTCCTCTTCAGGCTAGGATGATCAGAGAACAAAGTATAGCATCAGCGGAACTCAAGGACAGCCTTTGCTAGAGGTTTCTCCCGTGGCCACTGCTTTCCACAACTTGCATTCTAATAGGACACTTAATCTCTTAAGACTCTAACCCAGCCTACCCTTTAACCCTCACAATGTTCCCGAATTGCTCCCTGCAAGGAAAGCTCATTACAACTTCAGAGCCTCATCAGACCCTATGGAACTCATCCCAGACAGCCCTCATGTTCTACAAGAGACACACAGTCTACTCAGACAGTAGCGGGTGCCTCATCTCCCAGGCCTCTCTCTCCCTGGGTGTTACAGTCAAAATGTCATCATGACAACCGTAAAATAAGATCAGCCCAGGTCTCAGGAAAGTCAAGGAGCTTGGTGTTCTCTGTCCCTCTTTTCTCTTCCCTTTGACTGTGGTCTGCTTGGATATCTGTAGGTATGTATGTGGCTTCTGAGAGTTATTCAACGTAAGAAGATGCTTCAATCCTCCCAGTCTATCAGAAAATAATAGAAAGAAATCGTTGGGTAGGGTAGAAAATAGTATTATCAACAGCAGGGCCAGGGAGGCATTACAGCAGAAAGAGAACATGGTGGCTTTCCGTCACACAGAGAATGTCAGGGAGTCAGACACTCTGGGAGAGCAAGGCTGCCACATCACACCACCTAGAAGACTCCACTAGACAATACAACCTCGATAAAAGAAAGACAGCAACACATCCCAACTTTTACTAAATAGGAAAAAAACGTAGATTGTGTCAACTTCAAAGTGCACCCACCAGGCCAAGTCCTCGGACAGATCTGGTGATTTCTCCTGCTGACCTCACGATTCTGTGTGTTATCAGTGTAAAAACATTCAGAACTTAACACTCTATCTGGCAGGCGGAAGTTGATTAGAAAGTGCTAGATGATCCTGTATTGCTACACTGATCACATTTGATGCCATTATTTATTGTTGCGTCAATCCCAACTTCTTTATGAAGTCTTTGTAGCCTGTGCCTTAGAGCCTAACAGAGTAACTTGCCCATAGCAGACCTGATTTAACTATTTAATTACTTACTTTATGAACGAAGGCTTTAGCCAGGCTGGATCTATGAACTAGGCTCACTGAACGTGCGTAGGTGTTTGGAGCTCTGGGTTGACAGTTCAGCACACAATGCAACACAGTGACTCACATCTGCCCACTTTCCAACTACGGCCCAGGGCTGGAAGTTGTGTGAATTCTTTCACCTACTGAAAAGGAACTGTGTTGGTATGAAGGCATACCGTATGTTGTGGGTTGAATTGCGTCCTCCAGAAAGATATGTTGAGCCCTCATGCCCAGTACCTGTGAACGGGATTTAGAAACAGGGTTTTTGCAGATGTAATCAAATTAGGATGAGATCATGCTTGACCAGGGTTGGCCTTAATCCAGTATGACCAATATCCTTATAAGATGACACACGGGGAGAATGTCACGTGACAACGGAGACAGAGATTGGAGTGACACACCTACAAACCAAGAAGCACCAATGATTCTGGAAACCACCAGAAGCTAAGAAAGGAAGGATTCTTCCCTAGAGCCTTCAGAAAGGGTATGACCTTGCCCTGCAGATTTCAGATTTCTAGCCTCCAGAGCTACGAGAGAATAAATTTCTGTTGTTTAAAGGGCCACCCAGTTTGTGGCCCTTTGTTAGGGCAGCCCTAGGAAACAAGAATACCGTGTAAGTAAGATTCTTCACTCCCGCTGCAGACGGGACTTCCAACACAAGCCAACACTCCTCAAAATTCGTGTGCTGACTCCACAGGTTAGAGTGAGAGGCATGCAGGGGCCTGCCCCACACCCACAAACCACACATACCCTGCTGGCCTCAGGTCAACAGACATAAAGCGACTGAATGTATAGCATATGTAATTAATACCAAAGGAAGCATATCTGATCATTCAGTGAATATTTACTAAGTACCCACTATTTTCAGGCAGGATTCCAGGCAATGGGGAGAATTCAGTGAACAAAACTGACAAAATGGAGCTTCTGTTCCAGAGGAGAAAGACAGGCGACTACCACCACACAAGGGAAATACACACACTCTCAGGTAGTGATAGAGATTGAGGAGAAAAATAAAACTGGGATAAGAAGTGCTGTGGGGTACGGGTAAGATTATACTGTTAAATGGTGGGGAGTGGTCAGGTGAGGCCTCACAGGAAGATGATACGGCATAAAGAAGCTGAAAACGGTGAGGGATAGCCCATACATGTTTATGGAGAGTTGTTCAGGCCAAGGGAAGAGCAAGTGCAAAGGCACTGGGGCTGGAAGGCGCCTAGCACATTAGGGAAGCAGCAAGGAGGCCCAGGGGCTGAAGCTGATAGTGAGGGAAGGCCTGGCGAGGAAGATGATCATGTGTAGCCTTGAAACTTGCTAGGACTTCGGTTTCTATCTGAGGGAGGTAGACGGCTCTGTGACACCATGCATCCTGAGAATCACTGTGATGCTGTTTTTCGGTTTTCTGTTTGTTTGTTTTTTGCTGTACGCGGGCCTCTCACTGTTGTGGCCTCTCCCGTTGCAGAGCACAGGCTCCAGATGCGCAGGCTCAGCGGCCATGGCTCACGGGCCCAGCCGCTCTGCAGCATGTGGGATCTTCCCGGACCGGGGCACGAGCCCGTGTCCCCCGCATCGGCAGGCGGACTCTCAACCACTGCGCCGCCAGGGAAGCCCCTGTGATGCTGTTTTAAAAACAGAGTGTAGGGGAAGAGGGCAGGAGCAGGGGGACCAGTGAGAAGGTTATCGCGTAATCCAGGTAAGGTGGCTTGGACCAGGGTGGGCGTAGTACTTCCCTGCCATGCCAAATTACTCACCATAATATCTCAGTACACACAAAATACTTGCAAACTAACTGTAGTGATCTCAAGCAGAATGGGCAAAAATACATACTTTTTAAAAATAGGCTTTTACCTATCTCAAAAGGTTATATATACAATTCCATTGATATGACATGACATTTTTTTCTTTTTGGCCCTAGTTCCCTGACCAGGGATTGGAGCCCCCTCGCCCCTGCAGTGGAAGCTCAGAGTCTTAACCACTGGACCACCAGGGAAGTCCCTGATATGACATTCTTGAAATGACAGAATTACAAAGATGGAGCACAGATTAGTGGTTGCCAAGGAGGACGGGAAGAAGGGAGGTGGGCGTGGCTATAAAAGAAAAGCAGGAGGGTCCTTCCAGTGGAAAGTGCTGTATCTTGACTGTGGTGCTTGCACAATCTACACGTGTGTTGAAATGACACAGAAACACACACACAAGCATGTGAAACTGGCGAGATCTGAATAAAGTTGATGACTTGCACCAGTGTCAGCTCCCCAACCAGGGCAGTGCACTGCGGTCACACGAGATGTGACCTTCGGGAGAAACTGGGTGACGCAAGGGAATCTACAGCTCTCTGAAAATAAAAACTTTTAAAAACCATTTAAAAAAATGACCTTTTACACACATAATGTCGTCCGAAGTCCTGACCCTTCTGCCCGGGGAAATGCTCCCGTAAAGCTGTCTTTACACTGACCTACAATAAGTACAGCAAGCCCCCCTGGCCTCCGTGTGACAGGTTCACCCACGCTCTCCACTTTCTAGGTGGAAGCATCGGTGTGACGACCACACAGCTGGGCCATTGCTAGTCCGGAGAGCCTGAGCCTTCGCTGTAGAGGATTTTGTTTTATAAAACACTATGAGCGGGCTTCCCTGGTAGCGCAGTGGTTGAGAGTCCGCCTGCCGATGCAGGGGACACGGGTTCGTGCCCCGGTCTGGGAAGATCCCACATGCCGCGGAGCGGCTGGGCCCATGAGCCATGGCCGCTGAGCCTGCGCGTCTGGAGCCTGTGCTCCACACGGGAGAGGCCACAACAGTGAGAGGCCCGCATACCGAAAAACAAAACAAAACAAACAAACAAAAAAAACACTGAGGATGAGGTGGTGCTGCCCTCGTGAGATTGTGCCGGCAGCTTTCCCCTCTGTCGACCCAAAGTACCCATCGGTGTCAACAGGTCTGGTTCTTCAGATCCCAGCTGGCAGGGCCCGCCTGGCCGGGGCCGCCCTCACCTGGCCTGGCCTGGCTCAGGTTGTTCCTCTGAGCTCCCAGGAGGCCACACGTGACCCAGCAGGTCTCCCGCCTCTTTGGCCCTGCCCCGTGCTGGGTGGTCCAGCTGCGGGTGACTGTCAGCGGGACTGCACCTGCAGACAAATGCGGTGTCGTCTCAAATTAGGAGTCATGGCTGCATACCTGCTCAGATTGTTTACTACGATGCTAAGTGGTTCCAGCCACAGCACTAGGGTGCAGGGACCCACCATCCACCCTTCTCACAACAGCAACACAGGTGCATCCCCGATCCGTGTCTGCTGGCTTTGGCCAACCATCTGCCTGCGACGAAACAATACAGCTGTCCTGGACCTTCCAGTCCTAACACGCATCCCACTGCCTGTACCCTCCCCTGCCCTCCCCATGCCTGTGCTGTCACAGACGGACTGTGTGTACTGGACTCGGCATTCCTGTGCTTGCTGAATGAATGAATGAATGAATGGACACCTTCCAATGGAAACTCCCACAAAGTGAGAGCTGGAAGGGGCCCTTCTCCACATCTCTAGTCCAATCCCCTAATTTCGCAGATGAGAAAACTGAGGCCTGAAGAGTCATGACCTGCCTAAGGTCACAGTGCAAATGAGCGGCTGGGTCAGGGCTACTGGAGTGAATGAAGAGCTGTGACACCAGAGAATAATTCCTAAAAGACAAATCCCAGCATTTCAATGACGCCTCTCTTCTGAGAAGTCTGAAACCCTTCACGCTCGTAGTACTACAGTCTCACCAGGTGCAGGTCTGTCAACCCCACAGATGAGCTGCTCCTGCTTCTCAGTGCTGGTCCTTGATTTAACCCTCGGCTGTAATCAAACTTGAATTCTGGGAGCCTTCTGGTGAAAATCCAAGGCCAGCGGCTCAGGGTTATGAATTCCATCACACGGGTCAAACATTCCCAGAGAAGCCCTGTGTTAAAGGTTGAAGGGTTCATGTAACAAACTAGACACAGAGCACTGGCCTCCAGGGCCCACTAAGTAAAGGGCACTCCCCACAATAAGGATCTTGCTTATATCCAAATGCCAAATCGATTTTGTAACAGGGAATAGGGTTCACTAAAACCCCATCTGAAGTTAAGCCCTACCAGAGTTTAACATGCTTCCGTGTACGACAGAATCATTTCTCAACAGCAATGGGACCAAAGCACAGATTTGGAAGGGCATCCAGAGCAAATCAGAAACGGTTGTACCGGCCTAACGAAGAGACCGACATAGGAAACGTCCAAGCCAGCGGGAGCCGGGGAGTCTGCAGGAAGAACGTGGGGTCTCAATCCAGGAGACTGGAGTCCAAATCCCAGGACCCCCACTCAACTAGATGTCCGACTCTGGGACAGTCCCCTCGGGGTAAGATGAGGATGTTACCAACTTCACAAGGCTGCAGTGAAAATGAAATGAAATGACATACAGGGAAATGGTAAACTGCGGCACTTTTAACTGCCAGTTCATATTAAAAAGAAAGTTGAGACACAACCTAAGAACTCCTCATAAAGGTGAACACAGGATTAACTAGACTGTACTTTAAGGATTATGATGATGTTATCATGGCCTCCACATATAGGAGGCCACAGGAGAAGAATTAGCAGCTCTCCAGTTATTTCGGTGCACTTCCAAACCTGTCTTAGGAGTTGCATTACTCTCTCTGGTTACAAAGAGAATCCAGTGAGCATGGAGGGGAGATACTGAGAGAGACGGTTTCACCCAAACTCACTCAAAACTGACTTCCAGTGCCCAGGAGGCAACCTCCCCTCAGGGTCCCTTGTGCTCACCCATCCTGCAGCTGCTGCAGCTTTGACCAGAACCTGCAGATATAACAGGGGTACCCCAGCAGCTGACCCCAGCTTTAGGTTTAGGCTTCAAATTCTTTCTCACCAACGGGCAACTGAAAATTGCTAACTTGCAGGCAGGTCCACTCTCAGTGAGTGAGTTGTCCTTCCCAGCTTAATATCTGAAGGAAACTCCAATGAGTAGCAAAATTGAAAAAAAAAAAAAGGGCAAACACTAAGGGAAAACCAAAGCAGGTAACTGAACGTATGTCCTAAGTTTCTTGTCTCTGTAAAGCCCCGGCGACGGGGGCTGGAACGCGAGGAGCCAGAGGGCGGCGGCAACGGGGCAACGCGGCGGGAAGGCCCCGAGCGCCCTCTAAGGGCTGTGGACCGCAAGTGCTGCCGCCTGCCGGGCCAGGAGCCGAAAAAGGAAGGAACTGGGAGAAAATTGTGTCTTCCGCATCTTCCACGTGGCATCACCTACTACTCAGGGGCACAAAAATTCCTTATTCACAATTTCAAAATTTTCATCACCTGATCCATACTGCAGAATTTTCCTTGATAAGATGATACTAATAACACAATTCCCCCAAATTAACTTAAATTCATCTTCTTTGTAACTAAGACAAGGATAATGTCTTAGGAAAAAACGATGTTCGCCATGTGTTTAACCAATATCTCCCTGAATCCAAATGCTCTAAAATATGTCTACTAAAATAATGCAACAGGGACTACCCTGGTGGCACAGTGGTTAAGACTCTGCGCTCCCAATGCAGGGGGCCCAGTTTCCATCCCTGGTCAGGGAACTAGATCCCAAATGCATGCCGCAACTAACAGTTCGCATGCTGCAACTGAGGAGCCCGCCTGACGCATCTAAGACCCAGTGCAACCAAATAAATAAATAAATATTTTAAAAAATTATTTAAAATAATGAAATAATATCCATTCTCTGCCCTCAGCTACCCAGTTCTCCCCAAAGACAGCCAAGGTCTCAATGTCAGATGTATCCTAACATAAATATTCTATGGTTAAACACGTGAATACACATACATATATATTCTTTTCTCTCCTTTATCTTTATACATTTAAATACTCACGTCCATATTTTCTAACTGAAATAAAATCTTCTGAATAGAAGTTTTATTAGAACTCAAGAAATTCCTAAATTCCATAGGGACCAATGAAAAGAGCTCTGCTCCTTAATCAGCAAATCATGATGGGGCCTTTCCTGAAATGCTTACATCTAGGCTCCCTTTACCCACACCCTCACCCCTTGCAGTAGCAAAATAATGGTCCCCAAAGATGTGCATGTCGTAACCCCAGAACCTGTGAATGTGTGATCTCACACAGCAAAATAGACTTTGCACATGTGATTCAGTTAACAATCTGGAGATGGGAGGTTGTCCGATGTAATCACAAGGGTCCTTCTAAGTGAAAGAGGGAGAAGGAAGGTCAGAGTCAGAGAAGCTGATGCATGGATGGAAGTGCAGTGATGCCACTGCTGGAGAGGTCACCAGCTGAGGGTCGCGGGCACCTCTGGAAGCTGAAAAAGTCGAGAACCGGATTCTCCCTAGAGCCCCAGGAGGAACAAAACCTTTGATGTTAGGCCAATGAGACCCATCGCAGACTTCTAACCTCCAGAACTGTAAGATGATAAATTTGTGTTATTTTAAGCCACTAAGTTTGTGGTAATTTGTTATAACAGCAACAGGAAACGAATACACCCCTCCAGCCCTCACTCCCAACAGGGCCGGTTTTCAGGCCTTTGTGTCTTAAATAGAGCTATGAATGGTCTTGGTAAGATGATGATCTGGAACTGACCAGTGATAACTTTCCAAGGACATAAATTATCACTCTGCAATTCTATTACAACCTCTAATTCCTACTAATGAATCGTGTGCTCAGTTGACAAATAAAACAGTTCTTTCATCTGGGGGAGGAGGGGCTCCAATGTACAAGATAAAAGGAAAGGGTGTATTCACCCACTCCTCTCAAAGAGGACAGAAGTAGGAGGGGGACCCTACAGAGCTGCATGTAGCTTGGGCCACAGGAGAATCTGTGAGGGCTTCTAGAGGTGGAAGGAATCTTTCCATTTGCTTGGCCCAGTGGGGATTGACCAACTGGCCCGAAGCCACACAGCAGGTGAATGGCAGTGCTGAGACTCAAACCCAGGCGCCTTGATGTTGAACCTACATCCCCTCTATAGGCAGTGGTTATCAAACTTCCTTTTCTCAGATTCCTAGCTACTCTTAAATTAATGAGGATCTCACAGAGTTTGTGTTTTTGTGGATTTTATCTATCCGTATCTACTGACCAGAAATTAAATCTAGGAAGAGGTTAAACTACGTACTTATTAATTCATGTTAAAATAGCAATAGTAAACCATTACAAGCTGACATAACAAACTGTATTTTATGAAAAATAACTGTTTTCCAAAACACAAAGAAAATGAAAAGAATGGCATTTTTTGGCATTTTGGCAAATCTCTTTCATAGAAGACAGCGGGATCTCCTATTCGATTATGCCTTCAACTTATTGCAGTATGTTGTTTTGGCTGAAGTACCTGAAGACAATCTGACCTCATACAGATATGGGAAAGGTATTTTAATAGCCTTACAGATAATTTTGGAAAATCTTTGATACTACACCAAAACTCATCAAGTAGCAGTTTCTTAAAGGTTAGTTGCAATGTACAATCTGAAACCATAAAAAGAATTTTTCACATTTTGTTCCATTAAAAATCCACTGGGCTATTTTGCACTTTGGTGGACCTTTTAGCCAGGCAAGATATTGTAACACTGTGCATGGGTCACTTGGATTTACCAGTTCACTTGCTTATGCAGAGCATCTAAATGTTGACACATTTTATAACAGTATTTCAAAATCGCGTTCTTTTATATCACCACCTAACTTGTTAGGAAAGTTTCTAAGTATTGGGAAGCTTTCAAGTTTAGGACACTGGAGGTGACATGGCAAAATTCTAGTTTTCACCTGACAGCTCAATTTTCTCACTGGCAAGACATACTAGCAGTTATTTTACCAGAAGTGGCAGACCGCCTTTGTTCATGTTTTTGAGATGTCTGCCAAATACTCAAGTCAAAATAACTGGTCTGTCTGCAGCCATTCTTTCCGGTAAAGGCGGCGTTCCATGAAAAAAAGCGGCTAGTTCAGCTCACAAGTCAAACTATCACACAACTGCTTCTCTGCGGGATTGCTGATGAACTTGGGCAGTCAGCAGAATTGCTTTCTGTGCCTTTCCCATTTCCTCACACGGAATATTAAAAAGACATGCAGACAAGGGTAGAGATTTGGTTAAATTAATCATTTTTACTGTTGCACGAAGGACATTCTTCATTGAAACTGGCATATCCTTTCTCAACTTCAAAAGCCTGAAAAATGCAGTGACTACCAGCTCACGGTGGCACCAACGCTAAGATTCACACTACAGCACCTGCAGTTGAAGTTTTCTCACTAAGCTTTTGTATCCTCCCTACAGACGTCACCACTGTGAAAAAGGCAAATAGTCTTAGTATTACTTTGAAAATCGCTTTGACCTTGCGGATTCCCTGAAAGGGTCCTCAAGCTTTAAAGAAAAAAGCTTTTAAATCACCCAAAACCATCCCAAGATAACCACTATAAATGTATGGGAGTATGTGTGTCCTCACGTGTTTTTAGAAAAACGTATCTGATCAGACTGGCAAGTGCAATCACAGTTTTAACTGTTGCGTAGTATTTTATTGTAGGGATGAGGGGGGAGCATGCATCACTTGCTGATTTTGTTTTACATTTTAATTGACCACCAAGTTGAAGGGTTTATTTACATCTTCAGCATGCCCTGCAAATCACATCTGTTTTAAGGAAAGCTCCCCTGAGCTGTGATGGGTCAGCCATTAGGAAGGTGGCTCTGGGTGATTTCATGACAGGGATTCTGATCCCGAAGGTCTGGGGGATGGGGGAGGGCCTGACTCGAGCAGCTCGCTAAGCCCATGCATTCGTTCAGTGAGAGAGGAAGCAGTGTGTCCACAGCCCTGCTGCAAGTACCAGAGTACAAGTCTGGAGCAGTGACTGCAGCTATTACAGCAAGACAGGCAGGAAGCCTTCCAGAGAAGCAGGTGAATAAATTACGTGCCCCCCGATTTCTTCCCCAGCACGTGGAGCTCTCTGCAGGCGAAGTCGCTTCCTTCTATCATTTAAATGCAGTAGATATGCATTTCAAAATGTGTTTGTCCTCCTTTGTCTGCTTCTAGTCTGGTCATCATTTTCTTGCAAATCCCACGTCAACACAGTAGAGAGGAGTGCCAGTAAGCGTTCCAGCTCCCACATTCCACAGCTCAGTGATTTACAGAGCGGAAGGCGAGCCAAGGAGCAGCACGCGGAAGGCAGCAGGATTCCGGGAGCGATCACACGCCGCCCAGACTTCGGACCCACGCAAATGTAAACCCGTCGGGCAGGTGGCAGTGGAACCTAACAGGTACAAGGCTGCAAAATGCCAGGGTGGCACTGGCTCCACTTTCAGTCTGTTTTCTGATACAAAAACTCTTTCCAATTCAGAGAATTTTAATTTAGAAAAAAAAAAAGCCACGGGTTGTAGGGGGGAACGTTGAAAGGCTTTAAAATAGTTTTATTCTTGATAAGTACTAGACAAATATTCAGTGAATGCTTTCCTAGAAGTAGCTAACAGAGACGAAAACAACCTACAACTGGACCCTCGTTTTATGAAAAAGTGGCATTTAGCATCCCAGCGCTGGGCATAACCCTGAGACAAGCGTTATGCCTGATGCACCCACCAAATAGACTCAGAAGGCAACGTGACCCCCAACTTTTCCCTTTTCCCTTGTAGTAGGAGGGCAGTCGACACACTAAATAGCGTCATAAAGCAAGCAGCCCTCCTTAGAATCGCATCTGAATTTTTATAACCCAGCTGGGAGTGAGCAGTGTCAACAAAAATGTCGACTTCAAACCGATGACATAAATAAAAGCCACACAGTGTCAAGTGTGAAAATGCCTGCACAGGAGGTGGAAACAAGGGCCACCAACGGCTTAGGGATGAAAAATTTGTCTCGCTCTGTGGGAAACGTACAAGAAATCTGAAAACAGCGTGCTTGCATTTTCTGAAAAGCGTTTCTCACATTTCGGCCCCCAAAGCAATCATCCACCCCGTCTCCAGCCTCAGCCTTCGGGGAATGGTGAGCTTCTCCCGAAATGACCCTCCCTCTCCCCTCTCCCTCCTCTCAAGACAGATGCCCCGCTCCCAGCTCCAAACTTCCCACCGAGATGCAACGTAAGAGCGCGGCTTCTCCCTGGGCACCGAGGTACCCGATTGCCCCGCGGCGGCCCACAGCTTTCCCCGTGCCCTTAGAGAACAGTCCTGCCTCTCTGCCTCCCTCTGGTCTCCCGAGTGTCGTCCTTCACCAGGCATCCGTGCCTCGGGGCAGGTGAACTGGAGGAAAGAAGGATGCCCACGGGGAAATTCTGGGCAAAGGAAAGCGTCACCCCTCCCCCCACCGCAGAGTCGAGAGGTCGCCTTTCTTTCATTTCCCCCCCCCCCCTTCTTTTCTTTGCCGGAATGTTCCCGGAATGTTAGACTGCTGTGTCTCCCGACTCCGGGCGTTCGACGGCAAAGTTGAAACCGCTTTGCGCTGAGGTCCCCATGCCGCCAACCGTGTCCCCGGGCCCGCCTCCAGCGCGCGAGGCTCCGAACGCCCGGACCCGCGTCCCCAGCCGCCCCTCCGCGCCCCGACTCGCGAGCGATGAGGACGCACAAGTTAGTGACAGGACATGCAGCCAGTACAGAGCAGGCCGGCGGTCCCCCGAGCGACAGGCGGGTGAGCGGCGCACGGAAGGCGGACAGGGAAGCGGTGAGGAGGCGCGGAGAGCCGGGCGGCCGAGGCCGGGACTGCGCATACCTGGAGCCCCCGCCGAGGAGACGACTGGCAGCAGCGCGGCCAGGAACAGCAGCGCCGCCCAGGGCAGAGGGAGCCGAGCCCGCGGGGACGCCCCGACCTCGGGCGCCATCGGGAGCCCGGGGTGCGCGGCGGGTTGGGCCGGGCGGCTGCCGGGTGGGCGCTGGGCTGGAGCCTGGGAGCGCAGAGGGGCCGCCGTCGGGTCCCCGCCGTCGGTTTGCGTCGGAGCGCTCTGCGCCGCACCCGTGCGCCCAGGCCCCGCGCCGCTCGCTCCCTGTCCGCGCCGCGGCCGCCGCGCTCCGCACTGAGGCCGCCGGCCGCCGGCCGCGCCTTTTAGCCGCGCGCGGGCGCCCCCTGCCGGCATGCGGGCTGAGGGGTGGCGAGGGTGGCGGGGTGATGGCCCGAGGCGGGCGGGGTGGAGGGCCGCGGCTCCGGGTGCCCAAGCGCCCGGGAAAACCGCTGGGCGGGTCTAGAAACGCAGTGATTGCTGTGCGGGCGTGCGCTCCCGCTGTCTAACCTCTCCGGCTTTCCGGCTGCGGGAATGGCCCATCACGTCCAATCTCCTTGCCAAGCCCAGGCATGCCTCTGTCACCTTAAATAAATACCTCTGGCTTCAACATTGGGGACCCGAGCCAGGCCCCTTCACCTCTATCAGCCTGTTGCGGTCGTTCCTGCAGCCCTCCCTGGTCTTCCCCACACCCCGCACCCGGGAAAGGAGGATTTAAGGTCCTTAGATACTGCTGCTCCTCGCTGTGGTTTCTGCGGAGCGCCTGAACTGGGTTCAAAGGCAGCCTTCTGTAAGCGCGGAGCTCTCAAGGCCCAGCACTCGCCTGGCCTCGCTTCCTCCGGTCTCTATGATGCTAACACGGCCTAGGGCTCCCTCTCACGATTCCCACCTATCTGTGGTAGGCTCCCCGCCTTGGAAGCCTCGCCGCCCGCCCAAGCGGACTGGGAGAGCCCCTGGAGGCGACCAGGACGCCTGCGCCCGGGCAGGTCCGCGCTCTGGGCGCAGATGTCTACGTCGCCCAGCAGCGTCCTCGCAGACCTCATCTGACTGCAGCTCACAGCCTAAGGTCGAGTCAGCCCTCCGTCGTGACAGGCCCCAACTTGACCAGACTTGTGTCCTTCTGCAAAGAGGAAAAGATTGCAAGACGAATTCTCGACTGACGAAAAAGAAACACAGCATCTCTTTTCTGAACGGAAACACCACATCCGCCCCTTTAAGACCTGGCAGGCGCCGCTTGCCCAGTGAGCACCCAGGAAAGGCAGAATTCTATGGCCTTACTTTCAGGAAAACATTCCCCTGGGTCCCAGTTCTTCATTCATCCCGCAAGGTCTATGAGCTCCCAGAACTCTTCTTGCAGTTTGCAACCATTTTAATGTTTAATTACTCCCCAGTTTTGCAATGTTTCCCCACCGCCATTTAATGGAGCTATGGCCTTGGTCTGCCCAGCACCCTCCCCTCCCTGCTCTTATTCCGGGAATAACAGCCCCCTCCTCTACTCCAACCAAACGGCTCCAGTGGGGCCTGTCCCCTCCCAACCACCCTCTTTCCCACCCAGTTGGTCCAAGGATCGCCAGTGGCCCAAGCAGGGTCAGTCAGAGTCAGGACTTTTCTCGTTGGAGCTGGTGAAAAAGTTTTTTTCCTCCGGTCATTCATGGATGCTGAAGGATGGTAGCTGAGGTAAGCTGAAATATGCCCCCCCACCCCCACCCCCCCGCCAAAGATGTCCATGTCTTAATCCCTGGAACCCGTGAATGTTACCGTATACAGAGGGGGAAAAAAAGTCTTTGCAGATGTGATTAAGTGAAGCATCTTGAGATGGAGAGGTTATCCTGGATTATCTGGTGGGCCCTAAATACTATCACATGTGTCCTTATAAGAAGGAGAAGGAGGTCTGAGATATATAGAAGAGGACACAACGTGTGCACAGAGGTAGAGATGGGAGTGATGCGGCTACAAGCCAAGGCACATGAGCAGCTGTTAGAGGCAAGGACCAGATTCTCCCCCAGAGCTTCTACAGGGAGCACGGTCCTGCCAGCATTTTGATTTCAGTCCAGTGGAAAGAATTTCAGGCTTTTGGCCTCCAGAACTGAGAGAATAAATTTTGGTTGTTTTAAGCCCACAAACTGGTAATTGTTACAACAGTCACAAGAAATTGATACGGTAGCCAAGATGGGCCTGTGTGTCTGGCTCCAGCCTCGAGGGTACCATTCAGAGATACTGGAGCCAAAACATGGAGGACAACGAATCAGGGAGAAAGAATCGCGCAGGTGGGCAAGTCCTGGGCTCCAGCCCCAGCTCTGCCCTTCCTGAAGATTGCTTCCCGGAGACAAAAGTTTTCTCTGGCTAAATTGGAGTGGGATTTCTAGCTCGCAACCCATGAGTTCTAACCAGTACCTTCCCCCTGTCCTCGGGAGGATGAGAATCAAGATTTACCTTTATGTCCTGTCTGCCACCCAAAAAGGCCATCACAGTACCAAGCACACAGTAAATTCCAGGAAATACTGATAGATCAGTTGCCATTCATTTGCTCACTCAACCAATATTTATTGTGTGTCTACTTCGTGCCTGACACAGCTCTGGGCACTGGGGATCTAAAACCCTAAAAACAGCAGTGATTGAAAGTGAGCAGGAGATAAGTTTTAAAAGACGGGGGACATTGTAGTAAGGACAATGAAGGCTACATTAGGATTTAGGCTTTTATCCCACAGTGGTGGGGCAGGGGAGTGCATTGGAGGACTCTGATCAGAAGAGTGGCGTGACAAGGTTTATGTGGAAGCAGAAAGGCGAGTAAGCAGGCTTTATAATCAAGGTGAGGGAAGATGGTGCTTGGACTGGAAGGATAGCCATGGAGGGGATGAGAACTGATGAGACTCTCGGTACAGCTTGAAGGTACAGGTAGGATGGTTTTCTGACAAACTGGATGAGAGGGAACAGAGAAAGAGAATTGGCACTACAAGAAGTCACACTGTTCTTACCCTGGTCATTGACTCTCCATTAAGACTTTTGTAATGTCAGGATTTCACTCTTCAGTTTAGTTTTAAGAAAATGATTACATGGCATAGCGTGCAGAAGCTCAAGGGGAAGGCTCATCGAAGGTTTACTTTAAGAGGGTTAAAGTAAACATATATTGTCCAGAAACGAGGTTGGGAAATTTAATTTAGATTTTTTAAATTAAGTACAGCAAACTTTTAAGAGTAACAACTAAAAAATATAGAATGTATAGCTTCTAAACCAAGAGAGGAGAGATTTCAACATTCCTTCCTCAATTATGGATCAGATAAAGTAGTAAAGCTGTAGAATATTTAACACAACTAACAAGCTCGATTTATCGGTCATATACAGAATATACATTATTATCGAGTGCAAATGGAACATTTATAAAAATTGGCCATGAATTAGGCCATAAAGAAGCCTCAAATTAAAAAAAAAAATAGGTGTCATACAGACCATGATCTCTTACCATAGTGCAGTGAAGTCAGAAATCAAAGTCAAAAATAAAATTTTTAGGGACTTCCCTGGTGGCGCAGTGGCTAAGAATCCACCTGCCAATGCAGAGGACATGGGTTTGATCCCTGGTCTAGGAAGATCCTATGTGCCACAGAGCAGCTAAGCCCATGCACCACAACTACTGAGCCTGCACTCTAGAGCCCGCAAGCCACAACTACTGAGCCCACATGCCATAACCATGGAAGCCCGTGCACTTAGAGCCCACGCTCCGCAACAAGAGAAGCCACCACAATGAGAAGCCCGAGCACCACAATGAAAAGAAGCACCTGCTCTCCGCAACTGGAGAAAGCCCACATGCAGCAACGAAGACCCAACTCAGCCAAAAATAAATAAATAAATTTATTCTTTAAAATAATAAAATAAAATGAAAAAATGAAAAATTTAAATCTATATTTGGAAATTAAACATAGACAAAATCATAACAGAAATTGTTAAATGCTCAGGACTGAACAATAATAAGTTCTGTACATATCATAACACATAGGATATTGCAAAACTAGAAAGTGTGTAGCCTTAAATATTCATATATGAGAAAAATATGTAACCTCAAACACCTGGATTTAAAATTATAACATTGAAAATAAGCTAAATGCCCAATTAAGAAGTTAAGAAAAGAACAAGAATAGAGAATAAATTTTTTAAAGGAAAAGGAAGGAGATAGTAAAAAAAAAAAAAAAGCAGACATTAATGAAAAGAAATCCACAGCAACAACAGAGAGTATAATTTTAAAAAATAGTCCTTACTGGGGCCCCTAGATCAGGCATCCAGAGATCTTTACTCCCTGACAGGCAGGGTCAATGCCCCTACTCAGCCTTGAAGCAGTTACAGAAGACGGACCATTGCCCCTCTGCTTCCCTTAAGAATATGGGAGTAAAATCTCTGAGGGGGAAATAAAACAGGAGGGAAGGGGGCAGGGCACAACCTTTAAAAGAATGACATAGCCCTTGAGGATATGACATAAACTGGTTAGAACCAACTAGGTCCAAGATGGCAGAAGATGCACCTTCCAGTAGACCTTGAGCCTCATTATACATTCACTGTAATGCACTTGCTAACTGACATACCCACAGGCGTCATGACAGTTCCAAGGCCAACCATAAGAGCCCAAAAGTATGTGGTGGCTCAATTCCTGGAAATCCCTGCCCACACTCTGTCTGTGGAGTGTGTTTTTCCCAAGGCCACTTTTGCCTTTTGAGACGGACCGCATTCTGTCTATGGAATGTGTATGTCTCTAAATAAATCCACTTCTTACCTATCAAAATAAATAAATAAATAAATAAAAATAAAAAATGGTCCTTAGAATAATAACTAAATATTTTGTGAAATTTATTAAGAAAAAATAGGAAAGAAGGCACAGATAGAGGGTAAATAGGAACTTAAAAAAAAGAAGACACAACTACATAAACAGCAGATATTAAAAGGAAAAGAAAATATTATGAAGTATCATAGCTGTTTTATCTGTTCATCGTAATTACTTAATGTGCTCATAAATATAATGCTAATAAATTTGAAAACTTATACGAAATAAATTCCTGGAAAATTATAACTTATTAAACTTGACTCAAGAAGAAAGAGAAGGTCCAAATGGTCCTACAATTATTAGAGAAATTAAATCAGTAGTTTAAAATCTTCCTATGAGGAAAATAGCAAGTTCAGCCAATTTTATGAGCAAATTCTACATAACTTTCAAAGAAAAATTGTTCTTATCTTCTAGAACAGGGGTCCCTAACCCCCAGGCCACGGACCAGCACCAGTTCATGGCCTGTTAGGAACTGGGCCTCAGAGCAGGAGGTGAGCAGCGGGTGAGCGAGCGAAGCTTCATCTGTATTCACAGCCGCTCCCCATCGCTCACATTACTGCCTGAGCTCCGCCTCCTGTCAGATCAGTGGCCGCATTAGATTCTCATAGGAGCGTGAACCCTACTGTGAACTGGCCGTAGGAGGGATCTAGCTTGCTCGCTGCTTATGATGATCTGAGGTGGAGTCAAGGTGGTGATGCTAGCGCTGGGGGATGGCTACAAATACAGATTATCATTACCAGAGAGGTCTGACTGCACAGAGACCATAATAGATCAATTGCTTGCAGACTCATATCAAAAATCAGTGAGTGGCAAGTGAAAACAAGTTCAGGGCTCTCACTGATTCTGCTTTATGGTGAGTTGTATAATTATTTCATTATATATTACCATGTAATAATAATAGAAATAAAGTGCACAATAAATGTAATGTGCTTGAATCATCCCCAAACCATCTTCCTCCCCACCCCCCCACTCCTGGTCCATTGGAAAAATTGTCTTCCAGGAAACTGGTCCCTGGTGCCAAAAACATTGGGGACCACCGTTCTAGAAGATGTAAAACGAGGAAGTGCTCCCCTAGGAGGATTCCATGAGGTTAATATAATCTTGATGCCAAAACTAGACAAAGATGATAAGGTGAGAGAAAATTAAAGACACTCTAACCGATAAACGTTGATGCAAAAATCCTAAACAACATTAGCAAACCAAATCTAGTCAAGTATAAAAGCAAAAATGTATCTTGTCCAAATATGCTCTTTCCCAGGAATTCAGGGGAGGTTTAGCATTAGCAGAAATGTACTCTACCACATTAATGGACTAGAGGAGAAAAACGATATGCTCTTCTTATTTGACTCAGAAAAAGCATTAGATGAAACTTAACATCACTTCATGTTTTAAAAAATTCTTCAGAAACTCAAAACACAAGGCAGAGCCCATAAACTGAAATAGTATCTATAAAGAACCCCCAGGGGTTACTCAGTTTTCTTGGGTCTCTCCCACATACACATGCTATTAAATTTTTGTTTGATTTTCTCTTATTTAAAAAGAAAGAAAGAAAGAAACTCCATACAGAAAACACCTTTCTTAATTGTGGAGTATGAGCAGAATGCGGTGTCCACTCTCATCAGCAGCCTACGCTGGAGGCCCTGGCAACTGGTCCTTATCTATTTCAGGCACTTGGCCATCTCTCCGCTGTCAGTTGTACTGCTTGTCATGTGAAAGGCAGTCTTTTCCCCGTATCTTAGTAACAAAACAACACAACTTTATTTACTCAAGTGATCTTCCTTTATAAGAGCCTATAAAACACATGGCGGTAACTGATTTAATTTTGCCTTATATGTTCATTTACGTTACCATACTGGCTGTCAACTATTTTGAATAGCACTCCAGCTCTCAGGCAAAACCTTGCAAAGCCCCTGTGCCAGGATATTTTAATTCTCTCTCCTCTGGACATTTTCCATTCTTCTCTAAATTTCAACAAAAGTAGGTGGAGAGAGGAGAGGAGATAAAAGTCAAACGTGTACAGTTTTCCCCCTTATTCACACTGCAGGAAGTGTTTCAAGAAGTTGGTGGTGGGCATGATTTCATTCCTCCACACTCTCCCTGGTACAATTCTTGGTAACTGAGTGCTCACTTTCTTTCACCTTTACTTATGGCTCCAATCGTCCATAAGTCACCTGGACATGTTCCTTCACACAGGGCAATGAATCCTACATGTACTACTTTCAGTGACGGTATTTGCCCAGTGGCAGGGTCTGATTTTTTTTTCATATGCCTTCAACAGCTGGTTTTTCTAATATATATTTAAAGTAAGAATAAAATAATTGGCAAACATTGATGTGAATTAAAGGAACTTTCTGTACAATACTTGACCGTTCTTTTTGCTGATCTTTGATGATTACGTCATTATTTACAGTTGCCAAGGTGACCATGTGAGAATACTCAGTTTGGAATACTTCGAGTCCAAAGTTTGTAGTTCATGTCCTTGTGAATCATTCCAGTTATAAATCAAATTAACTTGACCCCGGGCCATTTCATCAACTATACTTCTGGCAAGATAATACAAGTCTGTCGCATTCTAGGAATAATAAGTTATTTATTGGCCGACCTACAGGAGAAAATGACAGTTTACTCAGAAGCAGAATCACTCTATCAGGAAATCGAAGTGGTTATTGTATTAGAAAAATTGAATAACACCACACACCTGTTTAAAGCAAATCAAAGTGAAATGAAGTCCCAAAGCTGCCAATTGTTGGTGGAAGTTTAAACAGCTACTTCAGATTGGAGGACAACTAGAGGTATTTGTCAAAATATTAAATACACATATTCTTTATATCATTAACAAACAACAGAGACACACCTGGGCTAGATTTAAAAAACAAAAACAAAACCCCCCACAGTATTAGAAGAATAAGAATTAATAACAAAATCTCAGGAAAAATAGGACTCAGTAGAGCCTTAGGGCAGAAATGTTTAGCCAGCTTGATTAAGGTACCCCTTTGGGGACAAATCATCCCCAACCGTTTTCCATTGTTTGTGTTCTCGGGAGGTAGCATCCGATTGGCTTAGTTGGATCGTATGACTCCAATTCCCCACAAGAGGACAGGATGCTAAGTTTCTTCCCCAGGCAGTGCAAGCACTGCCCCCACTGTATTTGCTTTTAAATAACAGCAGAAGACAAAAATGTGAGGTGTTTTGTTATTACATCTCCATTTCCCCAAAGGAAAAGAGGGATGCTATTATCAGAAAGAAAGAGCACGAAGGGTAGGAAGATAAAAACACGTGGGGTCAACATGTTCTATGTGACAGCAGCTCCACATCAGTGATCCATCCAGAGAAATCTATTCATAGGTGTCACACAGGTGGTAAACAAATATTTTTGCAATATTATTCTTAATAGTAAATAACAAAAATAATAGGAATAAAGGACTGGTGAAAGTACTGTACATCCAGACCCTAGAGTTCTAGGCAGCCAGGAAAATCAATGGATTGAAACCATACTGACGCAGGATGATGTCTAATACATGCCAGTAAGTGATTAGAGGATGTTTCAGAAGATTGTATAAAGTATAGTAAAGGTCAAGTAAAAAATTTTGAGATGTATATGGAACAGGAAAGCCTCATAAGATTTGATAAGAAAATGACTTTAGTTTTGTCTTCCACTGTTCCTTTAAAATATCTACAGTGGGATCAGTTCCTCTTCTGTCTCAGGGAGAAAACTCAGGCAGTGTCATGACTTCTGTGAACTCATAGGGAGAAAACAAATCCTATGGTTGCTCTAAGTCATAAACACAGTGTCAATTCCATACTTAAAAATGTCTAATTCTGTACAGTCATAAAAATTCCAAACTTGATTTGATTAGACTTTCTCCCAACCTCTCCTGGAGCCGGCTGTACCTAGAAGCCCACAGACACTGAAGCTGCTGCCCCTTGCCCTCCTGAGGTTTTTACAGCCCTCAGCTTGCTAACGAGTTCTGACCCCTCCAGCATCAAAAGTATGGAAGAGCGTGAGAAGAAGGTGGGCAGGAGAGTTCTTGGCCAACCGAGGGTCCTGGAGGCTGACATCACTCTTTCTCAGGGGCACCTTTGTGGATACTGTAGAGCGCCCCTCAGGAAACATTCAATTGCACTTTCCATGATGGCTGATCCCTTCACAACTGTTTCTTCGGGAGTCAGATCTACATGGATTCTCTTGGTTGACTTAGTTGTCCCTCTAGGACAGAATTTAAATAGCCAGTTCCTTCTAGTGTATTTTTCATTTCAGTTATTGTATTTTTCATCTCTGTTTGTTTGTTCGTTAATTCTTCTAGGTCTTTGTTAAACATTTCTTGCATCCTCTCGATCTTTTTCCATTCTTTTTCCGAGGTCCTGGATCATCTTCACTATCACTATTCTGAATTCTTTCTCTGGAAGGTTGCCTATCTCCACTTCATTTAGTTGTTTTTCTGGGGTTTTATCTTGTTCCTTCATCTGGTACATAGCCCTCTGCCTTTTCATCTTGTCTATCTTTCTGTGAATGTGGTTTTTGTTCCACAGGCTGCAGGACTGTAGTTCTTGCGTCTGCTGTCTGCCCTCTGGTGGATGAGGCTATCCAAGAGGCTTGTCTGCCTTTTATTCTTTATAGTTCTGTTTTTTTCATTTTGAAGTTTTTTACAACAAGCATATCTTCCTGGGTTGTTTTTGTAATTTAAAGAAAAGTTTAAAATACACTGAGTAATTATAGTCACAACTGCACGATTCTAGACTGCAGATGGGGTTGTGTACAGCATATGAGGTTCTCCTCTGTGAGTCCAATAGTGTCCAGTGATCTAGCGCTTAATTCATGCCTTAGACCCTACATTACTCAGGAAGTGCTTACCAGCATTTAGAGCTAAGTAAACTTCACCGCTAACCAGAGTTCAGCACAGGCCATTTCAGAGTTCTACATGGCAGTGTGGCACTAAACAGTTGGAACCCACGCCCTGCAGTAGCAGAATAATGGCCCCCAAAGGTGTCCTAGTCTCCAGAACCTGTGAATGTGTTACCTTCTCACGGCGAAGGAGATCTTGCAGGTGTGACTAATTAAGGATCTCGAGATGGGGAAATTGTCTGGATTAGCTAGTTGGGCCCAATGTGATCAAAAGGTCCTTAAAAGATGGAAGAAGGAGGTGGGAGAGTCAGAGAATGACATGCAACAATGGAAGCAGAGGTCAGAGCGATGTGACCACAAAACGGGAATGTTCACAGTCTCTAGATGCTGAAAAAGACTAGGAAGATTGTCCCTGCCAACACCCTGATCCGCAGATCCCCTCCAGCTTCTCTGACCCCGGGCCAGAGTGACTAGCTGAGTGACAAAGGGCCCAGTCCCTGCAGGGCCGCCACACCATCTAGGTCAGAGGCGATGAAAATGGATACAGCTTCCAGTGTCGTGCTCTTGGCTTGCAGCTTGATCCTGGTTTCCAAGACTTTACATCCATCTTTGCTTCCCTGCTGTCTGCCTTTCAGACTTCAAGCTCCAGCATTGCACGAAGGCACGAGCTCCCAGAGAGATCACTGCAGCAGCTCCCAGAATTGCCCACGGTCAAGTCTCTATAACTGAGCCCTTAAGATTTATGTATCTATATTTATTACTATATCTATCTGTATGTATGTGTATATGTATATCTACAAATAGGCATTGGATAGACAGGTAGATGATAGATAGACAGACAGGGAGATATATTTATCTCCCCTAGTGTCTCTGCTTCTCTGATCAAACCCTGACTGACACAAGGCGCTAGTCAGCATCTCACTGTCAATATCACTGTTAACATTATGTATCATAAAAGCACTGGCTTTCTCAGGTCATACTCTGTACCAGCCAAAGTCTCTAAAAGGATTCATCTCTTTTCTATTCTCAGTAATTAGCAAGGCGAATGACATCCTCCTTATACTACAAATAGGAAAAGTAATTGGCAACAGAAGTCCCTTAAGGCAGGGGTTCCCAACCCCCAGGCCACGGGCTGGTACCAGTCCGTGGCCTGTTAGGAACTGGGCCACACAGCAGGAGGTGAGTGGTGGGCGAGCGAGCAAAGCTTCTGTATTTACAGCCGCTCCCCATCTCTCGCATTACCACCTGAGCTCCGCCTCCTGACAGCACTATGGTGAGTTGTATAATTATTTCATTATATATTACAATGTAATAATAATAGAAATAAAGTGCACAATAAATGTAATGTGCTTGAATCATCCCGAAACCTTCCCCCCACCTCGGTCCGTGGATAAACTGTCTTCCACGAAACCGGCCTCTGGTGCCAAAAAAGGTTGGGGACCGTGGCCTTAAGGAGCCAGGGTCTGACACACCCATCTTTCATTCCAAGAGATACCACGAAGGAAAGCCAAGGAGGAGTAACTAGCCAGCAAACAAGTCCCTCACCCTTGTTTCCCTTGAAGAGGTCACGGGGCCACTTCAGCTCTGGGCCAAATTAGGGACTCAGTAAATAGGATGCATTTACATGTATAAAAATTAAATCTTTTGAGTATTTTGCTTTTAAAGAGCTGACCTCCCTCTGCTTTGTTAAACAAAACTCTTCTGATTAGCTCTAACCAGGCTTGAGTTGGGGATTACTTGGCCTTGGCAAGCTTCAAAGTGAAGCAAGTCAAAGCAAAGCTAACATGAGGGTGTGATTTTTGCATAGGATGTTTCTTATTTATTGGTTTAACCAACTCTTTGACTTCCCTGAAGGTCTAAGATAGAGAGACTTGATACAAGAAGACGCCTGCACTGCAGAGCCTCCCTGAGCCCATAAAGCTGTCATAAGCTCGAGCCACAGAGCCGCCTGCTGCATCGATTTGGCGCTCGCCCCTGCATTTGTGCTGCGTGTCGATCTCAGTTCTTGTTTTCTGTGTTGACTGGATTGCTATTTTGACACCTCCTCCTATCAAGAGGAAGGGAAACAATCTCTGAAGAGAAACAATCTCGGTCACCTTCCCCTCCTTTCCCTAAGTTTAGGAAGCTCAGAGGGTGCACAGCCTTTGGGAAGGTGCCACCTGGCCATTTCATCTAGTCACATGAGACCCCACCGAGACGTCTCACGTGCCTAACCACACCATTCTTCATACTCGTGGGTCTTCCTGTGACTCCTGTGCTGCACGTGGGACACAGGGACAAGTTGGCGCCCCCAGCACTCCACAGGTGGGAGGGGAGGATGGCGAAGAGCCACCTGAAGATGAAAGCAAAGGGGCAAATATGTCTCAAATAATATCCTGCCCCCAGCGATCACTGAACTTTATTCTACGTGCTTTACATCTCCCAAACAAGATCTTGATTCCTTCCAGGCCATCAGCTGTGCCTTATAACTCTATGTCCTTACTGGTCAGCAGAGTACCAACCAATGCATTTTTATTGTTGACAATTATCCTGTGTAGATTACATACACCGTACAAGGACCCGTGACTTAAGTCAGAATTCCCCAGACGTGGACCCCATGATGAAGATTCATACACAGGTGATGTGTTGATTGTGAAAGCAGTGCTCCCAGGGCCGACTGGGAGGTGAGGAAGGCGAGACGGGGGGTCCAGCAAAGGCTCAGTCTCAAGCCAACGCCCCACAGAGGGTCACTGCAGCCTGATTCCACAGAGGAACCTCAGAGGATAAATTACACCTCAGGGTGGTCCCCACGCGAGTCAGGGAGCTGGGCCTGTTGGTATTGGGGATAAGGGCCTCCCATAGCCAAGGGAAGTCCTTTAAAAAAGGTTGGGGAGCCCACAGACATGGAGGGAGAGGGTCCAAGAGGATGTGAGCAGATCCTGGGCACTGACCAGTATAGCAGCCCCACTGACCAGGACAAGAACTCCTGAAGGCAAGTGCTGACGCCGAAACACATGATTCAGTGGCTGTGAGTGTAAAAAAAACAGAGGGAAGAGAAGAAAATGTTTAAAAACTCTTCAAACAGGGGTGTGCACCCCTCTGGTTCACTGAGATCCTTTCATGTATAATGTCAGCAGTACTGTGACTTTTTGAGCCATGGCTTTGGGCCAAGAATTTATCAACTGGAACAGCAAAACACCACACAATGCACATAGTGGTCGTCAACATACACAGATGTCAGCTGGCAAGTGCTAGGACACAGAGCAGAGAATGAATTTTATCTGAAATTCAATTTACAGATATTGGGAGGTAGTATGTAAATAATATTTATTCATGCAGATGTGTTATTCAGTTTAAGAAAAAACTGGTCTCATAAAAATTCCAGAATGCTTTTATAATATTTTGCATATGATATTTTAAAGGAGCACTCCTAGAAAATATGGAAAAGTTGGAAAGAAGATTATCGCTTCTAACTTTGAAGCACCTTTTTCCTTTAGAACAATGGTTCTCAGAGTGATATAAGGGTGTTTCCAGGTCAGCTGCATCAGCCCACCTGAAAGCTTGTTAAAAATGCAGGTTCTCGGGCCCCATCCCAGATGGACTGAGTCAGAAATTCTGGGGGCTGGGAAGCTGTCACACCCCACGATAATTTTAAACTAGTGCCTTATTATTGGATATATAAGTTGTTTCCAGCATTTCACTGTTGTAAACAATGCTGCAGTGAACATCCTTGTACTAGAACCTTTGTGCAGTCAAGTAGATATTTTGTAAATCTCTTCTCTCTGCACCTCTCTCTTTCTCTCTCTCTCCCTCCTCTTTGTCTCTCTCAAACAGAAGCTTTAAGAATGAGGAAACTGCCCTGACTCAGCTTCTTTCTCCCTCTCTCACTCACTCTACGACAAAGCCCAGAATACCTGCTGGGGACTCGGGTGGGAGGGGAACACAAAAATAAGATTGTATTAACAACTCTCATTTCAAAGATTATATTAAGAACTCTAGTTTTTGATCCATCTCCTTGCATTTTCTTTTTACCACCTGCGGAAAAATGCTGCCTGCCTCTCTAAAAAAGTAGCCCATAATGTTTCCTGAACTGAACCGCAAGGCAGATCTTGTCAATTTCTGTTTAAAGTTTATGGACGGGACTCCCAAGGGGGCAGAAACGGCTACTTCCTCTTTTAGGGTAAAGCAAGAAAGAAGAGAGGAAAAGGAACAGAGAGGGAAATTGAAGACAGTGGAGAAGCAGAGAGTGAAAGGGGGTGGAAGGGAGGTGGGAACTTTTCACAGGCTTGTGTCATTAAGTGCAGAGCAAAGCAAAGCTGCTGCCTGGTGCCCCTCATTACCGGAGCACCCATTATACACCCTTTCCAGAGATACCCAGGCAATCTGTGCTTCCATAAATCCTGCATTTTTTTCTTTACAACCTCAAACAAAATTCCATTTCTGCTAAAGTGGCTGCAGGCCATGATAAACACATCTCCAGCAATTTCTGCCCCTCATGTCGGCAGAGTTCTTGGGCTGAATTTAATCCGAAAAGCTGAAGTTGCAACCTCCTCGGCTACAAAATTTTAAATGTGTTTCCCTTTGACCATATAATTGGGATAAGAAAGGTAACTCCCACAGAAATATCAACGTGCATCTGAAATTGACAAAGGATGAAAAAATCATCCTTAGGCTAGTGATATAAACTCATCGCCATCTCTTCCATCCTGCGTCACTTGCACCAGTAAATGCCAACTGCACAACTGTCCAGTAAACTTGCTGGAGTTATTATAAGTATTTAAAATTTCAAGAATCACCTGACCAAGAATGTGAGACTGACTAAAAATAATAACATGGTTCCACCCTGTCTGTAATGATGTCGGTTAGCTGTAGCTGGTGGCCTCATCTTCCACCTCTCCTCCTTGCTACCCACCAGGATCCCCTGCAGCCGGCCCCCCATCCCAGACACCTCACTGTGCAGCTGCCGGGGCTGCAGACCCAGCCCCTCTCTCCTGCCATTGGCTCCGCCTTGTAGAGTCTCCTTCCTGCCTGCTGGCGCTTCCACCCACCGCATGGAGCCCACTGTGGGCCACTGTTGGGTTTGCTCCATTCTGACACTGGGTCGTGGGAACTGTATATCTCCCTGCCTGCCCCCCACCCAGACTCTGAGTCCTGTGAAGATGGGGCCAGTGTCTTCATCCTTGCTCTTTGGATGTGGGGGAGATTCCCCCCAAAGCCTCAATCCCTGGACCCACACCCCTTTGGGCTGTGAGTTTGCAGTTTCTTCCTGCCTTGCCAAGTGGAGTCTACTCCCCACCCGCTTGAAGCTGGGCTTGGCCATGTGAAGCATCTGGGTCAATGGGACATCAGCAGAAGTGACAGGTACCCCAGGAAGGAGCCAGGCCAGCCTGACAGAGAACAAGGTGTGACAGCATCCAACCAGCGACCCAGGAGGGAAGCTACCCTAGACTAGCTGGAGAGAGGTGAGAAATCACAAAATGCCCCTGTGTGAGGAACAATGGCTAATTTACGCATGAAAAGAACGGGTACTGTCCTAGTTTTCACAAACTCTGGAACCTCTGCTTACATACTTCCTTATGTTGTAGATACAGGACCTGTGTCTGTAGGTCCTGGAGAGATAGAGCCGCACTCACTGGCTTTCGGGCTAATCAGCCTGGGATTAGGAAACACCGCAAGCCTGTGTTTGGGGATTTGGGTTAGAGTCACATCACCTCTGGAGTCAGGAATACCGAAGTCGGGACTCGGGGTCCCCGATGGACCCTTCCTCACAGGCTGAAAAACCCATCCTCTACCCAGGACTGCTCTACTCCCCAGGAGGGCCGGACACCAGCCACGCCTCCCACGAGCCTGCACTTGTACGCGCACAGGCACACCTGCGCCAACGCATTCGCGCACGTGCAGACACTGGTGACAAAGGCCATGGGCCCACCTTGGCGGGAGGCTGCTGCTTTCTTAGCCTGGCAGACTGGGCCATGCGATGGCAGAGACGCTGCTGACAGAAGGAGACCCCGACTGCAGGGGCCTGGATTCTTCCCGAGGAGCCCAGCACGCGATCAGACCTCGGAAGCAGCGGGTTTAGCAGAGACTGAACTCCCCCTGTAGGCCATCCTGCCGTCTTCCCACGGATGGACCTGAGGACCGCTCCCGGGCCACTTCCAGGTGACAAGAGTGAGGCTCCAGAGCCCTCGGCTGCACCTGAGGCACCGAGGGAGCTGGGGGTTTCCTTCTCGACTTCCCAGGAGACTTTACAAAAAGGTTACTGCGGGGATGCAAGGAAGGAACGCAGTGTCAAGGGCCACCTGGCAGGTTGGACCAAGGGGACAGTGCCGCTCCTTGACTGTCTTACTTTGCGGCACTATCATTAAATATTTTAAAATCCCACATATGTCTTCCCCCCAAATTTAATTTTAAACTGTTCTTGGGCAAGAATCACATGTTATACTTTTTTAAACTACTAAGAAAAGTGCTATGAACAATGGGAAATACACTTTGACTTGAATCAACATGAAAAGGAGGAACATACCCCAATGCCTATTATTTTTAAATGATTACAGATCAGGTCTCCACTGACAAAGTGAAGCGGGCTTACCTGGTGGCGCAGTGGTTGAGAGTCCGCCTGCCGATGCAGGGGACACGGGTTTGTGCCCTGGTCCGGGAAGATCCCACATGCCGCGGGGCGGCTGGGCCCGTGAGCCACGGCCGCTGAGCCTGCGCGTACGGAGCCTGTGCTCCACAACGGGAGAGGCCACAACAGTGAGAGGCCTGCGTACCGCAGAAAAAACAAACAAACAAACAAAATCCAGATAGTGCAGGTGGGTGGTGGAGACCACACAGGGCTGTGGGTCCGAAAGCCTCATCCCTTCTGGGCATTTCCGGTTCCGCCCCCGACTACTGCTTGATGCCGGGAGAATGACGTCACTCACCTGGGACCCGCATTGCATCATTTGGACCACTTTTAAAGGGAAAATTTGCTCCCTCCACCCCACAGTTGGATTACTTCATTTTCTGGAATAACACATAAATTTACACAATGATAAAGTAAGGTGTGAACCATTTAGGCTTATAGCTCTTAGGTATCACTAAAGCACCTGTTTAAAACATTTTAAAAATAAATAGTAGCAACGCCACAAGTCAACAGGACTCAACCGGCAAAACCGACATGAGAGAGAATGTCACGTTTCTAAGCAACCCTGCGCCTCACCTCCCCCCGCACCTCCAAATGCAGTATTGACAGTGGGAGTCTTTTGCACGGGGGTGCTCCTACTGTAGTGGCTTGGTGCAAAACCTGTATTGTTACAGGGAGCCCGAACCTCACTGGGCCTCCCTTGGCAATTGAAGTAGGAATACGTGGCACCAGCCTGACCATGAGCACAAACACAAATGAGAAAACAGAGCAGCAGGGCAGCGCTTAGAAGGGGGCCATCCACATAACCCAGAATACACATCTGTTTCAGATTATCACCGAAATCCAAGCAAAGGTTTGATCTTGTAGAGAACTCAGAGGCATTTCCAGGATCTGTCACAACACTCCAGCTGGAGAAATACTGGAATCAAAAACCTCTAAAACCCTTCAAGTCCGTTCTGTTCAAATCTAACCTCACTGGAGCCTCAGAAACACCCATTGCAGTGCACAGATCTGCCACCAGAGGGAAATAGAGAGCCATCACAGTAAAGATGCGGCGACGTGGAGTCACTTCCTCCTACACTTGCCAAGCAAAGAGCTTGCTGGCAACTGTTCCTCCTCTTCCCGCGGGTCCTAAAGATATAGTTTGACCAAGCTAAGTGTGATAGGGGTACAAATAATACGAATTCATTCTTTTACTCAAATCAGAGGAGTGTTCTCTTTTTATTAGTTTCTTTCTATTTATCTGCATCTATTGAAAAAAGTTTCACTGGATGCCTACTGCGTGCAAGAAAAAGACGTGAAAAGAAAAAGTTGTTCACAGAATTCTAAATACATTTCTAAGCTAAACTGAGTTGACAGTTCTCAGAGATTCTCTCTCCAAAACTCACTAGTTAGGATCTTCACAGAGCATACAGAGTGTACGGTAGGAGAGAAGGATGCATTGTTTGAAAAAAGCAAAGAGGTATGGGTACCACGGGTGGCTGTACTCGGATGGAAGGAAGCGCACTGCTTTACTGCCTCCTGGGCTCATCCCTGTAGAAAATCACTCTGCTTCCAGCCATTCATTCAGGTAACAGACAATTCTGGAATATCAGCTGTGTACTCAGAATGTAGTAGATGGTTTGGGTATTGAAAAGAAAAGTGAGACCAGGTCCCCATCCTCAAAGAGCTGCCTATATAACCTAGATGAATGAACCAAACTAATATGCAAGACGAGAGAAATAAGTACTAAACAGAGTGGTGGGAAAAATAAACGAATGGAGGAAGGGAAAGACGCCATTGTTAATTATGAGCGAAGGGACCCTTGGAGAAGCCACGGGAGGAAAGGAGAAATGGGGACAATCATACCTGAAATGCACTCATCTCATGATGGTGTGAGGCGATGTGGCTTTATCAGATGTATCTCTATGACTATTTGACCTTCCTGAAAAACAAACAAAAAAATTATATCCTCTGTGGAGGGGAAGTGTCCCAAGGCCTCACTTGCCTGCAGTGAGCAGCGAGGCTTGCAGGCATCAGGACCCAGGCTTCGGGACTGCCCCATCCCACCGCCACCCCCACCCCAGTCTGTTCTGCCCATAAGTGCATGACAGCAACATCAGAGCGACCTACCACTTCCTGTGCCCTGTGCTCCCTGCTGCTGAGCTGGGCACCAGGTCGGAAGGGAAGAGAATGCCCCCTCAAATTCTTTGGGGGACTGTGCTTCTGTGCCCCCAAAGCCACATCACCTGGGCTGCAGGTCTCAAGAAGCAGCTCCTTTGACCCACCACCAGCACCAGCCTGCAGAGCTCTCTCTAGAACGGTCCCCAGAGCCATCCTGCTGCTGCCTGTCTCCCCTCTCAACCCAGGCTTCTCTGCCCAAAACTTCCCTCTTCTCTTCAGCCACTAAAGAAAACCTCATCTCCTGTTAGCGCACAAGGAGTCACGAACTAGCTTGTTCTTCCGTGTGACCCTCAGAGAGCTGGCTGATCCCGGATACTGTGAGTGACTCTGACCCTGACAGCAGTGTACGCCCTGTGAAAGGAGCCAAGCAGAGAGACCAGGGTGAAGAATCAAAATCAGTGTGTAGAGAAAAGCCTGCTCCAAGAGTCACTGCAAATCCAGTTTACTCACAGTTTTGCATTGAGACACAAGCCCTGCCCTTCGGGTAGGCGAGTTTGGTAAATGGTTTTACTCCTATAAAGTTGGGATTCCGATTTCCTCATGAGTATACATCCGTCCATTCTTTCAAAAACAAACAAAAAAAAAGGCTGTATATCTACAAAATACCAGGCATCCTGCTGAGCCTAGAGCTACAGAGAGAAATACAACGTGATCTGCATCCTGGAAAACGCAGCGCGCTGAGGAGACAGGTACACCTGCAAATCATAATTCAGCTGAAGGCTTCGTGCGCATGCGTGTGTGTGTGAACGTGTGCGTATAAATGTGTAAAATAAACCACGGTTAGAGACTTGACACGCAGTTTTCGCTGTACCGGCTATTTTTATTTCATACACCAGGTTAAAGACAGCTGGGGCCACTAGAGGTGGAACCACCACCTTGTGGGCTTGGATAAGAAACGTTCACAGATGGGCAAGAGACCGAAGGGCCACACACAAATGAGGCATGAATAATGGCTACGGTGCCTGAGGAAGCTGAGAAAGCAAGGCCACCTGTAGGTTACGCCGTTGTTTTGTTTAAACTCACGAAGAAAAGGTTTTGATTTGCTTTGTCTTCCAGACCTCCTTTAGCAGAAAATTACTTAGACAAACTAGATGAATGAGAACATTTGGGGTAATTTTATAGAAATCAGCCCTAACTGCTCCACTTACCATGAATTGGTTTATAGGAGTCAGAGATGCAAATATGCCAGGAGGATTCTGGAGAGACTCACAAAAATCAAAATCAGAAAACACGTGGCCCGGGCTTCCCTGGTGGCGCAGTGGTTGAGAGTCTGCCTGCTGATGCAGGGGACGCGGGTTCGTGCCCCGGTCCGGGAGGATCCCACATGCTGCGGAGCAGCTGGGCCCATGAGCCGTGGCCGCTGAGCCTGCGCATCCGGAGCCTGTGCTCCGCAACGGGAGAGGCCACAACAGTGAGAGGTCCGAGTACAGCAAAAAAAAAAAAGAAAGAAAGAAAACACGTGGCCCCATGGGACCCAGTGGCTGCCGTGAGGGCCTCTCCACCTCCCACTCGGTCCCCCTTGTCTGCCTCGCTCTGCTTTTCCCCTTTGCAGACCGACTCCCTCCTCTTCCCCAGAACACATGGGGGTATGTCGTCCCTCGAGGCATCCCCAGCCTTTCCTCTCACAATTCCAGTGCCCAAGAGGTGGTTTCTTCTCCTCATTCCAGTTGCAAAATCCCTCGGAAACAACTCTGTTCTATTTTGGGTTATTCCTGGAGCAAGAATTGACTGTAGCCGGGAGCTGTGTGGAAAACTATTGGCCGGGCCAGACCCAAGCAGCCAGTGGCAGCCAGGTCGTAGAACAGCTGCTCTCCCCAAGCTGCAGGACAGGCCCCAAAGAAAGGGATGGAAATGCTATCACAGAATAGACTCCTGCATAGACTAATTGGCCAGAGGCTACATTTATTTCAGATGACCTCAGCTTTCAATTGATAATCTCAGAAATACTGCCTTGCAGAAAAGTCTGGAAGAGAAGCTCTTTAACTCTCAGAACTGAGAACCTGTCCCAGTTCACTTCAGTTTCCCTTCTCCTGCCCTGAAATTGCTCTTTTCCTCCCACATTATTTAAAGAAAGTTAGAGACGAATGAGACATGATTTTTTTGATATGCGACCTTAAGACAGGGGCTTCATTTGTTTTTTTTAAATATTTAACAGATTCTCTGTATTTGGAAACTACCATGAGTGTAAGTCTATACAAAGATGAACATAGTGGTTTCTATTTGCGGTCCGTGCCTGTCCTTACGTGCAGCACGCAAACCAAAGGCATCTAGAACGTGCACCTTGGCATGGAATGCTGTCTTTTTACCAAACGCAAATGATAAATCCAGTAGCAGAGACTATGCTGTAATATGCTGGAAGCCGAAACCAAATCAGACTGTTTGGAGATCTTGAAGAAATTACTGATTTTGAATCTTAGTTTCTTTATTTAGAAAATTGGGAGTTGGGGCCATATTATCTTTCAAGTTGCAGCTAAATCTAAAATTCTGAAGGATCTTCTGAATGACTATAACAGTTACTGATAGAAAATTCTTAAGAAATGCATGCTTTCTGTTGATTACCAGTTAGAACTGAGTCGGTCAAAAAGCTGATAGTCACCAAAAAACAAATTTTTTGAATTAATGCTCTCAAGTTACCAGAAGAAAGCAAGTCATTTATTAGAGCTTCTCTTCTCTCTGAAAATTTTGCTCTCTGCAAAGGCGGGGAGCCGAGCCCTCTGCCTTCGCGAGGGGGGCTTGTACCGCCACCTGTGCCGCTATAAGAAGCAATTGCTGGGGGACCCAATTTCTATCGGACACTAAGGGGGACCGTGCACAGCTTTTCACTCGCTGGCCCACATTGTTCTTTTGGGTAAGAGTGTCCAACAATTGATTGAAACTTCTGCAGTGAGAGGGGTTGGATGACCTGTTTCGTGTAGGAATAAGCCTGTAAGTCACATTTGCTGAAAATGGACCCGTGTGGCATGAAGTTCTTTAGAACTCAGCAGGTCAAACCAAGTTGAGGGGGAAAGAGACAAAGAGATAGAAGGAAGGAGTGAGAACTCGCTACTTTCTAGCCAGTTGACAGATAGAGAAAGAGCGAGAGAGCGAGCGAGTGAGGGAGACCGAGGGCAGGCGCATGCGCGTAGAGCCTGAGACGTCCGCTCGGAACGCGCTTCTCACAGTGCCCCAGCCCGGAGCGGCCCGCATGTGTTCTGGCTGCCCAGGTCCAGTTGGGTCATGAGACTCGATAAGCTCAGCTCCTCGCTGTCCTGGAGCAGCCCCAGCATGCCTGGTCCCCATTCTCTGAGAGCATCCCCAGGGAAAAGCCGTGATGTGGTTCCCGCTCCAAAGAGAACGGTGAGTAGGGAGACTTCAGTCTGAAGTCCGCTGGGCCCTCAAATACTAAAGGGATCGAGCATAGCAGATCTCCTCCCCAGAGGGACCTAAAGATAGCCTCCAACTTAAAGACCATTGTTCATAACAGTATATATTGGTTGACCCAATATGGGTTTATGTAGATATCTAGAATATGTTCATATGAAGGTCTGGAATAATCTCTACTGGAATGTTAACCATGATTAGCTTAAAAGTAGGAATTTTTGTCAGTTTTGCATTTTCACTATTTATGTATTATTCATATTTTATATTTTTCTACAATGAGCATATATTTCTTGTTTTTTTAAGTTTTTAAAGAAATATTTATTTAGAAATCTCAAACTAAAGCTATATGGGGAGGAGGGGAACATTTATTGAGGCTAAGAGTTAGTATTGCATATCCTAACCCCAAATCTAAACCTCTCCTCCATATGTTGGTGTCTTCTGCCCTTTCCTAGTTTATTGTTTTTCCCTCTTCCTCTAAGTACTGGGGGAAGATCACACTGAATATTGTGATACAGTGTGCTCTCAAAGTGATTTTTAAAGTTCACTTAGAAAGAAACATTTAGGGCTTCCCTGGTGGCGCAGTGGTTGAGATTCCGCCTGCCGATGCAGGGGACACGGGTTTGTGCCCCGGTCCGGGAAGATCCCACATGCCGCGGAACGGCTGGGCCCATGAGCCATGGCCGCTGAGCCTGCGCGTCTGGAGCCTGTGCTCCGCAACGGGAGAGGCCACAGCAGTGAGAGGCCCGCGTACCGCAAAAAAAAAAAGAAAAAAGAAACATTTAGCATAGAAGAGAAAAAACAAGTCTTCGTATTTTCAGGAACATAAATGTCTGAACTTAGCTTACGATCGAGCATGATCATAGTTCTGCATACAGAGCACCAGCCCAGCACGTATGATGTTAAATGACTGTGATTTGTTAATTCATTTACAAATGATGTTAAATTCAAATCCACAGTGTTTGTTGATCTTAAATTAATTTAACACTTGTTAAATGAAACGTCAGTTCATTTAAGGAGTGGGTCTCTTTCTTAAAAACAGCCCTGTAGTGTTTTATGTGAAATGATATATCTTGGAGCAAAGGAAGGAGAAGGGATGAGAGGTTTAAATTTCGACCACCTCAGCCAAAGGCAGAGGGGCCCAGATCCAGCGGGCCTGGATGGTGGCCCAGAGGATGGGGCGCTTTGCGAGATATTCTGGAGGCAGAAATCAACAACGTTTGCTGTCAGGTGAGGAAGAGTGGGTGAGGGAGATGGGCCATGATACTTGCACAAGCCTTTTGGGGGAAAAGGTCAATAAATTGATTACTAACTAGTAACGAACTACTCATTTGCAAGAAGAGAAAGACTGGTTAGAATTCAACTTTTTAAATCATCTTGTAAAAGCAAAAGTAGGCTAGGGCCTGTAATTTCATCAGCCAGCATTCCACCGACGAGGGCCTGATATCAGGTACCTTCTTCTGCTTCTCGTAGCCACCCAGCTGGCTTGACACCAGAAACTGGCTCACTGTGACCCTGAGTGTGTAGTCATTTGGGGAATGAAGAGTCAGTCCACAGTGACACCCAGATCCAGCACCTCCATCACCAACTCTGATGTTTGGGGACACCCTGCCCACCCCGTGACCCCTGCTTCCATGTGTCAGGGACGATCACCTACAGATTTATGGTGGCAATCCTGCCGGGACGTGACTCCTTGTCAGCACACATCACAGCGCTGAAAGATCACTTCCATACGAGAGAAGGCCTGAAATCACAAGGAGCGCTGTGGCCGGGTGATTGTCTGAAATCCAAGCACTGCTGGTGGAAACTCCGAGTCAGGCTCTGGGGCTTTACACGGATCGTTCTGCAAATCCGAAAGTGGAAGAGCCCTCGGGCTGTGTCTTAGAAAAGAAGTCATATGCTCAAATCTAAGGGTCAGCCTGCTTCTCGTTCCAAAACTTCATAGAAACAGGCTATGGAGAGCCCAAGCCTTGCTCCGCGAAATCACGTCTCTGTACCCTCCACCCGTACAACTGATTTCCTTAAAATGTATTAAAAATGACAAAAATTCCTCTCATTTGGAAACTTTATTTCCAGTGGGGCACAGAATTAAGATATAATTCAAAGTATAACATTCCTTTTTGTTAACTTGTAACAAAGTTAACAGAGAGACAAATATGGGGAAATGCGAAAGGAGAAGCAATCTGAAAGAAAACAGAGAATGTAATTCTTTCCATCAGTAAGCTTTTCAAAAAGATGCACCTACTGGTCAGAGTCTATAAAATCTCAGGTACGTATAAAGTCCTCACTAAGTGCCGGGCACTGTTCTGAGCACTCTGGTTACAGAACACAGCCAGCAGTCACAATAACCCTATGGGGAAAATACTATCATTATGACCATTTTACAAAGAGAGACGGAGGCATGGAGGTGAAGTAACTTGTCCGAGGTCATGGCTAGTCTGTGGCAGAGCTGGATATAAACCTCTCAAGGCACAGGCTAGGCTCTGCTATCCTGGTCCTCTTCTAATGGTAAATAACAAAATAAGTGTCTATTGTAGATAACTTTGTGACTCAGCAGAGGAAAAGCAGAGGCAGCTCAAAATGTCTCGGCCAATGTCCTCTGGAATGACCCCCATGGAACACGGGCAGTAAGGGTCCCAACTGTTCATCCCGCCTCGCGGCCCTGACCCCGGCCTCCCGGGCGCCGGCCTGCCTCGAGGTTTCCACGTCAGCCAAATCCACACCTCCATCCTCAGAGTTACTTTTCTGGTGCCCTGATTCCTTTTCCAAGCAGTCATGCTCTCGGTGTTGACCCTCTTGGGGGAGGTTAGAGGAATCTCTCTAAGGCGCAACTGACCGACGGCTGTGGTTAAGTGTTTGCCTTTTTAAAGAGGAGCTTCTCTGATGGGTAGAAATATAGGCAATGTGGCAGAGAATAAAGAACTCAATGAGGGACATAGTTTTAAAACAGATATTTTTAAATTGAGTTATCATTCACATACGAAGTTGTTCAACCACCACCACTAATTCCAGAATATTTCCATCACCCCTAACAGAATCCCCAGACCCATTAGGAGTAACTCCCCCATCTTCCCCATCTCCTGACAACCACTAATCTACTTTCTGCCTCTATAGATTTGCCTGTTCTGGACATTTCATATAAATGGCATCATATAATATGTGACCTTTTGTGACTGGCTTCTTTCACTTAGCGTAATGTTTTCCATGCATGTTGTAGCTAGCATCGGTACTTCGTTCCTTTTTATGGCTGAATAATATTTCATTGTAGGGACAGACCACATTGTGTGTATCCACTCATCAGTTGGTGGACGTTTGGGTTGTTTCCATTTTTGAGTGTGAATAATGCTGCTATGAACATGCATATACAAGTTTTTGTGTGGACATGTATTTTCATTTCTGTTGTGTAGACACCTAGAAGTGGAATTGCTGGATCATGTTATAATGGAATGTAATATTTAACATGGAAAATTTAGAAGAACCCATTAAATCATAGCAGGTAGGTGACTGCCTACAGCCATCCTACTACTTACAGCTGTGTAACCTCAGGAAAACCAAGTGACCTCTCTGAATTTCAGGGAGTTTTTGTTTTGTTTTGTTTTGACTGTTATTGTTGTTTTTGTATGTTAAATGTCTTAAAACGTTTGCCTCTCAGTTGTATAAATAAACTAAGGTAATATACATAAAAGTGTTTATAAACAATGCAGTGTGAGATTCCTGAGCTATTGTCATTGCATCCCATGTTGGGCAGGGAGGCCATTCACATGGACCATCCCATATGCTGGTGTTGGGGCCCAGGGCAGACCGCCCCAAAATGTGCCTCAATGGCATATTGGTTATTTTGAAATTGAAGTTACTTAAGAAACGGCCAATGCAAGCGGGATACTCTGACCGCCCTTTCTGTGTCCCTGAAAGCAAGAAATAGATCTCTCATGCGAAAGATGCTCTCCCTGCATGCAGATATAGAAGGACATCCTTATCACCAAAGCTAAGGAATTCAGGGCTGAGAAGCCTATATATACATATAGGCTGAGAAGCCTATATATACATATAAGTTTGTTTATATATATATATAAACAAACCCCATTACTTCTTTAATTTAGTACCCCAAGCCCAAACTCTGTTTAGATTCTCCACTAATTGGACACCCAAACCTACGTTTCTTTGTCCTGTCAGTTCCTTACAAATTTACTGTTTCTTTGTCTAAAAAGTATAAAAGCTGACCGCTCTCATTTCTATGGGACCTCCATGCCCATGAATTAAAATGTGTTTTTTTTCCTCCTGCTAATCTGTCTTGTGTCAATTTTATTATCGTCCAGCCACAAGAACTGAAGAGGGGCAAGGGGGGAATTTCCCCTCCCCAATAGGGGGACCACCACCCCTGTCCCCATGCAGCCCAGGCTCTGCCCAGAGAGCCCATGTCCTCCCAGCCAGTGGCATTGCTAAAAACTGACCTCACGAAAGGCTCCAGGTGTGATTATGCCTTAATGAGTTAGTGCCCCGGTCCAGGAAGATCCCACATGCCGCGGAACGGCTGGGCCCGTGAGCCATGGGCACTGAGCCTGCACATCCGGAGCCTGTGCTCCGCAGTGGGAGAGGCCACAACGGTGAGAGGCCCGCGTACCGCAAAAAAAAAAAAAAAAAAAAAATTTAAAGTTTGTTGGGTTGAACAATTTGCACCCTTCAAAACAATGGAGTTTTCACATTATGTCCTTAAATTACTAGCATCACCATGGTACAAATCTGTATCAATTAGAACTGTAAGTCTTGCATTCTATTGTTAAGAGTCAGCTCTGTGTCAGCAGGCACAACTTGGTTGATTCCTGGTTATGTAAACTCAGGCACATTCTGAATTCTCAGTGTTCTGTTGTCCTCTTGGTTAAAATGGGGATAATAACAGTACCAACCTCAGAGGGTTGCTATGAAGAAAAACACGAGACAGTCTACATAATCCCCTAGGAAGTTTCATGACATGCAGGAAGCCTTCAGTTAATATTAATTGTTACTCACCTCAAGGGCAATTTCCACCGGGGTCTTTCCCTAGAGAAGTCCGGAAAACAGCCATTTAGGTACTGTAGTTACCAACTCTGACCAGAAGGAGGCGCCCAGCCTCCAGGACTGTGATGATTTAGCTTCCAGACGGAGCCCTGCAATAGAGAATTCCGTTTGGGGGTGGAGGCAGAGGTGTGTTTAGAAACGTCAAGAAACCCTCAGGTTTTAAAGGTCACCACAAGGACATTCCGCTGCACCTCCTTCTCCGCCCACCACCTGTTTAGAAAGGGCAGTGGTGCTGAGGTGTGGGACGAGAGAGCAGGGGGGGCGGGCCCGGGGACACACGAGGAAGAAGCTGGGTCTGAAGGTAGTGGCACATATATTGGTTTTGATACCATGATTTCTTCCAGGATTAGCTAAAATGTATCCATCCAGCCTAGCTCGTGTGGTCACCTCCTGAATGTGGGATACAGTCCACGTGAAATTGCCTGCCTAGCAGCTTTTTCCTCCGTTTCATTCTCCAGACAGATTGTTAATCTATTCCCTGGGTCTGAGCATGGCCTGGTCTGCCCCAATCCTGCTGGTATTTCTAGTTCTAGCTCATAAGCCACCTCCTCCAGGAAGTCTGCCCTGACTGCTCTAGTTCAACAAACTCCTCCTCGGCTGAGCAGCTCCCACTGGTCCTTCCACAGTCAGGCACTTTCCCCACTGCTGCTTGTCAGGTACTTGCCTTTTTATATAGTTCCCTGAGGACAGGACACACCTCCTTTGTCCCCTGCCAGTAGTCAGTGTAGGATCCTGCATGGCGCTCCACAGGTGTTGACTGGAATGACTAGAGAAGGGCCAGGTGTTTTGCAGGTGTGTGAGAATGAATGGATGGCTCCTTAATCTCCACCATAAACAGAAAAACTCCCATTTTCTCCAACACTGTAATCAAAATATGCCACGTGAAAGCCACTACAGTTATGTCTTATGTAGACACTGTCCATTATCTGGGTCTGGGTCCCTTCCACTCTCTCCAGCAGTATGTATTTAAGTTTTCTCACTTGTGGTTGGCTTTGTGCATTTAGCGTTTGGTGAGTAAACTCATTAGAAGTTAAATTGCTGTCCCACCGCTCTGCCGTGGGGAAGAGCTGGGAAGACAGTGAGGGGAGCAGACACGCCCCTGCCTGGGGGCTTACAGTCCAACCGTTCAGCTCACTAAACAACAACTCCTAGCACTTATACACGCCTGGCCCTGAGCTGGTAGTCTCTGGGGAGAGAAAATGGAATAAGAAGACACGGTCCCTGCCCTGGGGACGTATTATCCAATGGGGGACACAACTAAGCCATGTTCAAGGCAGTCAGGTCATCACCTTCTCAGGTTATCTGATGAAGGTCTTAGAGAATAGACTTACCCAAATACTGTTCCTGAGACAAGAATACTTTACATTTTAAAGAGCAAAGTTGTAGGAATATTTTGAGGGCAAAGAAACGAACAGTAACTCTTCACCCACACCTCCCCAAATCTCCTACCTGGTCTCCGATATTTTCACTTCCTTTCATAAGAAAATAATGTATTTCACTTCACAAGAAATAAGGCTTAGAAAACTGACCCAAACGAATATCCTATTCCTGATGGGGGCAAGGAAAAGCAGGAGAAACCCTGGGGCACGCCCATTTTACAGATGAGGAAGCTGAGGCTCCATTCGGAAGGTGCAGCAGTTTGGCTGGGCTCACAGGGTGAGTCAGGGCAGGTGGGAACGCTCCAGCCCAGGCCTCCCAGGCTCACGCATCCCTCTCTCCTGTTCTCCATTTCACCCTGCGTGCCAGCCCAGGGCACGAGTTACAGGGTATTTCGGGCCCTCTGGGGCCTTGTGGGATCCCAGCAGGATTGACTGTCATGAAGCCAGGTGGAGAAAGGCTGGGGTGGAAAACAGGCGTGAGGCCGCCTCCACGCAGACGCCCAGGGCCCGGCCAGCCCCTGGCCCGCTGGCGCACTGCGCCAACCGTTGCTCCTGCAGACACAGCTGGAAGCCACACCACCACCGCCTCTGCAGCCCCGGAGCTCAGCCGAGTGGAACAAAGACCGCGATCTCTATCTGGCTGATGACTCTGTAGGGAGACCCACCGACAGGGGGCGATGGCTGGCCCAGCAGTGGCATGGAGTGTGCCCAGGACAGCTCAGAGGCTGCCCACCTGCCTCTCCAGGTCCCGCCAGGCCCAGCGTGAGCGCGTTCTCACGCTCACAGCTTCCCTAACAAAGCTGGATTTCCCTCTGCTACTGGTTTGCCTTTTTGGAAAGGGCAGCAGGAAAAGAATGATGAGATTTTGGTGAATCTTCCAAAAACCCTCACCTGAACCTCAGAGCTGAATGGACCATACAAAGATGTGAAGTCGGACCTACTCAGTTTCAGAGCACATTTCCTGCACCTTCAAATTCACCTCCTTTCCCCTCTTATGAAAACCTGCTTGTGGGACAGGGAAAAGTCATAGCCTGGAGGTATAAATGAATAAGAGCGTCTTGCAATGTTATTTGTCTTTTATCAGGGGGCAGGAAACCTTTTGGAAAGGAATGACTCTACAAGGGTAGCATTTAGGCATAGCTGGGACACAGACGGGGTGACTTAGAGAAGAGAGGTTCATTCTTCACTCCCAGTACCAGGCTGGTTAGAAGCCATTTCCTCTGTCCTTTTTCCAGTTCAATCGCACGGGTTCTTCATGGACCTGGCACCTGGTGCTGTAGGGAGAGGTGACCCAGCCCACCAGCACATCCTGCCTGGGGACCATTCGCCTCGATGTTGCCATCTGCCTCCTTTTGTTCATATATATCCTGACTCCTCATTTTCCCTGTAAGTTCACCTGAGGCTAGAAACCATACCCCCTCCTCGTCACCCTTTATCTTGCAGGGTCAACATGATTGTTGACAATGAACTTTATTTCTGTTTGACCTTGGAATGAGTTTTTGCATTTGATTATCAGAGCGTCCGACATTTAGGGATTTCTACTTGCAGTGAGATCTCATGATACACCTAGAAAGAACCGGATCACTAAACTGGGTGCCAGGAAGACGCTCAGTCCCCTCTGCTCCTGCAGTAGCTGCCTCCAGTCTGGGAACCGGCACTTGCCCCATTCCCTGCCAGGGTTTCCTTACTGCCTGCAAAGTGGGAGTAAATAGAGGGTGTGGGATGTCGACAAAGCACAGTGGAGCGGAATAGATTCCCCCCCGCCCACCCCCGCCCATGACAGCAGAACATAGGCCAGAGGTCTGCGGCCTTTCTCAGTAAAATGCAAAACAAAGCTCATTAAAGCACACCCAGCCGGGCACAGCTGGGAAAACACTGACGATCAGTATTTTGCAAAAATAAAGCCAAAGTGCTACTTATTGTCGAATCGCCACACACGAAAGGGGCTGCAAGTACAACTCCAGTTCAGCATTAGAGCCGCTACATTGGGCCCAGAAATCAAGGCTCCTGACTCTACCAAATGGGCAGGAGGGGTCTGGAGAGCACATGGTGGGCAGAGCCTAGGCAGGGACTCAGGGACCCGACCCAGCTGCACAGAGGGGTTGGTGTGTGTGTAGGGGTGCTGGTGAGAAGCCCCCTTTCCCTGCCGTGCCACGTGAGAGGGCGCTAAGGCCAGGTCCACCCGACGGTCTGGGTGTGGGTGTGTGAGCCTCCCCGTGCTTTCCCTCCTCCCAAGGGAGTTGGTATTTCCTGAGAATGATGCTTTCCCTGAAAAGGGACAGACCAAGACAGCCCCGCTCTGCTTCGTTTCTGCAGCTCAGGAGCCTGGCCCAGCACTGCCCCTCAGCACCAGCTGCAGGACTGGGCAAGGTTTTCAGCAAGGTGTGGCCAGCCACCAGGTAGCTGAAGACACCCTCCCCCCGCCCCTGCAGGGAACCCGCGGAGCCGGGCGGGGAGCCTCTCCGAGCGGAGGTGCCACATGAGTCTCTTCTCATTTCATCGCCCGTCGCTCAAGGGTCTGTGTCTCTGGGGCACCTTCCATCCTGCAGGAGAACAGGTCGTACTGAGAAGGTGAACCGGACAGAGGAAGCCTCAGCTTACTCCCCGGCACCGGCCGCCCCCGGGGCAGAGCACCGGGCTGCTCACTGGTTCACCTGGGCATTTCGGCATCACGTGGCTACGCTCCAGAAAGAACCAAAGAGCAGGAAAGAAACAGTTCACAAAAGTGAAAGGCAAGTCTAAGACTGTTGTTTAATCTTTTCTTTGCTGAATTGGTCCAAATCGGATGAGTGTCCACCTCCCTCCCTGGGCTCTCACTCACCCCAGGAAGTAAGGGGCAGAACCAAGGTGTGGAGCAGCTGCCGTTCTCGGGCGTTTCCCATACGCCGCCGCCCCCGCCCCTCCACACCGCATCATTTACCCTCCAGCGCGCCGTGGGAAGGGGACCCAGTTATTATCCCAGCAGGACTGCGAGCGGTTGGGTAACTTGTCACAACATGACAAGGACTGGGACCCCAGCTCGGATCTGAGTGACGCTGAAGTCTCCAGGCTTTTACCCAAAACTCTTTGCATGAAGTGGGGTTAGAGGGACCTGAAGCAGCATGGCAAGGGCCCTGGGAGGAAGGCCAGGCAGAGGCCGCGCCAGGCAGTGGACAGTATGTGGCAGAGCCAGAGTGCACTCTGCGAAAGGAGGCCACCCCTGTGATTACGCGGTGGTCCCTCCCTTACCCCCAGACCCCACACTTGGGCACAAAGCCCCCATTCCAGGATGCCGTGGACACACAGAACTCACGTGCACTCAGACACACGGAGAGCATCCCCGCCTCGCGCTGGAGGCCGGGCTGCTGCGTGACGGCCCACGGGCTCCCTGTAGAGAGCTTCCTCCCTCGGAGCCGGCAGGCCGCCTTCCTAAATGCGAAAGCTCAGCTCCTGCAGACAGGTAGTTTCTGCTTTTACACGTCTGCTGGAAGCATTTCGAAGGAAGCCACAGCACTGGATGGCAGACAGGATTTTCCTCACTATCTCCTGTCATTTGAGAATGAAGGTCATACAGCTGTCATCCTGATGGGTGTCTCTGAGTCGTAGGTTTGATATCATGACTTGTGTGAAAGGATGGGGGGAGATGGGAGGTCAGAAAAGGCCTGACGGGACATTGCAGACACAGCCCCCATCTCCACTGACTCAGCATCACCCGCAGGAGGTGCTGGTACCCAGAAAGTGGCCCTGGCAATAGAGCCAGGTATGGTGTGATCAGGATCTAGGAGGGGAGGTGCGGAGAAGGGGCTGGGAGCAGAGCAGGACAGTTAGGAGGCTGGCCTGAGGGACATTAAGCTGGACCAGGAGCCCTCAGCCACGGCACGCGGGTGCAGGAGGAGACAGGATGAGAGACGGCAGATTCTCTGGGAAAGTTACGGGAGCTCATTTTCATCAGGCAGATGAAGACGACTTTCTCAAGCTCTCCAAACATGAGGGAAAGTTGACTGAAAACGTAGGTAACGCACCTGGCGTACAGGAGAGCAAGCGTGCCTGGGGGACACGGCATCCCACACCGCATTTATTGCCTGGGAAGGCCACTCCTCACACCTCCACGTGGAAAAAGATGCCCGTACATGACAGGATAGATGAGGTCAGCAAAGGAGTGAGGTCACCCCTTTGAGGGTGTAGTTGGAGATGGCTGAAATTTGCTGGCCGGGAGCCAAATACCTGAATCCACGTGCCACGATTTTGACCATCATCTTCAGTGGTTAAAACTTAATAGAAAGGTTTCAAAGAATATAAGGACTCTATCTGTCATAAGCTAATATCCACAGCAGGGAAGGATGAGAAACATCAGGACTGAAAATCCGGTTTAGAGAAGAGTCAAATGGTGGTCGGCCTTGAGTAAAACCACTGCATGGTTAACGACATGAAAGTAAAGTGTGTCTGACTTCTGCTAATCCAGACGGATTTCATACCTTTGCTTCTGCGTTAGTGCCCGCTTTACCCAATGCTTTCAAGTGCTGCTGTCTGTGATCAGCAAATGATCTGATTCATTCCATCAAATTGTCCTCCTTCCAGTGACATATGAAAGAAAAGGGGCCATCTTGCCAGTTGATCCTTGTGACCAGATGTTTAGATTTAGGAGATGCAGGTACCTGTGGGAGCATCTAAGCACGGGCACACCGGGTGCTCTGGCTGTGGGACCAGCTCCAGACCTCAAACTGTACGTGAGCTTGGCCCAATCAAACAGAAGTTTCATATCCTCTCAGAAGGGAATGCGGCAGAGTGCCTGGCATACAGGAGGTGCTCAGCAAGTGGCTGAAATTTCCACCCTACTTGTCAGGATGACCACACCATTCAAATGCAAGTGACAATTCTCATGTGACATTTCACGAGTCCTGTGTGAATCAGGCTAACCACATCTTTTGACCTGATTTAACTCGGAATTGGTCTCATGTCAGCTCTTCATAGCCTAACCTCACTTCCAGGCTGTCGACCAAACGCAGATTTACCGAGCACCTTCTGTGTACCTGACACAGAGCTGGATGGTGGGGATGCAAAGGTGGATACAACAAAGGCCCTGCTCTCCAGTTGTCCCCAGCGAAGGGACAGGTGAACAAGGAACCACAGGGCGACTAGACAGGCGTTAGAGCCACAGCAAGGTGCTGGGAGGCTCAGAGGAAGCGCCCAGGTGTGCCCCAGGGCGCCAGAGCTGCTTGAGGGTGGAGGGGAAGTGAATTGGACTCTGATAGATGAGCCAGGGTTGGCCAGGCTGGGTGGGGTCACTGCAAGTACAGAATGGCACGTCCTGCAGGGCGGCGTCCTGAATGCCACCACGCATCTGAAGGGCAGCGGGAGATGCCATCTGACTTCATGAGCACAATATATGATCATCACAACTTGGGGATAACACAGGACCCCTCCAGTTCGGATGTAGTACATCATTTATATATTCATGAAATTCCTATGGAATAGTGAATCTTAAACAGTCAAGGGACATGAAGTCCTTTGAGAATATGAATTAAAAAAAAAAATGATGTCTCCTGCCCCCATGAAGCCACCCTTGGACTCCTGTTTAGAACATTCTCGTGTAGGATACAAAGTGCTTCAAAGCCAGCTGAGACTACACCGACCTACATACAGCTCCAGCACAGGTACACCTGAGCTGGAAGCCGCGCCTCTGCCTCTGCCGGGCCACCCAAGTCTCTTCACACTCACACCAAGAGAAGCGCTGGGGCGGTGAGACCCGGCGGCGCGAAGCCCACTGCCGCCGGAGAGCGATGCTGAGCCGCAGCCAGCCGCAGACCCGCCCTGGACCAGCTAACGTGGGGCGCGCGGTCCTGCTTCCTGCCCCATGTGTGCATGTGCGGCCGCCCTCCGCGGGTGTCTGCACGGAGCCCGCAGCCAAACCCTCAGCTCACAGTGTGTTCCGTCCACCATCCCCACGCAAGCGGGAGGCTCTCTAGATGATAGTCTATGGAGAGATCAACAAAGTAAACGTAACTGGGAAGGCCGAAGCTCACATAAGATTTAGAGTCTGAAGACCCGGCTTTACCCCCTTCTCCGTCGACATTTATCTCTGTTCCTCACGTGTCTGAGCCTTGGGTTGCCCATCTGTCAACAGGGCGCAAGGATTCCCGTCCGATTCACAAGGTAGATGGGAATTAAAATCAAGTGATATAATGCAGGCAAAGAGTACTTTTAACTCTAAACCTTCTGAAAGCCATGTATAGTTTTAGAGAAAATATTGGAGAACTGGTGATAACATCACAGGGGGAAAAGGGCATTTCACTATTACCACCAAACAATATTTCAACATTAAAAAAAAAAGCCAGACTGCCAGCAGAGAATAAATACTGTCATTTGTTATAGGGTATCATAAATAATACACTTACTTTTTATTTATTATGCAATTTTAGAAAGGAAAAGGAAAGAAAAGGACCCTCGATATAATTCCAGGTGAGAGATAAGAAATTTCTACTTTGTTGGGTCAGGTTCTCTTAGAACCCTGGCTGGTACATGTTGGTGCTAAGCAAAGGGTTGTTTTTATTATAAAATATTTTGCTGGCCTCGGAGAGCCTCTGGGAGACTGGAGAGACTGTGTGTGACGAGCCTGGCCAGGCTGCTCTGTAACAGTGCTTAGTGCTGTCTTTCTTCACCCACCTGTGTCTCCTCAACAGCAGAGCCCCGGAAGGAATCAGGCTTCCCTGTGGTTCCACCACCTGCTGCCTTCTCCCATCACTCCACGACTTTCCCGCTCCCGGCTACAAACTGGGTACGGGAGGTAAGCCAAGTAAAGGACAAGCTAATGCCAGATGCCCTCAGTGGAAAGCAAACTAGGCAAGACACGTAAAAGTTCACATGTGGTCAACTCATCTTTGCTTCATTCATTCATTTGCACATGGTGCATGTTCCACATCCAGGCACTATGCTGGGCGTGTAGAAATGAATCTGCATTACAATAGAGGAGATAGAGGAGCAGGAAATTAGGGGAGAGAGGCTTGCAGAAGTCACCCAATCCAGACGACAAGTGGTCCCTGGGTTGAAATGTGGAGGGGGCATCTCAGCAAACAACAGAAGGGTCAGGGCTAACCACAAGAGCTCTGAGAATCTCAAAGGCAGTGGCATCTCTATGGGATTTTAAGTCTGGGAGTGGTTCAAGCTTAAAAAACAATCCGCAGATAGTTATGTGGAGGATGGAGAGGTTCAGAGCGTTGGGGGAATTAAGATCTGAGGCAGGGAAATTGTGAGAAACGATTGAGTCATGCAGGCAACGTGCCACCAGAGCTTGGAACTTCAGCAACGGCAGCTAAGATGAAAAGGAAAAGGGGTAAATGAGAAATACTTCAGAAGTGGAATTGGACACGTGGAGAAGGAAATGTCCCGACTCCGCTCACAGCCCCGGCACCTGGTAACTATGCGATCTGCAGGTTACACCACTGAGTCTCAGTTTCCTCATCTGTAAAATGAGTCTAATTATATAGGAATGTTGTGAGGATTGAAAAAGAATGAGAGTAAAAAGGTGAACTTGGCACATAGCAGACACTGAATAAATGCTAGCCCCATAGAAAGAAAGGCTAACTCGTGCCACAGGTAGGAGTCAACTTTGAAAATAAATGGTAAGAAAAAGGGAAGAAGCAGAGATGAGCTGCCAGGAACCCTAGTGTCGGGGGACAAAGCTTACACCCAGACTTCAGGAGAAACCGCATTGAAACGATGTGGCTGGAGAGAGAGAGAGGAATGCCCATGACTTCACTCAGAGCAGCTCCTAATGCAGGAAACCCCGGGGGTTGTGTGGAATAGAGGACCCACATCTATGCTGCCTCTAAACCCCAGCCCTCTGGAAAGCATGGTCTCAAGCTCAGGCTTCCTACTGCTGAAACTAGTTGAACAGCACCTTCTTCCTTTTGCAGAGTCACCAGTCACTCAGAGAACCCCCAAATGCTTCATCACTGTCCGCTCCTTATGTCAAACCAGAGACAAATGAAGGGACTTCAGATCAGAGGGTAGGGCTAGAGTAAACCGGTACCCTCCCCTTCCAGTGAGTGGCCCCTTTGAGCGTGCTCACTCCGCTTCCATTAGAAACTGACTGCTCTTTCTTCCCCCACTTCAGGCATGCTCCCAAGCTCGCTCAGGCCAGGAGCTGACTCTGAGTGCAGCGGGGGCCCTCAATATACTAGATCAGTTCTCAGGTCAGGTCAGGCTCTAGGGCAGCAGATCAGGTCTCAAAAAGTGCGGGCAGCCAGCACTTTCACTGTGAGAAGCCGACATTCAGCCGCACTCTAGGCTGGAAACTCATCACCACATGGAAAGGCAAAGGGCAACTTTCCATTCACCATGTATTTGCTACATCACTGGTTTCCTATTTCAGTGCATTTAAAAAATTTCCCCTGGGGTGAGAGCCCTGAGGCGCCTTTGTTGTGAAATATGGTTAACACGAGGTGCTCTTTTTTTTTTTTTCATGACGTTGCTCAGACTAGGTCTCTGTGTGTAGGAAAACTAAAGCCCCAGTGAGTGTATAGTCCTCCGGGATCTCAAAGAAATGCAAAAAAAAAAAAAAAAAAAAAAAAAAAAGAGGGAGGGGGCGGTTAAGGGGAAGAGCAGTGACAGGAGAGGTGAAAGAAAAGAAGACAGTGTCTAGACCAGGGTCAGCGTTGGAAAAGCACTTTGCAGAGCAGCATTCTCAAAAAAGAAACCTTACCTACTTCCTTTTGCTGGTCACAGATTATCTATGAGGCCATAGTTTTTAAAGCTCAAATGAATAATTATCTGACGGATTTAGATGTTACTTGCAATACGGTTTGTAGCATCATATTTAAAATATTCAACTATTTTGCTCAAATCATCAGAGGCTCTCTATCATCTGAATGTTTTCATGTGCTCTAAATCTGCAGGTGACTAAGACGAATCGGGCCAGAGGTCAGAGCATTGTCCTATTGTGTTTAAATAAATGCTTAGAATTAGTTGACATTGAATAAAATGTTGGCTTTCTGGCTTTTAAAAAAATTGGCAGCAACCCTGGGCCCACGTTCCTGCATGGTGCCTATGGGCCACCCCTTTGGACACAGCATGACTTCTGCCATTTTCCACAGTCCCCGCGGCTCCCTATCGCTCACCTTTCCTGCCTGGCGCCTCAGGCACTTGAGGGTGAAACCTCTGGGTCAGGTAGTGAAGCAGGCTCTGATCGGTGTAACCCAAGTTGTGCTTTCTACTAGTGAGTTTTTATGCCTCAGATATATATAAATAATGAGGCGTTTCCAAATAAACCCAAAGAAAACCAAAAGACATTTATTTATTTTTAAACAATGTGGGTTGGGTTTTGTTTTTTTTTTTTTATTTAACCATACTTGGTTTACAACACTGTGTTAGTTTCAGGGGTACAGGTTCGGATTCTTTTCCATTACAGGTTATTACAAGATATCAGATATAGCTCCCTGTGCTATACAGTAAGTCCTTGCTGTTTATTTTACATATAGTGGTGGGTACCCGTTAATAAACAGTGTAGGAAGTTCTAGTTCCCGGTTCCTATGGTTTGAGTCCCCATTTCTCTACCCTGGTTCCCTCCCTAAGTAGTTAATTAGCCATCAGCAAGAGCTGGAAATACTCTGCCTCACAACCCCCGGGCTTTACTTGGGGCCGTATCATTTCTGGACACCAGCTTGCGCTGAGAGTTATCTAAGCGAAGGCAGTGGGAGGTGTGTGGTGGGTGGAAAGGTCAGGAGGCAGAGTGGTACTAACGAGCGGGAACTTTTCATCAGGGAGCTCAGTCAAAGATTCGTGCCACATCACTGATTTCTAGAATATACTGAGAACTGAAAATTTTCATGTTTGCTTTAAATAACAGAAAGGTGTCCTTAAGCCCCAACACAGCTTTTTTCAAACACCACATCTGAATTAAAGAGAAGGTTCCCTGTATAAAAGATCTGCCTCCAAGAGTTAGTAGAGTCGCCTTTAGGGTGGAAGGAGTGGGAGCAAAAGTTAAAGCAACCGGAAAACAGGACAAGCAGGCAGCCATCTTTGCAGGCTCATTTCAGAGCCACAGAGAAGGGTGGCCCAGCTCGCCTTCCTTCCTTCCGCGCATGCGCGCGCGCACGCACGTAGGCACGCACGCACGTAGGCACGCACACACAATGAGGTCGTCCATCTCTGCCAGAAACTGGGTGAATGACCAGGAAGTGAACAAGCTGGGAACAAGCAACGGAGACTGAGTGGTCCCAGCTTTGTAAAAATCACAAGGAGAAGATGCTCATGAATTTCGACAGTCTGCCTCGCAGCTGGTGTTTGCTCGGCACCACTGCTAAATCACTCTGTGCGGGAAGACCGTTAGAGTCATTCATTTAGATTTCACTGCAGGCTAAACCTTTCAAACTTTAGGGAATACTTTTCCTAATTGAGTCTGTCAGAGCTTCCCACCCGCGTGCCACAAATGAGTGACAGCGACGCCACTGCACGGCTCCCCTCGGCTCCGGGCGTGGCTGCACCTGGGGGGCCAGCCAGCCCTTGCAGCCTCTGTTCACCTCCTGGTGGGGTTTATTGCATGTACTGTGACATGAAAATGTTTGGGAATCACTGCCTTAGGTTAAAAAGCTCACAGAAATTCTTAACAGTTACATTATAAGCTTTTATTAGCTATTCACTGATGCAGGACCAACATTTCTTGGTTTATTGTGTTTCATTGTAAATTCAGGTTTAAAAAAACAACCTGTGGTTAGCCTCTTCGCTGTTTTCTCTCCTAATTTCCACCCCGGTTAAGCCAAACTCGCGGTGACTTGCTGTTTTGAGCTGTGACTCCTCACATACTGTCTGCCTATCGATCACTCTTCCCTAGAGACTGATTCTTACTCTTCCCCCACCCCGCCCAGGAAAAGCCTGGCATCGGCAGCATCCCTCCAACAGCTGGATCTGCAGCTGGACCTGCCCAACCAGCAGGGCGAGCCTATCCTCCACAGCCCCGTGGCGCTGACCCAGGGCCCCAAGACCAAGGAGAGTCACCTCCTCCTCTTCAGGGGCTGGCTGGTCATCGCCAAGCAGAGGTGAGTCTCAAGACTGTCACTGTCTTCCTCTCTGTTAAAAGGCATTTTCCAAGTCCCCACTGCCTGACAGCACTGCAAGGAAAGCTCCCCTTCATTTGACAAGAGGCCTGAGAGGCTGCATGCTTCGGGCAACATCACACATGTAGCAGGTAGAAAACTGGACAATAAGGGTATAGGAGATCCATCATTTATAAAGAAGTCTTACGGGAACTTGACCTTTGGGGTTGCTAAAATGTGTGTAATGTGTTCACAGCAACAAATTTGAAATGAGAAATTTAGAAACTCAGTAATTGAGTTAATGTTAATGACCATGATAATCACTTTTCTCTTTGGAAAATATGCAGTTATACTTCTTCAACATTTGCATTAGATCAGGGGAGGCTATGTCAAAAGAAGTGCAATAGGGCTTCTCTGGTGGCGCAGTGGTTGAGAGTCCGCCTGCCGATGCAGGGGACACGGGTTCGTACCCCGGTCCGGGAAGATCCCACCTGCCGCGGAGCAGCTGGGCCCGTGAGCCATGGCCGCTGAGCCTGCGCGTCTGGAGCCTGTGCTCCGCAACGGGAGAGGCCACAACAGTGAGAGGCCCGCGTACCACAAAAAAAAAAAAAAAAAAAAAAAAAAGTGCAATAGTAATTTTCTGGCTTGTAGAACAGCTACGTACTAGTAATGTTTCTTGATTTCTTTCCCTCTCCCCAGAACGGACACGTGCATGTGTACTCCTCTGCCTTGAACTGCTGTGAGCAGAGAGGGAAGGAGGAAGACCAGGCTGCCTCTACCCCACTCCCCGCATGGAGCCCTGTCCCTCCTCCCTTTTCCCGTTACAGTATCTGATATATTAGCTACACCCAAATGAGAAATGGGACCAAGGGTCACCTGCCAACAAAGTAACTCCCTTTATCTCCTCTAGGAAAGGGGAGGTGGGTGCCCAAGCAGCTGGCAGTGGGTGAGGAATCCCCCCAGCGGAGTGAGGAAGTTGACGTGGGCCAGTGTGGGTAGGCCACCCAGTGGGCACCACCCTGCCCCACGCTCCTCTCCCTTGGTTTGGGTGGTTCCTCTCCTCTTCCCAGAGGGAACACGAAAGTTAAAGGGAATGAAAAACAGCTTCTCCTGAGGAGGGCGGCCCCTGGGCTCATGCAGTTTCCAAGGTAGCAGCTCAAACAAGCAGCAGAGACAGGAGCTGCCTGGCCAGGCCACCAGTTGGCTTTGGCTGCAAGAGGATGTCTGATTCTGAATGAGGGACACAGTGGCCCTGAGGACAGGACACAGGGCACCAGGGGTGTGATCCGCACACCCACCGCTGACCACGAACGAACCTGAGCTCCAGTTAGAATCCCAGGGCAGTGACTACATGGAAGAAAGTCACCTCGGGATCTGGTCAGGGTTTGTCTTCTGGAAATGAGCTGTGCCTGCCAGCTTCTGAGTCCTTTATTGCCACAACAAAATTCAGAGAGCATTAGACTAGAGCGTGTCACCAGGCCTGGGTGCCCGAGGAACACCCAGCCCACAACGTGCACTTTCGGAACTGAGCACCTGCCAGGCACATCACACACGTCAGCTTGCTTAATCCTCACAACCCATTTCACAGACGAGGAACGTAAAGCTCAGAGAGGCTGAGTGCTCGCCCCAAGTCCACCAAGAGGAAGTGGCAGAAGCAAGCCTTACACTTGCACCCTGTTTCTCCAGGTGTAGCACTCTGATCGTGTAGGGAAGCTCTCTGACTTGAGTCACACTCCCCAGAGGCACGTGCACATCAAATAAGATTCCATGTCTTTTTCAGAAAGAAACAGGCCTGGGGAATGTGTGACAGCCTTCCACAAATTCCATACTGGCAAAGAAAAGCTGGGGTGGAGACGGTAAACACAGACACTGGAGACTTGCTGGATGGATTCATCAGGACAGTGGTGGGCCCCTGGGGGAAAGTTCTGAAGTCCATGGTCAGCAGCAGGGTCTTCATGCAAAGTGCAGCCCAGAGCCATAGAAAAGACTGAAGGAAAGACACGGGGTAGTCGCCACAGCAGTGGACGGAAAGGCCCTCTTTTGCGTGGAAGAGGAATGGGGGGGGGGCGTGAGGGCATTGTACTTCTGTTTTATAGGAAGAAGAGCATTGACAAATTTTTTTATACTTTCATTTAATTTCCTTGAAAAGTTCTATTTTAAGCTTTGGGGGAAAACATGCCCCGTTTTAAAAAGCTTCTCACACCTACCCACCGTGATTAATTCTTTTAGACGCTTAGAGATTTCAAAGAATTCAAAACACATCTGGCATCCTCCCCCCATATTCCTCCCCGCCAGGGATGTGTTGTTTTCAGAGCCCTGAGAAATCCCCCAAGACACAAACAGCAGCTGGGGAAGTCCTGCTCAGCACATCCCGAGAATGTGAACTGGCCCCTTCCTGCCTGGTCTGCACAGAGCGCTCTGCAGGCGGTGCTGAATCATCCCTTGCTTTCATTCAACCAAACACCCTGAATCCTTCCTCAAAAGGCTCACGCTCGCCCGTAGTCTGGAATGAAACCCGAAGATGAACACGGGTGTTGGGGCATCTGTGGAAAGGGACAGTCCGCCACAAGGGCTCCACCACACACCAAGGGGGCACTGTGGGTCGGCTGCAGGCATCAGGTGGTGGCATCCCAGAGACCTCGCCAGACCCGGCCACGTGGCCTCCCCGGCTGCAGGGCTCCAGCAGGGCCCGGGACTGAGCCTTCACACACTGCTTAGAAAGGATAATACAGGAACCCTCTTCCTCTTCCCAAAGGAGAGTCAGGGTGACAACACTCTCTAAGTAGGTGTGTTACACGTCCACACACTCCCATGGCCCAGCCCTCTGACCCACCTTCATCCCCTCTAATGGACCCCGTGCTTCTGTCCACACTACTCCTGCCACCTGGGAGGCTGTACCCCCTTCCTGTGGCCAGCTCTAACCAGGCTTAGGGACGCGGCTCAGTGCTCAATCAAAGCCTACACTCGAACTGCACTGCTCTATATGCCTCGGTTTCCTCATCTATAAAATGGGGATAAGAATAGTACCTGCCTCATAGAGTGGCTTGGGGTGAGGAGGACAAGAGTGGAGACGTGCGCAGAGCTTAGGATGGCCTGGCACACGTGTTAAGCGTTCGCTGTGAAGAGGAGTCACTTTCTGAAGTGCTTATTCCAGGAAGGATTCTGAGGGCCCACCTTTGGCCCAAAGAGAGAATAAAAGAGAAGAAATCTCAGTGGCCCTCACTAGCCTGAAAGTTAATTGTTAATAATTCATTAGCTAATTGCTACTGGCATTGCTGAGGGTCTGCTCTGCCCAAGGCATTCTGCTGTGTCTGGCAGTGTTTGAGTCCAAGCTCTCAGGCTCTTTATAATGTGGTAAGAAAGGTTAAAATCCATCGCTGTGGGCTTCCCTGGTGGTGCAGTGGTTGAGGGTCCGCCTGCCGATGCAGGGGACCGGGTTCGTGCCCCGGTCCGGGAAGATCCCACATGCTGCGGAGCGGCTGGGCCCGTGAGCCATGGCCACTGAGCCTGCGCGTCCGGAGCCTGTGCTCCGCAGCAGGAGAGGCCACAACTGTGAGAGGCCCGCGTATCGCAAAAAAAAAAAAAAAAAAAAAAAAAATCCATCAGCTGTGATGGACAAAAGGGAAGGAATGATGACTAACTCTTGAATTTAGTTTCTGTGTGTGTGTGTGTGAGTGTGTGTGTGTGTGTGTGTGTGCGTGTGTGCGTGTGTTTTAATTCAAAGAGTGAAACTCCTATGTGTTTGGAAGTATATTCAATGTATCTAATTTAGAGTAGAATATTCTCTATGTCTTTAGGATGTACTTGGTATCATATTCAACTATGCATAATGAACTATTTTAAAGAAATTTTGCCGTATTTTTACAGGATTTGATATCTAATTTTTAAAGCCTTGTAGAACCATGAGCTGCCTGGTTATTTGTGTGATCAGCAACAGTGAGTGAAAATCTGTGATAGTGTCAGCAACCTATTGACAAGAACACAACCTTTGCCTCCACAGCCAAAGGAAAATGTTTTCCATTGCATTTTACTATAAACAGTGTGAGACACAAAGAAGTTAAGTGTATTTCAAAACATGCCTGGATGGTTTTGAAATATCCGTTTGCCCTTGAGGCAGTAGCAGTTCACAGCTGATAATAACCACCCCCAGGACTGGCTGCAGAGCCCTGGGTGAAATGAAAATATAGGGTGTCTTGTACAAAGAGCAGAAAATGAAACCTAGCGCAGGGGCCTTCTGAGCATGGGGACGTGCGTGACAGCACAGGTCACATGTTCACGCGGCTGGCTCAGGCTGCCCCCCTCTTATGGAGTTCATGTTTTTTAACATTAACATCAGTGTATTAACGTATTTAAGGAACTTACAAGCTTAAGGCCTTTACTTGACGTATTTAGCAACATTTACCGATGTTTAACAACATTTATTTTGCTCTGCAAAAGGTCTTATTTCTTTTCCAAATATCACACTTTAGAATAAAATAGACACAGCCTCAACATTATTTTTTTTAAATAAAAGTTATGTAAGTGCATTTCTCACATTTTCTGTGAATTTCAATAAATACCTTTCATCGTTTTGCGCTGAAATGTGAATTCAGTGTAGGTTTCGCTATGTGCTCTCATTCACAGGGTGACATAACCAGTCCTGGCGCTCATCTTACAAAGCCCACACTATCAGACAACAGGATTTGGAAGAATTTAGATTGCCTATTCCTACTGACTAAAGTAACAGAAACCTATTTATTACCCACACCTTGGGAACATTTCTTCATCAAGACTTATCCAAAGCAGCCCATTTGGAAAGAGAAGTTTTAGGAGGAAACCTGCTGAACATTGCAAACAAAACAATACGTGCTTACTTTTGCCAGCCACCGTGCTAAATCCTTCACTTCTAGCAACTCACTTCGTTCTCAAAAAATTCCTATCAGGTGGGAAATGACATCCTATCACTTGTGCCATAGGCTGTTCTTAGAAGCAAGGCAACAAGTCCAGCCCGCACTCAATAGGGGAAAAATTAAACTTCACCTTTTAGGGGAAGATATGCCAAAGGATTCATGAACATATTTTTAAAACCGTCATAAAACCGTCATATCGACATACCGTCATAAACCGTCATAAAACCGTCATAAAACCGTCATATCGACATACGTATTAGGTTTAAAGCCATGAGACTCGATAAGATCACTAAAATAGTGAGCGTCAAGAAAAAAGAGAAGGGGACTAGGACTGAGCCCTAGGATGCTTCAACATTTCTGTTCGATAGATAGGCAACCAGGCACGGAAGCTGTGCAGTTTCCCAAGGTCACCAAGTCCGCGGGTGGTGGCGCTGAGCCCAGGACCCAGGCACTTGGGTTTCAGAGCCTGCACTCTTCACTGCTCTGTTGCTGTGAAAGAAACCGCAAAGGCCCACGTTCAGCAAGTGAACAGACTGATGGAGATGTATCAGCTGATATTTGCGATTTGGTCTGGTGTGTAATAGCCGTGAACATGAGCATTTCTTGGGTTCTTGGCCTCGATGTATCTGCCACCAGATGACGGTGCTAGTCATGTAACCCTTCATTGGTTTCATCAACACATTCTTTGCCGAGCGTCTCTGTATATTAGGCACTATTCTAGGCACTTGGGATAAAATGCAAAAAGTCCTGCTCTTCTGGAGCTTATATTCTGGCAAGGGGAGATAAAAAATAGATGAGAAACATAATAAATGATCAAGTATGTTGGAAAGTGGTATGCGCCATGGGGGGAATGTGGAATTGGGTAAAAGGAGTTGGCACCTCATAGCGAAGGAGGGGCAGTGGCAATAGTGAATAGAATGGTCAATACAGTCCTCATTGCAAAAGAGAGTTTTGAGCAAACCTGAAGGAAATGAAAGAGTTATAGCCAAGTGGGTATTGGGAGGGAGAGCATTCCTGGCATAGAAAACAGCAAGAGCAAAGGCCTGGAGGCTGGCGTGCGCCTGGCATGTTGAAGGACAGCAAGGCGGCCAGCGGGGCGGGAACAGAAAGAGCGAAGGTGGGAGGTTGGGAGATGCTGCCGGCAGGTAACAGGTGCCAGATCAGACAGGGCCTGTGGGCTCATAGGAGGGAGGACCTGGCTTTTCCTCCTTTGCTGAGTGAGATGGGAGCCATTGAAGGGATTGTAGCAGAGCAGTAATATGATCTCACTAAAGGTGAAAAAGGATCACACTGGCTGCTTTGCTGAAAGTAGCCTAGGGTCGGCGAGGAAGCAGGGGCAGAAAGAAGGGTGCTCAGAACCTGACATCTGTCTCACCTCCGGATGAGTGATCCAGGGGAGTGAGGGATTACCCCAAATGGAAGCCACGGGCTTTTCGTGATCTAATCTCAGACATGACATTTGATTACCTCTACCATAATCGCTTCAGTAGAAACCAGTCAGGAAGTTCAGGCCCCACTCAAAGGGAGTGAAATTAAGCTTCACCTCCTGAGGAAACGTATACAAAAGGAGTTATTTACTGGTTATGTTTTTGAAGCCATCACATTGACATACAGATTATAGTTAACGGCGTGAGATTGGATAAGATCACCAGAAAAAGAGAAAAGGGGACCAAGGACTGAGCCCCAGGATGTATCAACATTAAAAGGTTGGGGAGAAGATGAAGGACAATCCACGGATGTCAAGAATGAGAGACTTGTGAAATGGGAAGAAACCCAAGAGTGTGGCGTTCTGGAACTAAGTGAAGAAAATGCAAAAGGGAGGAAATGCATCAAGGAGGAGAGAGTGGCCACAACTCTGTCAAATGCGGCCGTAGTGGGGTAGCCATTATCCTTGTGACCCGGGCCCAGCTCACTCCTGGTTTTGTCCTGGTGATATTACTAGTAATACCCCCCTTTCACTCTTTTTTTTTTTTGCAATACGTGGGCCTCTCGCTGTTGGGGCCTCTCCCGTTGCGGAGCACAGGCTCCGGACGCGCAGGCTCAGTGGCCATGGCTCACGGGCCCAGCAACTCCGCGGCATGTGGGATCTTCCCGGACAGGGGCACGAACCCGTGTCCCTTGCATCGGCAGGCTGACTCTCAACCACTGCGCCACCAGGGAAGCCCCCCCTTTCACTCTTAAAAGCAGCCCATTTTGACAATGAATTATGTGGACATCCTATACATAAATAATATGGACTCTGAGATATGGGAATTGAGTCCAGAAATAGATCATTGGTAACCAGGGGAGATCACCTAATTAGTGATTTACTGTGAGACATATATCAGCATCCTTTTCATTCAAAATATTTTTCTATTAAAAGTTACTAAAGAGCTAAGTAAAACATTAACTAGTATTAGCATAAATATAACATGAAATAACATACCAAACTGGAGTAAGCTTTTAAAAATCACAAATGCAGTTAGTTCAGTAAATTTTAGCTCTTCTCAATCATTATTTGATGTAGTCACAGTTACACAAAAGTTTGAGTACAGCTTGAATCCAAGCTCACGTTATGAATTAGGGATCTTGAAAAATTGTGACTATTACAATGCTACCGAATTGATAGGCTCTTCTTGTTGTTGAAACAAAATAATTTGACCAACTGGCTAAAAGAGCATCTTCAATGCGATCCAAATAGATAAAACAGAAACGACACCCCAGGATTTGTGTTTATTCATAATTATTCATGAAACGCTTTTCATTTAATAAAATATATAAAGGCTCTAGTTATGGCTTGTTCCCCAACTCCCATGGCTGCCCCTGCTCTCACCTTCCCTGCTGGCTACTTCTGAAGGGATGACCGCCCCTCCCCCCATGGCATCTCCACTTAGCCTATGCTAAGTAGAAATTCAATTATCGTCTGTCATTGACTTGCCCTTACTATGGCCCAGGCACCATTTTTAATCACTTTGCACATCTTGATATGTTCGGTCGCCTACCCCAGCTCTGTGAATGTGTGTGGCCCATGACTGCACCTTCAGACCTGCTCGAGTCACAGAGCTAGAATACTACCTCACAGTGACCATTTGTCAAGTGAAAGACGACTTAGGTGAATTATTAGCCTTGTTGAAAAATAAACTCTGGCTCATTTTTGGCCCTTTTAGGAAATGGAAAGCTGACGTTAAAGTTTCATTTTACTTACTTGGTCTTAGATCTTTTTTTTCTTGGGATCCTTGCTTCATTGAAAAAGGGATCTCCATCCCCAGGAAGAGGAGATTATCCTGACTGTTCAGGGGAACACTGGTGAGGGAAAAGATGGTAGAAAGGAAAATTAGGTATAGAATCTTTCTAAGTGTTTCTGATATGAGTAGTGTTCTCATTTTAACTCTCAGAAACTCTGAAATGATTGTTGCCACAGATGATTCTACGATACAGTCTCCATCTCTGACTGTGGGGCTCTATGTGAGGAATCGGCCTGGGTTCGTGACCACTACAAGGCATCTGGGTGCCTTTCACAAGAGAGTCCCAGACTGAAAAAATCAGCCCACTGATTTAGGGAGCCAGGGCGTGACACAGAGGGTTGGAAACAGGACCCAAACCCAACACTCGCGAGCACTTCTGTGTGATGAACGCTGAAGCCCTTACATACAATACCTCATGTTATCTTTACAATCACCCTATACATCAGGTACTATATTAGTCAGCTAACGTCACAAAAATGACGCAGAACAGATCATCTCAACATACAGCAGCTTACAAAAACAAGCATTTACTTCTTGCTCATACAGCTGTAGGTCATCTAGCATCTGACTGATGCAGCTGGGCTCAGCTGGGCCTGGGTGCCCACCACAGGTTAAGTTCATGCGTTCCCCAGTGTCTCTTACTCTTCTGGGACACTCAGGGTTTGTGCTTCTAATGGTGATGCAGAGGTGCAAGGGGGCACATCCAACCTCACAAGCATGCTTCAGGCCTTTGCTTGCCTCGTGTACACTAACAAACAGGTCCAGTGGCCAAGCCCAAAGTCAAGGGTCAGGGACAGACACTCTGCCCACCAGGAGGCCACGTCAGGAGTGTGGATGTGTAATACTACTCTAGGAGCATGAGGATTGGGGCCAGTAACTAAATCCAGCACGGGTGCTATTCTTACAGTCACCTTAGAGATGAGGACATCAGGAGAGGGTAGAAGCCTTGCCCAGTGTCCCGCTAATGCTAAGTAGAGACACTGACATTTAAACCCAAGCAGACGGGCCCCAGAGCCCAAACTGTTATGCAGGACAGCTCAATGGGGACCGGGCGGGAGCTCCTGTGGGCCAGGAAAGACTCATTAAAGGTCAGACACAGAGTGGGAAAAGGTCAGGGGAAGGAGGAGGCTAGGATCAGCCTAAGAGAACTCCTGCCCACGCCGATCCTGTGCCTGTGCAGGTCACTTAACGACAGGCTTGTAGAGGGCGTCTCCTCTTGGCCAGGCATGGAATCAGAAATTGGCAAGTTTATACGCCCAAATAAGGAAGCTACTCCAAAAATCTTTCCAGAATTCTAGTAGTTAACCAAAAGTTGAATCTCTTTATAATTATGTCACTTCAAATTGTATGTAATGAGTCAAACAAAAGCACAACTTTATAAATAAATAAATAGCTGGATAGGTAAATAAAGTTTAAAAATATAAATGTAATATCTTCCCAGGGTTGGGGAATTGGTTCCTGAGAAGTTTTTCTGTTGTACTTTGAATATGTTTAAATGTATTTTCAAGTATACATATTTTTAATTCATGGAATTCCAAAATTTTTTGCCTTTCCAAATATTGAATTTAAGTTTTGAGAATTTTGATCAGAACCTAAAAATCTACCCAGTTCTCATGTCTTAGACAGGAATAAATTTCAGTTATTTCAAAAACTATTTTCTACTCTTGTAACCAATTATTGTGTATGATGGGTAAAAAATTAATAAATTCAATATAGCTTATTTTTTAACGTTTAATAACTATGTTAAGTGCTTATAACAAAAACAAGATGAGTATAAAGAGAAGAGTTTTTTACATTTAAAAATTAACATTTTGATTTTCTATTATAGCAAAATGGTTCCAATTTGGGCAGTATTTCTTAAAATTTCAGTGAAATACAATCTATTTGGTTTCTTATTTCTGATGAAATCAAATCATGATAGCCTAATGGATTATGAAACAATAATTCAAAGAAAATACCATCAAAGGAGAAATGACAATCTTGTTTTAACCCCAAAATAGATCAAGCTGTAATTACTTAATATGTAGGTGATGCAACACTAGTGCTTTTATAGAAACAAAAGGGATTCTCACAACTGATGTCATTGCACAATTGGTATATACCACCCTGGTTCATTGTGAAACGTCTGTCTTAATTTCTGTTCAGCTGCTGATAATTGCATGTACACGTTTTGTCTTTGTTTTCAAAATCTTTAAATATAACTGCTGTAATACTTCCAACATATTATTAAAATAAATTTACTATTTTAAAATGGGATTTCTCATTTCACTATTAGCTATAGAATTTAAAACTAGCCCATGTTATGTACTATTTTACATCTTAAGTGCAATTATTAGAAAATAACAGTCACAAGACATCAATCGTTTAACTCAAAGATACACAAAAGCAAAATTTTCATCCAAATGAGTAGAAAACGTAAAAAGAAATTTAAAAGTTGGAAATAAACAGAAGTTTTTAAATGTGAAAATAAAAATAAGAAGATATCTAGTTTGCAACAGCAAACAAAATCATTAAAATAGAGGAATAAAGCAGAGCAGAGCAGAAACTGAGACACAGACGTGGAGAACAAATGTATGGGCGCCAAGGGGGGAAAGTGGCGGGGGCGGCGGGGGGGATGAACTGGGAGATTGGGATTGACATGTATACACTGATGTGTGTAAAATGGATGACTAATAAGAAAATAAAGAAACATTTTTAAAAAATCAAAGGTGTTAGCTGCATTAAAACAACAAATACTCTAAAGTTTGTTAACTGAAATGAATCTGAGCTTGGAAGAAAGAGGGATGTGTTGATTAAAACTTTGTACAGGGATTAATTAGTTAATAGTTTCTAAAAATAGTTAAAATAATGAAATTGTATGTGTCAATAAAGAATAAACACATGATAATGCTTTCCTATTTAAAAAAGAAAAGAAAAATACTCAAGATCCTTATAGGAAAGTTTTGATTAAATTGGCAATTAACTTCTCTAATTGGCAACCCCCAAATAGAGAAATTACTCCCAAGATCCTTCCAAAATTCCACTAGTTATCCAAAAGTTTATTTTCTTTATATTTTTCTGTCATTTCAAATTGTCTGCAATTTGAAATAAACAAAGACTTGAATAGTGGAGGGTTGTACCATATTTACTGATGGAAAGATTCAATAGTGAAGCTATCATTTCTCCCCCAAATTACTGTATAATTGTTTTACTAATCAAAAATCCCCAGAAAATTTTTTAGTAGAACTGGTTCTTAAATTCTTAAATGTGCGGGGCTTCCCTGGTGGCGCAGTGGTTGAGAGTCCGCCTGCCGATGCAGGGCACACGGGTTCGTGCCCCGGTCCGGGAGGATCCCACATGCCGCAGAGCGGCTGGGCGCGTGAGCCATGGCCGCTGAGCCTGCGCGTCCGGACCCTGTGCTCCGCGGCGGGAGAGGCCACAACAGTGAGAGGCCCGCGTAGCACACACACACACACACACACACACACACACACACCCAAATTCTTAAATGTGCAAAAACAGCCAAGACAAGTTTGTCAAGAAAAAGAAAGAAGACAGGCTCTACCATCTACCTGATGAAGATACAAAGCCATAGAAATCAGAACAGATGGCTTTGGAGGGTGGCATTGTGGAAAAGGAAACATATTAACATATCCCGTTACTGCAGGAACAAAGCGGAGGTGGAAGAGGAACTGGCGACACTTCAAGTGATGTTCAGACACACTTAGAAACCTTGGCCCTGTGGCAGAGCTAACAGGGGGCCTGCACTGTGATATGATTCCGCAAGCTGAATGTGCAATTCTCCACGAGGCACCAAGCTTACATTCCTGCAAGTTGCCTGGCAGTGCTTTGCATCATCACAGGCTGTAATGCCAGATGGAGATACATATGCATAAATCTGCTACCAGTAGATTCCAATTTTATCATTTTCACAGAAATAAAATTTTGCTAAACCACACTAGTTATGATAAATCCACTTTACTAAAAATCCTATCCTTTAAAAGTTTTGTTTTTCAGTGTTAATTGGAATATCAAAACCCTTTTTGTAAAGCATACAACTAGTACAGTAAAAATAGAATATTTTCTTTTCTACCACTTTGCAGTGGCGTTCTTCGGGCTGCCGACGCCCGCAGGAGCCCTGTCACCTTCCAGTCTGGTGCCAGGAGGTCATCACCCAACGTAATTCGCTTTCTCCTATCCTCTTTTCTCGGGAGATGAGGGCTGACCAAGCAGTGCTGGATTGTCTCCCTTGGGTGAGGCTGTTAGGTTTGGTGGTAGGCAGCGCGAGGTTCTGAAGTGAGTGTGAGCTTTGGAGACAGTCAGTTTCAATCCTTCTCAGGTCATTTCTGGGCTCTGTCCTCCTGGGCACATGTTCCCTGACCTGCAAGATGACCTAATCAAGCGTCCTTGTAGACTCTTACTAAAGCTGTAATGTTAATGCGTCAAATCCTTGGTGCTCAACAGTTATTAGTTATCTTCCTTAAATATTGACTTAAAAATAAAATTGGAATGAATTTTTAGAGTAGTGTGTGGAGGGTTTAAGTACTTTGAATTCCTGTAAGGTTTTTTGGTTTGGGGGGGGGTTGTTTGTTTTTTAAGTCATGGATTCCCTCGTTCCAGGTCTATTTTTTACAGGAACTTCTGAATGTAAGGATGAGGGAAAGCTGATTGCAGGGTGGACACCCCAATCCCAGCGTGTGGACTGGGCAAGGGCCCCAGGGCTGTGTCAGCGCTGAGGGCTGCCCCCCTGTCTCCCTCTCTCTTTCTTGAGTCTCTGGCAACAGTAATGAGGAATGAGGGTTATGTTTTTAAAAAGAAAGAACGACAGACCCTTGAGACTGTTTCTTCCTTTTGATGGAGATTATTAGACTAACTCTTCAAGCAAGGAGAGAGGGAGGAGGGGCTCTTCCTTTCTCAGTGTACGAGCCCCATAGCCCTGGGTGCAGAGGGGAATCCCCCATGACCAGTCCCCGGCCAGGCCACCTTCCCACTGGCGGATGTGGGCAGTTACATAGCCTGGCATCAACAAGGGACCACCTCCTGTGGTGCACAGGGTGGGACAGGCCCAGAGTTGAGATCGAGTGGGGGCAGAGGTGGGGAAGGGGTAGGTACAGGTTACTTTACGTGTCTTACAGGCTTGGTGTCTCTCGTGAGTACTGGTAAACCATGACCTGAATGGACCCTGCCAGGTGTCCAGGTCTGTGCTGCATTGACCTCAGTCCAATCTCTGCTTCGTTGATGCAGTGAACACTCGCTGCCCACCTCTGCCTCCAGAGAGGAACTAAAACAGAGAAACTCCTTCTCCAGAGAGAAATCTCTGCTGGGCCATGAAACCTTCTACATGCCTTCCAGTGCCCAGACACCACTGTCCATGAGTTTGGTCACTGTGGATCGATTGATACAATAAGAGCTAACGTTCTGTTCTGATTCTGTGCCAGGCACTGTATTAACATTTTTCTATTATTTACATAATTTGATCCACATAGCAACCCATCGCTGGTATGTTTATTCTCATTTTGAAGATGGGGTACCCAATACTTGGGTGACTTCCTTGCCCAGAATCACAGCACAGGTAAGCAGTGAAGTCGGGATGTGAACTGGGGCTTGCCCAACTCCCGAGCCTGTGCTTTGGACTGCGACACGGGGGCCTCATAGGTCTGGGTCCAGAAGTGTCATTAGTTAATTTAGAATAGGCTTCCTTGATATACTAGTGAAAAAACTGCAAAGCAAAATCTAAGGAAAAATTATAAACAGCTGGTCACAGGAGGCCGTAACCCAGTTTTACCAAGGGAATCTAAAGAGGTTATCTAAGTTTGCCTTCCCCCCTTCTCATTTTAGAGCCCATGTGTTCTCTAATAACATCACTGAACTCTTGGTGATTCAAAGGTCCTAGAAGAGATTTTACCTTTGAGTTGTCCTGGGTTAATATTTCCTCATTGCAGGTCTCTGTTTATTTTTTACTAAGTGCCAAATATTTTTATTTTCTGCCAAACTACAAGCCCAGGATGCTGCACTGTATAACCAAGGGAAGACCCAGAGCAAGGCCAGGAATAGGGGAAAGACGAAAAGGAGGGTGATGCCGTCTTTGCCGGTTGAATCCCACTGTCTCCCCAACGACTTCGAACTTCCTCCACCGCAGTTTTCACCAGGGCGAGCTCTACTTGCAAAGTTAAACCAGAGAGACAAATAATAGAAACGAGCAAATGAAATAATAGAGGAACACGAAACCCTTCGTCCTCCACTTAGATCATGCCTCTCCCGAAAACTCATCTAGGGGATATGTACACACAAGGTCAAGACAGAGGGTCCTGTTTAGGGAGGGACTGAACAGTGTGGCTCAGGCAGCAGCCAAAACGTCCTCCTTCCCTTCTTTCACCCCAAATCCATTCAGTGCTCAAAACCCTGAAACTAACCCCCGCCTGGTCTCCCTGCCGGCCCAGCCGCATCTCATCTTCCAGACCCTCGTTTTCACACTCTGATGCCAGCAAGCCTCCGCACCCCACCCCCTCCCGTCCCTTGCAATCCTCAGCGTCAGACAGCAGCTCGATGAACGCGTCAATCACACCACACGCCTCCTGCAGGAAGCCCACCACCTTCGTGTGGCATTGAGAGCACTCTCCTCTCTGGTCTGATGAGCATCTCCTGCCCACCCCCGACCCCGTTTGTGCATGGGATACTTACAGTTTCCAAAACACCCTGCGACTCCCGTTTCTGGGCCTTCATCCTTGCTGTCTCTTCCACCAGGAGTTCCCTGTCTTCCTATAATTGCACTAGATCACAGGCACCTCCTGGACGGGGTGAGCCTTAGTCATCCTGGACCCCACAAAGCAGGAGCTCGACAAAACCTCCCTGGATACAGGGAGAAGCGCTGACCTAGTAGGAGTATCTCGTTGCCACGAAATCTCTGTTCAGCCGGAATATTTCAAAATGGCGGCACAGCACAGCGCCACGGTCAAGGGCAGAAGCTGGACCTGAATTCAGCCTCGTTCTGCCACGGGAAGCTCCGGTTTTTCCTCTGCAGAATGTGGGGAGTAACAGAAGCCCCGCATGGTGTGGTGGGCAGGTTCGGAGAGAGAATGCGGGGAAAACGTCTATCACAGAGCCGGGCGCGGTGGGAAAAAGTGCCTGGATCCCTGCAGCTCTAGTTTTATTTCGTTGTTTTTCCTTAATCTCTCGCAAATCAAAATCCCACTTAAGAAGTGCTTTCCCTTTTCAATGGGAAGGGGTCAGATGTCCACTTCCCCAGTGAAACAGGCCAATGGTAGAGACCTGCATTCCGCCCGGAGGGTGGGCGGCCACGTGGGACGGGCTCTGGGTTCTGAAGGTCTGGAAAACCCGTGGTTTCCCACAGAAACCATGACGGGCCCTTCAGGTTAACGCCCAGCCTTCCCTTCCTCCCCCGGGCTTCCCAAGGCCCCTCGAGTGAAAGGACAGAGGCCTGGGCGCCCGCCGCTGAGAAGCCCACTCTGTGGTTTGACTTTTCCTGTCCTCCCCCTTGCTGCAGAGTGGGCCCTGCGGCTGTTACTCAGGGGCCACTTCCTTCAAAGCTCAGAGGCAGCAGAACCCACAGGCCCCAGCCTGCCGGGTCCCCTGAGGCGCTGGCAGGAGCATTAGCTGGAGGCCAACACGTTTCCCGTTTCCGCCAGCACGGCTCCCTTCGCTTCTGAACCCAGGAATCTGGTCTGCAATTACCTTTGAGGGAAAGAGTCCCCGTGGCAGCATCATTTCCCCCAACAACAACATCTTTTAAGAAGCTGTTGTCATTATCCTATTTTGAAGAGCTCCAAAAAGCGTTCTAGGGCTTCCCTGGTGGCGCAGTGGTTGAGAGTTCACCTGCCGATGCAGGGGACACGGGTTCGTGCCCCGGTCCGGGAAGATCCCACATGCCGCGGAGCGGCTGGGCCCGTGAGCCATGGCCGCTGAGCCTGCGCGTCCGGAGCCTGTGCTCCGCAACGGGAGAGACCACAACAGTGAGAGGCCCGCGTACCGCAAAAACAAAAAAAAAAACAAAAATCTCAATGGCTCGGGACCACAAAAGTTGAGTTCTCGCTCCTGCTGCAAGTCCACCGTGTGTCAGCTGCTACTCAGCCCCAGCGCCTTCATCCCAGGACGCAGGCTCACGGGACAGGCTCCATCACGAGCGTTGCAGGGCATCACGTTCAGGGGGAAGAGACGTGGTGGATACGCGTGTGGGGTGGCTTGAGAAGCCTGGGCTGATGGTGACCTGTGCTTTAATGCAGCCTAGGAGCAGAGGGGACATTTCACCTGCATGTGAGCAGCCCAGAGGGCAGCGCTGGTCTGGAGTACCAGACACAGGACTCCCTCCCCCAGGAAGGGCCTGCATAAAGACCAGACCAAGGGCAGCCCTTTTTTTAGGAAGGGACAAGTAGGTACTATAGTCCAGAAAAAAACAAATCCAGATCTCTTCAGAGTCGGGAGGAGAAGGCAGGTGAAATGGGTCCAGGTCAAATCTAGAGGCAGGGAAAGTTGGCTAAGTCAGAGAGGAAGGGGCCGTTCCCAAAGGTGATTTCCCAAAGACTCTCCACTGGGAACTTGGCAGTCCTTAAGCACAGGGACTAGGAGACTCTGATTTCAACTAGGAGCATGGAGTCAGGTTTCATGCTTACACAAGCAGTAAATTCTCCCAACATCTGCTGAGAGGAGCCTATACAGACAGGATCCCAGTGGTGCCAACGGGCTAGTTTATCACACAGGAGGATATAAATCATCATCATACCCCAGCCTCGAACAAGTCTGACAGAACAGGGGCTGTTTGCAGAGACCCACAGAGGTGATTCCATTTAAAGGCACCTTTGGCTTCCCCTGGGGGGAATCACTAGGGTGGACTTGCTGACAGCATGGCCAGCTGTCCCTGGAGGACCAAGAAGTTCCAGCTCACATGCATGGGGAACCCTGTCCTTTTCAGTTCAGATGGCCTTAAGGTTATCCTTGTGAACTACAGAAAGAGGTGTGATAGCCACGCTTGTCTTATCAGAGAGTTTATTCAATCCTGATTAAAAAATAAGCTAAAAAGAAAAGGAAGAAAATGTCCTTCAGGTGATAAGGGATCTCTACCAGAAATCTATAATCATGCTTTAAAATGAAACATTAGCAGCATTCCTATTAAATGAAACAAGATAAGGTTGTGCACTATTCAATGTCATAAGTAGTCTCACAAATGAAATCCAGCTACAAAATAAAGTGAGTGGTATGTGACAAGGATGTGACAAGGATGAACTGTCCCAGTATCCACTTTCCTTTTCTTTCATAGTAGTAACATTTCGAGTCAGGCACGTGGCCATCCAGAATAAAAATCTCATTTCCCAGACTTCCTTGCAGCAAAACCAGTGGCCATGTGACTAAGTCTGGCCAATGGCATGAAAGAAGAAGTGTCATGTGATAGTTTCTGGGAACTTTGCTTAAGAGTCAGTCACGGTGTGCCCTTCCCCCACCTCCCCCTTTCTTCCATCCTACCGTCTAGAAGTGGATGCTGCCATCTCAGACCTAACAGTGAGGCCACACTCTAGGGATGGTGAGTGATGAGCCTCAAGGCCACTGGACCCACTCTGGGCATTTTATGAGAGACAAACATCCTTCTTGTTTAGGTCACTTATTTGGGGTCTCTGTTACTCATCGCTGAAACCAATCCTAACTGCTATGAGGAGTAAATATTAGAATATTTATTACTTATCTAGACCATTAATCTTAAACAAGGATCAGCAAACTACCGCTTGGGGGTCAAATCCACTCAGCTGCCTGTTTTTATAAGTAAAGTTTTATTGAAACACAGCCCCACTCATTTACTTACACCTAGTCTGTGGCTGCTTCCACTCTACAGTGGCAGAGTTGAGCAGTGGCACAAAGTCAAAAACATTTACTACCTGGTCCTTTACAGAAAAAGTTTGTCAAATCCTAATCTAGAAAATCTAGAAAAGCAACTGAACAAAAAGCTCTTTGAACAAATAGAAATGACCCTAGTTCTGTTGGGTGAGGATAAAATTGAGTTGTTATATCTGTTCTGTCTGTACCACCTGGAAGGGTAAGTGAGCTAAATAAATAAAAGGAGTTCAAGTCTCAAAAGTCAACTGGGACTTTGAATCCTATTCAATGTAAGCTTTGTATAAGGTGTTCTGTAGTTATTAAAATTAAAACTGTGGTGTTTATTCAGGGCAATGGTATCGTCTGTACAAAAGGCAAAGGAGTGATTTGGAGTCAGAAGACCTGGGTTTCCGTCTCAGCTCTCCTACGTATTAGCTTTTGGATTTTAGCAAAATCCTTGCAGGCTTGGTTTCCTCATGAGAACACCTCCTCGACGAGTCGGGGCTGGAGTTAAATGAGATAGTATGTGTGAAGCCCACCTTGCAAACTGACCTTGAACAAAGGTTGATTCTTTCATAGGGTGTGCCTATGAGATCGTTAAAAGTTTACAGTATCATGTTCAAAAATTGGTTTAAATATACATATAAAGCCTGATACAATGTTTTTATCTCCAATAAGCTCCAATGAAGGTAGAGATTTTGTTTATCCCCTAACATGTCAACGCTTAGTATAGTTCCTGACGCATAGCAGGCACTCATCAAAAATTGATTAAACAGAGGAGAGTAGACCAGTCTTAGCAAAACTTCACAGAGCTTTGGTCCCACCCAGTGGCTTCTGTTACTGCTGTCCTAGCTTTGCTTGACAAATCACAGGAGAGCTGATGCCAAAGCTGTGTGCCTGGTGATGGGGTTAGAACCAGGAGCCAGACACTCTGTTCCCTATCCTGTTACTTAACTACTATGTGTGTGACCAGGGGCCAAGCACAGCCCTGCATCAGTAATGTGAATATAGCTTTACCTTCTTCAGATAACTTTGATCCCTTCGGAGGATCGTAGTGTACTCACAGATTAATTAAAATTATTGTTAGTACTAAATTTTTGCTTTATCAGCTGAAATTTAGAGATCATTTTATTTACATTTTCCTTGTTGAATTGCTTTTATTCCCATCTTTTTTTTCTCTTGTGAATAGAAGGAAAAAAGGCAAAAGAAAAGCACATAGTGGAATGTTAGAGCTACTCCATACCTGGCAACAAAAACCAAATGTGCCTTTCACAGAAGTGTGAGGCATTTCTGGAGAAGGTGATAAATGATAACCCACCAAAATAAGTCTCATCAGAATTTTCCCTGACCATGTTTGTTTTTGTTTTTAATTGTTCTTTCTCTCTTCCCCTTCCACAACCCTTGAGGAATTTCTCCACTGGATTCTTAGCTCTTAAGCAAGTCTTTGCAAATTTGAAATCTCTGGGAGTGTTACAGTTTCAGTGTACATATCCCATTTCTTCCTTTCTGCTAGAACTCTGATTTTGTTCAGGAATCCACTCCTCCCACTAAGCCCGTGTTTCTAAGAGGATGATGAACCCCCCTCAGTTTGACTGGGGTGGACTTGATTAATCTAAAGGTATTCTTTCCTTTTTGCAATTGATTGGCCCTGGAATAGACATATAGGCATGTGACTCCGTTCTGGTTCATGAGATGTCAGATGAGGCATCTGGTTAAAGATGCTTCTAGCTGCTTTACCAGAAGCTTCTGGAAAATACCAAACTACTCCTTAGGAATGATTCCAGTAAACAATATCATCTCATGGAAAACAAGCCATTCTAAAACTGAATTAAGAATCCAAGTCATGGGCTTCCCTGGTGGCGCAGTGGTTGGGAGTCCGCCTGCCGATGCAGGGGACGTGGGTTCATGCCCCGGTCTGGGAAGATCCCACGTGCCGCGGAGCGGCTGGGCCCGTGAGCCATGGCCGCTGAGCCTGCACGTCCGGAGCCTGTGCTCCGCAACGGGAGGGGCTGCAACAGTGAGAGGCCCGCGTACCGCAAAAAAAAAAAAAAAAAAAAAAAAAAAAAAAAGACTCCAAATCACATTAGGAAACAAATTACCAAAAGGAGGAGTTAGCAAATATAAATAGGAATATTTTCACATCTAAAACTGGAGAAAACAATACAATCTGAAGAGAGTCTAAATATATTTAAAACATAAGGAAAGAGTGTGGAGGGAAAATATAGATTAACCTCTCCCCCAAAACTCAAACAGAAATTATACAAATTAAATAAAAAGCATGGAAGTGTCAAAAGGTGTCCAAAAGTCTCAAAAGGTGGGCTTAATAGAAAGTTACATACAGTTGAAGAAAAGATTAGTGAATTAGAATATAGAACTAAGGGACTCACTTATGATGTAGTTCAGAAAGATAAAGTGTGAAGTATAAAAGACACAGGGGTAGAACGAGAAAGGCTAGTATGTGTCTAATCAGAGTTCTAGAAACAGAAGATAAAAGAGAGAGATGTAGAGACAATATTCAAGAGATAATGTCTGCCATTTTTCCAGAAGGGAGGGAAAACATGTCTTCAAATTGTATAAGTAGATTGAATCTAGGGTAGTATTATGAAGCACTAGACACATGGTAGTAAAACTGCAGAATATCGAAGGTAAAGAGAAAAGAACTTATCTTAGAGGAGAACAAAACAGACGAGCTACAAAGGAATAATAATTAAACCGACAGTGGGTTTCTAAGAAGCAATAAGAGATGCCAGGGACCATGAATAATACCTTTTAAATACTCAGGGGAAAGCAACTGTCATCACAGAAATCTAAATTCTAGCTAAATTACCATTTAAAGTTAAAAGCTACACCACTGTAAAGCAATTATACCCCAATAAAGCTGTTAAAAAAATAAATAAATAAAATAAAGTTAAAAGCTAAGTAAAGATAATTTCAGACATAAAATGACTAGGAGTTGAGTGCCCACAGAGTCTTGCTGACAAAAATTACTGAAAGGTATAGTTCAGCAAGAAGGATATTGACCCCAAAAGGAAAGAGGAAGATCCCAAAACACAGTAGTGGCCGAAGAAATCAGTCAAGTGCACCGCTGAGTCTAAACAGTTACTGACTGGTACAGATGATAATAATAGCTAATGGAGTGTACAGAGCTAAAATCAGGATGGACCCCATATAACAGATGACAGTACCATAAAAGAAGCTCAGGAGTTAAATCATTCTTGACTTGTTCAAGAAGAGAATAGAAACAGAAATCACCTCTAGAGTTTGTTAGAAAAACATATGGTCAAGTTATGCATGTTAACTTTAAATTTTAAAAATTAGTGGATGACTTCTAAAATAATTAAAAACAGAACGTATGCTTTCCAAACAATTGGATGGGAAAATAAGGAGGTAAAAGAAAATTTGATCAATTCAACATGAGCCAGGAAGAGAGGAACAAAAGAAACGAAGCCTCCCAAGAGGGATGGGATAGGGAGGCTGGGAGGGAGGCTAGAGAGGGAGGGGATGTGGGGATATATGTCTACATATAGGTGATTCGCTTTGCTGTACAGCGGAAACTAACACAACATTGTAAAGCATTTATACTCCAATAAAGGTGTGGAAAAAAAAAAGATGCAGACAAGAGACAGGTAATTATTCCTCAACTTCAATCACTGTCCTGCCCAAATATCATGCTACCTAAAGACTAAATTGTAAGTTGGTTTCCAATCATACTGTTCAAAGTCTTAAAGAGAAGAAGGAAAGAGAAGAAGAAATGTTACCATATGCACACACAAAGAACACGTAGCAAAATATGCATAGCTCCTACAGCCCTCCTCTCTCTAACTGGTTGAGACGTATGGCTTCCTTCCTCCACGACTCATTGGGTGCTTTCTTTGTCCTCAGGCAAGCCTTCAGCTTACTGAAATGCTCTGCGTGGTGCAGTGACTCAGCCCTTCGTTCCAAAGGGGTCTGAATCCTCAGTGGCCCTTCCTTTTTTTTTTTAGTTGCTATAGTTTTCCATCGGACATGGAAGTACTAAAGGACCACTCAGAATACTCTGTGTTCCAGATACAGCTCTCTCCACCCCCGCTCCAGCGTAGCAGGGGTAATGGTAAGGAAGACTCTAGGTTTCTCCTTAACTATGACACGCCTGCCACACAATATTTCTGACATCAGATGTGTGCATTTTTCCCACACACCAAACAATGCTCTGCCACACCAGCTGGGCACCTACAGTTCGCTGCAATTCTGACACTAACCAGAATTAGTGCAGACTCCACAGATTAAGGGCTCAGTCCCACAAGACTGCCCCCACCAACTTCAGATGCCGGTCACAAATCCCAGGTTGTCTCCTGTGCTTTAAATCAGGGTTCCAACAACCCCCCTCCTCAGGTTCAGTCATTTGCTATCACTCATAGAACTCAGGGAAGCATTTACTTACATTCATTGGTTTATCATCTAATAAAGGCTATGAGAAAGGATACAGATGAAGAGGTACGTAGGGTGAGGCCCAGAAGAGTCCCAAGCCCTGAAGCTTCTATCTCTGTGGACTTGGGGTGTACCATCCTGACAGTTTGTGGTGGTCACCAACCTGTAAACTATCCAAACCCCATAGTTTTGAGATCTTTGTGGAGGCGTCGTCATATAGCCATGATCAATTATTAACTCAAGCTCCATCTCCCTCCCCTTCTCAGAGGATGAGGGGTGAGCCTGGAAGTCCCATGTTTCTAATTATGGCTTGGTCTTTCTGGTGATCAGCCCCCATCCTGAAGCTACCCAGGAGTCCAGCAAAAGTTGCTTCATTAGAACAAAAGATACTCCTATCACCCAGGAAATTCCAAGGAACTCTGTGTCAGGAGCCAGGATCGAAGACCAAAAATTAAATAAAATATTCTCCTAAGTGCTCTTATCACTTAGGAAATTACAAAGATTTCAGGAGCTCTGTGCCAGGAACTAGAGGCAGACCAAAATCTGTATTTTCTATGATTTCACAGTCCCCTTCTTTTCCTTTCGGTTCTGTGGCATCTGGAGTCCCCCCTGGTTAGCAGTCTCGTGTCAATTCAGTAGAAGCACTCTTGGTTTTCCTGGGGAAGCATTCCTCCTTTATAAAACAGGGTCATTGGAACCCTGATTTAAAGCACAGGTGACAATCTGGGATTTGTGATTCGCATCTGAAGTCGGGGGAGGGGTGCGCAGTCTTGTGGGACTGAGCCCTTCATCTGAGCAGTCTGCACTAATTCCAGTTAGCGTCAGAATTGACGTGAGTTGTAGGTGCCCTCCCGTAAGTCTGGGGCAACAGGAAGAAGCAAAAGTCTAGACGTGTGTTATTAGTTGTAATCATGAGATTCCTGACCCACAAGTACTGGCTAAGGCAGCACTCTTTGATGAAACCCAATGGACTATAGCACGATCACATCCATTAACTGGGAAGGTGAATCCAGTTCACGTTCATCTGTTTTTCTCCCCAGCTCCATACGCATTCCCCAAGTCATTTAATCAGCCTCACCTAGTGAGAGTTTGCAAATAATCCACCTTTTAAATTATAGCTCCCTAGCCTGGGGGACTGTTAGCCTTGGCCTCTCTGAATTTCTCAACCTCTCCCAAGACAGCATAGCCACCCAGCTGCCATCTTGTCTCGGCAGAGAGAGGACATCCCCGTGGCACAATCCCCTACTCCTGGGGATAAAAATGTTTCTCCTCAGAATAGCAGTGCAGCACTTTCTAGGAGTACGTGAAAGTGGTCCTTCTGGCGCTCTGAGCTGCCCATCAGTTGAAGATACACTACATACTGAGTCAACTCTGCTTGGTTTCATAACCCTCTCGGAGTGAGGCAAGATGTCGGGCACTTCAGAGAGCTTGACCACATCACACATCACGCGGAACCCCTCCCCGGGAAAGGCCCCATGCTGTGCCTTCCCCTACCCTGGCCCGTCTGCTCCTCCCTTTTGACTCCATTGCTTTAATGACCATTTAGCAAGTGTAGCTACAAACAAGAAGGCAGTTTCCTATGTCGTTTCTGACACCTATGTCACTACTTTGTAATCACATTTCACAGCTTACCTTTTCACCTTCTGTCTTGTCAAAAGTAAAAACAAAGTCCAAAAAAACAAAAGCCAGGAGCTGATTTGGGGGACGTAGCCACCCTACTCCATCTCCCTGGAGGAAAAACATTGACTATTTCTGGATTTTCTTTTTCTTTTGTATGAGCAGAAAACATAGCATCTTGCTGGGTGGAAGTGTCCTTGTGCCCTGCTGTCAACTGACTTTGTAGAAAAGGGACAAGTTGTATATTTGGCCTGTAGTTTGCATAGCCACCTAGAGGGAAGCCAAAATGACACAAAGAAACACAAAATAATCCAGACCGCTTCTGTCATGGAGAAGATCAGAAAACATGGGCTGGTGTTGGCAGGGGGTAAGGCAGTAGAGGGAAGAGCAACTGTTGAGTATCGACTGCGTATCTTTTAAAATTTCAACTTGTAGAAGGATAGGGCTGTCTCTGGAGTTTGAGTTAAAATCCCAGTGTCTCTTATTGCTCTTGACGGGCCACAGGCAGTGAGGGAGAGATGTGTTCCTCGCAAAGAGCATGCCAAAACACATCTCCCTTGACAACAAAAACGTGCTGGGGGAGAAGACAGCCATTATGGTGAAGTCTGGTCCTTGGTGTGCTCCAGCACACACAAAAATAGGTTTAGGAGGAAGACTTAGATGTCTGTTTATTCCCAAAGGTCAGTCTTTGATCTCACGGCGAGGCTGACATCTTAAAGGAGAACGAATTTACACGATGATAAGAACCATAGAGAAATGCGTGGCAGCATCTTCACTGGGGCCTACACTGAGGATGCCACCAGCCTCCTGCCCTGAATCTCCGCGTGCGAACAACCAGAGGTACCCCGGTGGTGATGTGAGAAAGGAGAACTAAGTGCAACCATAGTTCTTGTTTATTATTTCAAGCAGAAAATTGTTGTTGCAAGTATATATACTTAGGACTGACAGGTCATCCTGCCCCGCGGAGTAACTGGACTTTGTCCAGATGGCCAGCACAATGCCTTTTGTTGAGCTTTGGGAAAATGAGAGAATTGCTACAATGACCTTGTCCCTACCCTCTCTTTTGCCCTCCACCTCTCCCTCCCCACCAGCCCGAAATCCTCCCAACGCCCTGCTATCATCAAAGTTTGCTGCTGTGTGTTAGCGCCGTCAGTGTGCTTCTAGGATGGTTGAATTGTTTTGAAAATATGCTGAGGCTAAATGATATTTATGGGCCCCTTGTTTTGGACTCGCTATTTATTCCATATTCTTATTCAGTTCAGAGCTACTCATCAAGATAAAGTGATCTTCCTCTCCTAAATCAGGGGATGATGAGGACCACCCCCCACCTTGGCTTTCAACTTTGTCACTCCCTGCCGAAGCCACGGTGGTTTGCTGCTCGCAATCCTCGTGGTGAAGTGAAGTTAGCTTCAGAGAAAAAAGAGCTTGAGAAGAGTTCAGAAGTCAAGAAATATCTTGCTTTTAGGGTGAATGTTTTCTGCGTGTCCAGAATTTGTTTTCTTCCTGCCTTACAATAATTATGTTACGGTACACGGTAGTGGCCACTAAGATTGAAAGGGAAACTTTCAAGTTTGTTCTTGTTAGGAAGGAACGTTTCAGCACTCGTATATACTCATGAGGCTTTATTCATCCTTCAAAGTGCCTGCTAAATTCCAATTCTTTCGTAATTTTTTCTTTTCATTATTAAGTGCCTACTATCTGCCTGGCCTTATGCTTTTTTCTTTTATTTATTTATTTTATACAGCAGGTTCTCATTAGTTATCCACTTTATACATATTAGTGTATATATGTCAATCCCAATCTCCCAATTCATCCCACGACCACCGCCTGCCACTTTCCCCCCTTGGTGTCCATACGTTTGTTCTCTACATCTGTGTCTCAATTTCTGCCCTGCAAACCGGTTCATCTGTACCATTTTTCTAGGTTCCACATATATGCGTTAATATACGATATTTGTTTTTCTCTTTCTGACTTATTTCACTCTGTATGACACTCTCTAGATCCATCCACATCTCTACAAATGACCCAATTTCGTTCCTTTTTATGGCTGAGTAATATTCCATTGTATGTGTATATGTATTTGATCTACCATACTGTGCTTTTTATTTATACCTACAACAAAGCTGGCAATCTCCTAAAACGAGGCAGGAGGAAATGTCCTTGGACATGTCCTGCTGACTTTTGGTGCTTTCAACAAAAAGTAATGGAGAAGACAGAGACCCTCATCTATTATTATTGCTTTCATTATCAAAGCACTTGGCCACTGAGAATTTCATTGCATAAGTGGCGCTGGGTGGGGACAGTATGCACTCGGCTCTACTAAACGTGCTGTATCCCTGCTTCTGTGCCAAACCTCCAATGCAGGTCCATTCTCCACTTGGAACTGGGGACCTGGGGGAAATCTCAAGGCATTTGTGCCAGTGGGTGCCGTGTCACATCAGAGCCACCGATGGCTGCGTCCAGAAATGTTTGCTAGTGCCTGTTCTTTCTTTCTAAATACTGTCTGGATACTGGATAGATCGCTAACCAAATGACAGCAATGGATAGAAATGAAGGCGAGAGGACCAAGCCTCCAAACTGGGGCTGCTCAGGGTCTCACGAGGCGGCTGGCTTAACTTGGAGCCTCTCCACGTTAGCACTTAGGAGATGAACAGAGAATACAAACCAAATTCTCATTTCCTTTTATCCAGGTCTTCCAAGAGCTACAGATTCAAACAGAAGCTGCCTCTCTCTGACTTGGGGGTGGTCTCTTGTGACAGGGAGGAAGAGAAGGACAAGGATGGAGGTCTCGTCATCAGTGGAGGAAACCCTTCTTCATGATAGCCTCTAACCCTTGTGTCACCAAGTTTCCGTGAGCGCCGCCAAGTTCAATTGTACAGCAATTGCACAGCACTAAGATCCTCGTGAAGGCCCTGGTCCTTTAATTAACTCACTGCTGTTACAACAAAACAGAATGTGAAAATGTCTCTTCCAGAAGCAGCAGGGGAGGGTCTGCATTATTAGTAGCAGAGGGCTACCTCAGAGTCTGTTTTTGCTTTTTCCTGCATTTCATCCAAATTAGTTGCTTTTAAAGAAGTAAGAGAAGTAGGTTGTGAGCAAAGATAAGAAAGGACGAGAGACAGCTGATTTTTGGTAATTCACTACCAATTCTAGGACTCAGGCTACCCATTCGTTTTATTTCCCTCTAAAGGGTTTATTACACAAATAACAGTATTTCTTTTCCTTAAAGCACACTTGTGAGCATGTAACCCCATGAGTAAGTGTCACGTAGGAAGTTTAGCACAGGAACGAAAGTTGCTTGCTATCCCAGTCTTTCATAAGACGATTCAGAGCACAGTTTCCCTAGTTTTCTGCTAACAGCAGAGATGATGGGGGTGTTTATTTCCTTACGACACACCATCCTCTATGGGTCCCTTTATGGGTCACAGGATTCTCGTGTTTATAAAAGCGCTGTAAGGATGATAATATGAACACCAGCAGTATTATAATTACTCCATCTTTGCTTTGGGAATGGTTGTCCATATCAGTTGTGTCAAAGGGACAGAAGCCTTAGAAAGGGCAGAACTTGTTCCTTCCAGGTGGGAGAAGAAGGGAATGTAGAAAAGGTCCACTTTGTCTTCTACTTTCTTTGCCCTGTTGACCCTCGCAATCCCCACGCCATGCTGGGTGTCCTTCCGTCTTCACCCTGCATGGAAGCGGGCAGCTCCAGCCCATGGCTTGCTGTTAGCCCAGAGCCTGGCACATGAAAGCACTCAAAACATATGTGATGAAGTGAGTTGAATCTTCCTGCTCTTTTCTGGTGATTCCTCTGACGCCTTCTTCACCTCCCCTTGCCACCCGAACTCACCCGTGTCCCCGGCTGGCTGGCAGGCGCCCATCTGACTTAGAGACTCACGTGAATAGCACTCGTGGCCTAGCAGGTACGTAAAGTTGGAGGGTCACCCCCCCTTTGTACTCGCCTTCGCCAAAACCAGATTCCGACTAAGGACTTCCAGACACCTGGAGAGAGCTCGTGTGTGGGACCCTCTCGGTACAGGTCATCAGCCTTGTCCTTCCCTGTCTGGACGGTCCAGCTGACGCAGGCTCTCCTGGCTGAGAAGCCCTGTGGACTTGGAAATGGCCTAGAGTCTGAAGCCGAGGAGACCTACGTCAGAATCCCGGATCTGTCTTTTCCTGCCTATTTTCTACGGGCAAGTTCCCCCACATTTCCCAGCCTCAGTTTCCTCACCTGGTAAGGAGGTAACTGTATCTGCTGTACACAGTGGTGAGGAGGGGAAAGGGGTTGCTGCACACGTAGCTTTGAGGATTGAGGAACGAGGCGGCTTAGATGAAATCCCAAGCACTTGGCAGGTACGTGAGACAAATGCCAACTGCTGACTGTTTCTTCTCAGTGGGGAAAATCCGGGTCAGGGAAGATGGGCTTCATTGCTGACATGATTGACAAGATTAGAATTGTCCCTCAAAGTGTCTGATCTCAGTTGCTCGGGCGTGGCTTCGGAAACTTTCTAACAACCTCCCTCCTTGTTTCAACTTGTTCTGGCAAACCACTTAGTGGCACAGTATGGAGGACAGCTTTATGGTGTAGAGCAGATACACACCTGCAAAAGGGGCCAAGAAGACGGTTCCCTTTGCGGCCATGAAGGGGTCCGATTTATACCTGAGAAGTTTAGAGTCCCACGGCAGGACTGAGATATCCACTGGGCATCACCGTAAGGAAACGAGGTCCTGCCAAGCTTGTATCCACAGACTTGGGGCTTGGGCAGGAAATGGCTGGTATTGTGTCTTTCTTCACTTGCTGCAGTATTCTAGAGAAACAGTTTATGTTTTATCCTTGCAGTAGATAACTGCGGTCCTATAAACTTTACAGGAGCAGCTCACATATACCAGGTAGGAGCCGAAATTAATGTCTGTGACACACGCCCCTGGGAGGAGTCTTCGAATGATACTAACAGCCAGCAGTTACGGCGTGCTTACTACATGCGCAACTCTGCTCTAAACACTTGATATGCAGGAAATCATCCACTTCCCTTCTGACACACATGCCCTAGTCTCACGTGAGGTAAGAGTCTTTCAAACTGGGTGTCACAAACGGATTTTCCTTTTCCAGAATAGCTTCCTCTAAGTTACACAAAAAACTTATTTCTCTTTCTAATATTGGAAGTCCCACCCCATCCACTATCAGGTGCCCGAGAGATCCTCTGTGTCACGCTGGGCGAGGGTGTGGTGCTCTCTGGCCAGTTCCTGCAGCGTGGTCACTGGGATGTCATGAAATCTTACACTGCTCTTTTCGGTTCACTCAGATGAATTTTATTTATCATATTAGTATGGGTCAACCTGCATATAAATGCTTCTTTACATGAAAAGGAAGTTCCAGCTACCATGTTGTTATGAGAATTAAATGAGGTAATGCATGTAAACCTCCTAGCACAGAGCCTGCCACTTAGTTGTGCTCAATAAAAGTCGAATTTTTCACACCAGTAATAGGACATTCCAGCCAAAGGAAACAGCATATGCAAAGGCCCCTGAGGTAGAGTCTGGGTGATCTGAGAACTATGAGGGTGTACTGGTCAGCTCGGGCTGCGTAACAAAATACCACAGACCTGTGGGCTCAAACAAGAGAGATTCATTGCCGCACAGTTCTGGAGGCTTGAAGTCCAAGATCAAGGTGTCAGCAGGGTATCTCCTTCTGAGGGCTGAGAGTTGGTACTGGGTTGGCCAAAAGGTTCGTTTGGGGTTTTGCATAAGATGTTACTGAAAAACCCGAACGAACTTTTTGGCCAGGCCAATATCACTGGATTGCAGCGGGAGAGTTGGCGCGGGCACGGGCAGGCCAAATGAACAGGTAAGACAAAATGATCCTGAAGAGTTGGCTGGAGACCAAATCCTTTAGGGCATTAGACAGCAGTCACTGAACATCAATGTGTCATCAGTACCGGGCTAAGGAAATTCAAAGGTAGATAAAGTGTGACCTCCAACCCTAAGGAGCCGCAAGTCTGGTGAAGACGGGCCTTGGCGAGATCATCCGAATGGAGGCCGAGTGTGCCAGTGTGGATGGTGGGAAGCACCGGGAAGGAGCCCCTCACCCAGCGCTGCCTGGCGTGGACCAGAGAGGTCGGGTGAGGACACCCCAAAGTCCTGAAGCAACGAAGAGACCTCAGGGCTGGGTCAGAATTGGGCCAGCCCTGCCGTGGAGGGCAAGAGCAGCCAGCGGGGCCAGGCCTTCCTGCGAGCTGTGCCCATCGCTGTGGGAGTGTGAACTGCCCTGTGCTCAAACCCCCTCACGCTGCACCAGCTCTGCAGAAGGCATCCCCAGACACCCGGAGGGTCATCGAGCTGGATCTGGTAGGAGAAGGCAGACGTGGATGTGAGAAGTAAGACATAGAGTCAGAATTGATGGGTCTCAAGGAGGAATCAGCTGGCATGATGGGTGAGTCCAGAAAAAGGCAGCGTCTTGGTTTCCTGAGGCTGCAGTTACAAATCACCACAAACTCGGTGGCATGAAACAATGGGTGTTTATTCTCTCACTGTTCTGGAGGCCAGAAGCCCAAAACTGCAGCGTCGGCAGAGTTGATTGCATCTGCAGGCTCTGAGGAAGGTCTGTTGCAGCTGCTCTCCTAACTTCTGGGGATACTGACGCTCCTTTAGTGTTCCTGGCTGTGGAGGCGTCAATCCAACCTCTGCCTTCGTCCTCACACGGCCTCCCCTCTGTGTTTTTTTCTTTTTTTTAATATTTTCTAGAATCAATGATTTTTTTAAAAAATAAATTTATTTATTTATTTTTGGCTGTGTTGGGTCTTCGTTTCTGTGCAAGGGCTTTCTCTAGTTGTGGCAAGCGGGGGTCACTCTTCATCGCGGTGCGCGGGCCTCTCACTGTCGCGGCCTCTCTTGCTGTGGAGCACAGGCTCCAGACACGCTGGCTCAGTAGTTGTGGCTCACGGGCCCAGTTGCTCCACAGCATGTGGGATCTTCCTGAACCAGGGCTCGAACCCGTGTCCGCTGCATTGGCAGGCAGACTCTCAACCACTGCGCCACCAGGGAAGCCCCCCCTCTGTGTTTTTGTGTGTCTTCCATCTCTTACGAGGATACCCTTCACTGGATTTAGGGTCCATCCTAATCTGGGATGATCTCACCTCAAAAATCCTTCCCTTAATCACATTTACAAAGACTATTTCCATATGAGGTCACCTTCACAGGTACAGGGGTTTAGGACTTAGACATACTGTGTGGGGCACACAATTCAACCCACTATAGGCAGTTAACCTCAAGTTGGGAGAAATGGGAGGATTTGGGGTTGGGGAGCTGGTAGCATCTGGCTGAGCCTCATAGGGAGAGGCAGGTTGGACTTTAGAGAGGAGGGAAGGGCATTTTGATAGAGGGACAAGAGGAGGAAAGGCTCAGAGGCACAAAAGCACCGTCCCACACAGAAACCCAACCATGTCGGAGGAGGGGGTGAACTGGATTTTGCATCTGTCTCTTTCTTGCTGTTCCGTAAGTTCCCTCCATCACAACCACTGCCACTGCCATGACCCAACACTGAGTTCAGCTGCGGGAGAGGAATGTTGAACAAGGAATGGCCCCTTCTCCATTCCCGCAGAGCAGTTCCAGCTTGGCCTAGCCCTGGTTTCCTTTGCTCCGATTCCCTCACAAACTTTTGTGCTCAGTCAGAAGCGTCCAGAGAAACCAGGATGACCCAGGGAATAAGTACCTCCCTGCACCTCAACTTTACTAGATACTTCAAGAGTGAAAAGGTATTATTTTTATTATGAAAATAAACCCTGGTATTTGAAGGATGAGACTGCAAAAGTTCCCTGAGATTTTAAAGAAAAAGAGGGTAATAATTCCCACCTGGTAATTGTGGTGAGGTGCTTATTGGGTAGTCTATAAAACGCTTAGCCTATAGGAAGACCCTGGTGATAACAGAAAAGCAACAACCGGAAGAGTCTAGAAGACTATCTTGGGTTCTCATTTATCATCGAGTCTGTTCACTAGAAAGGTTTTAGGGACACTGCCCTTATTAGGGCAGAGTGGGGCACCAGGTGGAAAGGTGTCATGTGACCTCATCATGAAAGGGCTTAGGTGTCAGCCTGAAGGATTACTTCTTTATCCACCAGCTAAGGAGAAGCTGGTGCCTTAAAAATCAGGAGGTCAATGTTTGGGGCCAAATTAAAGGAAAGCAAAGGGTTAACAATTGCCTGATGCATCTGGCCCGGGTCAGGCCACTTTTTCTACTCCCCTCAGGGTAGTTCAGGACTATGCAGAACGTAGTATTGTCTCATGAATTGGAGAAACATTTCTTTTGCCAACAAAAGATAGGGTTGATACAGTCTTTAGAAAGTTGTGTTTGGAAGATAAGCCATCAGTCCTAGCTGTCATGATAATCCTTTTCAACCAGTCTTTTAGCTGCTAGTCATTTTGTTACCCACTTGCGCTCTTACTGTTAAAAATTTGTTAATTTCTTCTTTAAAACCCACATTGAGTCAGACTGAGTTAACTCTGCCCTGGGCATTTCCATCACTTGACACTGAGCTTCTTAGCAATAGCCAGAGGTGGGACTTTTTGGTAAATGCTGTTTATCCACCTTTGAAAGGAGACATTCACTGCAAGCAGGTTTAAGAGGAAATTTCTGTAAAAGCACTTTTTTCAATGATAGTCTTTGCTTTTTTTTCACTTGCCCATAACTTTCTGGAAAATTCTACTTTGGGCTTAATCTTCTTTTCAGTATAAATTTGTGTTGTTTTTCATTAATGGAAAGTTCAGGGGGGAAAAAATCCCTTCAGTAGCTTTTGAGTAATGAGAATATGAAAAATATACTTTTTCCAATTAAAAGAAATCTTTGGACTTTTTTTAATAAAAACTTTTACATTTGAGGACTACTATTAAACTCTAAGCAGTGGTTCTCAACATTGGCTTCACATTGGAATAACTTGAGGGGCTTTTAAAAGTACAACACCTGAGTCCAGAGATTCCAGGGAAATTGGCCTGGGCCCAGCCAGGGCCCTGGGATCATTAAAAGCGCCCCAGGTGGCTCTGATGTCCAGGCAACGTTGAGTACTGCTGTCCTAGTACACAACCACCCTGATTGGCAACCTCGAGAAATGATGCAGAGGTCTAGAAGAAACCCCGGGGTAGTTTTCTTCCAGTTAAGAAAAAAAAAGATATACTATGGGAAACGTACAGCTCTGAGAAGGATGTGAAGGAACTTTAACTCGAAAGCCTTTCTATCCCCCCACGAGTATCACTAGTGATCACCGGCACCGACCCTCAGTTCCTACTGCTCCGGGAGAGATGGGCTCATCAGTAACTTTAGCAGTGAGGAATCCCCTGTCCAGCTTCAGACAAGGTATTTCTCTCCATGCCTGTGGGCACCAACAAACAAAAGAGAGACTCCAGGGCTTCCCTGGTGGCGCAGTGGTTGGGAGTCTGCCTGCCAAAGCAGGGGACACGGGTTCATGCCCCGGTCCGGGAAGATCCCAGATGCCGCGGAGCGGCTGGGCCCGTGAGCCATGGCCGCTGAGCCTGCGCGTCCGGAGCCTGTGCTCCGCAACGGGAGAGGCCACAGCCGTGAGAGGACCACGTACCGCAAAAAAAAAAAAAAGAGAGATTCCAGGGGACCAGCCCAAAGTTTTCCTGGCTCTGTGGCCACCTCCCCCCATGGTTCAGGATCTTTGCCTGAGCTCCTGTAAAATGTTTTCTATACAGTCCCTCTACTGGGGCCCCTGGGATAGACTTCTCTCCACTGGCCACACTATTAGTGGGACTTCCAAGACAGACCACAGAGAAAACCAGACTCAGTACCATGTAGGAAGTATCTTCTTTCCCATAAACTCCTCCAAGCGGGAACATGACCCTACTTCCTCCTTTCTCCTGACTCTGGGCCAACACTCGGATGAACCCAACTAATGACTCTGCTGCCACTTGAGGACACTCCACCACCCTTAGCTGCAGAGTCAAGGCCACGCGTGCTATATGCTCACAGATGGCCCCTACAGGAATTCATTTCTTCAACAAGCCTTCACTGGATGCCCCTACGTGCCAGGCAATATGGAGAGAATATTGGTTTCAATAAGACACGGCCCCTGCCCTCGCAGAGAGACAGAAGCAAATCACTGCATGAGGCATCCCCAGGGCCCTGTTAGCAGCCTTGCTTGAGCAGCAGGGCACCCAAAAGTCATAAGGAGGGTTTAAGATCACCATGAAGTGTTAATACTTTGACTTTAGAATAACCACATAATTTTGTACCAAATCAAATAGCATCACAGAGTAGATTAATAATATAGACAAGTGTTGGTGGCAAATTCCCAGTAAATATGGCAGGACAACTTAAAACTAAGCAAGTGGTTTCTCAACTTAGAGTCTGTGAATTAGGAAAAGACCACCATTCATCTGTTTAGCCTCAGACCCCTAGGGACCAGTTGAGGAACACCAGGCAGGCTCCCTGGGAAGACATTGGAAGACCTCTGCTGTCTGACGGTGACAGGCATGCCACACAGGTCCCTGCATTTCAGAAGCGACCTGGGGCTCCTGTGTGACTCTGCGTCCCTGACATGGCTCCTTTTTCCAGGGGGAAAGTAGTTCCTTTATTGAGAAAAAGCAGTACAGGAAATAGTCACATGTTTTACTCATTTAACGAACTCTAAGTAAAATTTATCATCTCTAAGTTCAGAGGTCGTTGCTGAAATCCTGTGCACTCTCCCTTCCTTCTTTAGTGTTTTTCAACCCCATCATAACTAAAACCAACCAAACAAACAAAAGTAAGCAGGAAGGGAAACTAACTACAAAATTAAAACCTACAGGAAGGAGATATCCCACGTCCGCCTCTTGAAGGACCTGGGCAGCTTTCACCCAGACTCCTCCTGTTGACGTCTGCCTGTAGGATTCAATGTCTGCAGGATTTGATGTTTTCATCTGGTCATTCCCGTTGACAATGCCAGTTTTAGGATTTCAGTGTAACATTGTCTCACTGTTAGCTCCTGGGTAGACTTTTCATACTTCCTTTTTAAAACCTTGTCTCCCCTCCCCCAATGGCCATCGCCTCCCGCCGTAAATGACTCCAGCCCTTCCTGGGGAAGGCTGTGGGGAGCCCTCTCTGGCCGGCTTCAGAAGGGCTCCACTGTGGAGGACGGGCAATGGTCTGCTAGACAAATTTGGGAAAAGGTCCCTCAGACGTGAGTACTGAATAGATTCTATAACACAGTCTTCTGAGTTTGTAAATTAATATACGTTGTTGGACTTAGGCAAACATCCTCAATCCTGCTCTCAGATTTCCTAGTTATCTGTAGGATTCCCCTTCAGTTAAGAAATGTTCACATATCTATCTGACATCCTGGCTTCTTATATGAAATGCCTCCAATTAGAGAAAGTGGGAACTAAGTGACTTTCATTTAAGGAAGTCCTATCTGCCTAATCACATCAAGCAGAGTTTAAAAATGAGAAGGAGGAAAAGAACCGCCAAAATGTCCTCTTTGACAATTATTTCTGAATAAGAACTTCAGCCATCTCACTCAGGAAGGTGGGATTTTTATTCCAGTTAACTGATGCCCCTCCGGAGAGCCAGGGCCAGCATACAGAACCCTTACCCTAACCCTAACCCTAACCCTAACACACACACACGCACGCACACATGCACAGACACGCACACGTGCGTGCACGCACACACACACGCACGCACACACACACACACACACACCCCGGCCACCGGGCCCTCCAGACTTCCTGCAGCTTTCCCCGTCCTCACTTTCAATGATTCAGACTTGAGTATCCGCTGCTTCAAAACCACCTGCTTTCCTCGTCCCTTTGTCTTTATCTGTAGGTTTTAACATAAGGCAGAGAGCTGATACTAACCCTTTGACAGAGAAGCAAATGCAGGCATACTTCCTGTCAATGAAATATATATATGTGGTGAATATCCATCCCCCCCACATACACATACACACATATTCATATGCCAAAACCCTAACTCGAAGTACCTTAGAATGTAACTGTATTTTGAGAGATCTTGTATGAGGTGGTTAAGTGAAAATGAGGCCATTAGGATGGCTGTAATCCAGTAAGAACCAGTGTCACTATAAGAAGAGATTAGGACACCCAGAGAGACACCAGGGATGTGCACACAGAGAGGAAAGACCATGTGAGGACACAGTGAGAAGGCAGCCATCTGCAAGCACGGGAGAGAGGCCTCAGGAGAAACCAAACCTGCAGACACCTTGATCTTGGACTTCCAGCCTCCAGAGCTGTGAAAAATAAATTTTGGTTGTTTAAGCTGCCCAGCGTATGGTATTTTGTCATGGCGGCCCGAGCAAACTAATGTGTTCATGTGTGTGTTCGCACATACGTGGGCAAGTGTGTGTAACAGGACGAGGTAATACAATCTGAGTGGTTAGTTGTGAGGCACAGCCGTCTCATTTAATTAATTCTAGATGCTGAATCACACGAGTATGTTGCCCAGTGGAAGCCCTTTCAAGGTTGCTGGATGAGAAGTCCCCTCCCCCCTGCTCCATCCTCCCGTCCACAGAGCCCTCATGGAACATTGGCTCTCCTTCTTCACACTGAAGAACCACAGAACATTCCCACAAGAATTCCAATCATCAGGATTGAGATTATGTATGTTGTCATCAGTTAGTAACTTGGGAAACTGAAATGATGGGATAGGAACACAATACGTGCTCCTTGAGTTTGGGAACCATGTCCTTTTCTCAGTCTTTTCAACACTGAGCAAAGCACTTTGCCCACTGACTGAATATAAATAGTACAGGAACTAAATTTACAGAAGTAGCCCAGTTCAACTCCTTGAGCCCTCAGAGAAAGTCGTTCTTTTCTGGAATCTGCCAACGTATCATTCAAAGTTTTGGATAATTTAACCTTTAGTTTTGCATCTGAAAACTTCCTTATATATAATTTGTATCCATAGGTACTGATTTTTTTTTTTTAGTCTCCTCCACTGATTGATTTTTATTTTACATCTCTACAGCCTCCTTTAAACTTTATTACTGTGAAAAAATGCATCACATGCTCACTGTGAGAAATACCATATCAATAGTTCATGACGCTGCTTTAAAATAAAGACTCCTTCCGAGAAAGAGATTCAATCAGAGCTTTTTAAAATCAGTACTGGCAATGCAATGCAAAGCTTTCCTCGTGGCACTTGTGCAAAAGTCATGAGAACAGTTGAGGTTGTCACTATTTGTTTCAGGCAGCTATTCCTGAGTAACAAACACCCCAAAACACAGTCTCTTGCACTACAGCAATTTCTGATTTTCCTGATACTATTGGCTGAGCAGCTCCTCTGCTGGTTTCACATGGCCTCACTCAGATGACAGCCTTCAGCCAGAGTCCCTGAGGTCTGCAAGTGGGTGCTGGCCGGGCAGGGCGCCTGACCACTCTGCCACGTGGCCACTCATCCTCTGGGAGGCTAGACTGGCTTCCCACACTGCCGTCTCAGGGCTGCCTGCAAGAGAGCAAAGGTGGAAGCTTCTGGGCAACTGGAGGCCCAGGCTCCAGAACTGACATGACATCCCTTTTGCTACATCCTACTGGTGAAAGCAAGTCATGAAACAGCCCAGCTTCAAGGAGTGGAGAAGTAGATTTCATTGCTTAATGGGAGCAGCTGCAAAGAATTTGTGGCCACGTTTAATCAACCACAGAATTGCAGTGGATCCCAAGTCACCCCAACTCTGCCACTCTGTGAGCAAAAGAGGGTGAGTCAGGGAAGTGGTTCTCCTGAGCTGGTGTCCTTCTGAGGAGGGAAACGGAGACCCAGCCTCCTGCCCCGCCTGGGAACGCACCTGCTGCTTCTAAGTTTGTCCAGGGCCTACGGTTGCAGAGAAGGATCCAGTTGTAGAATTAAAAGATCAGTTTACCCGGAAAGCTGTTGCTGAGATCTCTGGTCCTCAAGTTCGGTTGCGTGTTGCAATTCTCTGTAGAGTTTTTAAAATACTGCTATCTGGATCCCACCTCCAGAAATGACAATCTCACTGGTATAAGAAGTGGCCTTGGTACTGGGGATTTTTAAAAGCTCCCCAGGGGATTCTAATGTGCAGCTAAGTGTGCAAAGGACTGCTGTTTAAACTTGAAACTGCCTTATCTCATTTGGCAAGAAAGATTCAACTAACACTTATTTATTCTGTCTACCTGGTCATTTGTGATGTGTAAGTGAAAGGACAATGTTATACACATACACACACATACTCTCTCTCTCACATGGCATGTTCTGGTAGCAATAGTAAAGGAAGCTTGCCTTCAACCTTTTTGTAGACAGCTGAGCTCTCCTAATGGGGAATAGATGCCCTGTGGGCAAACAGCCGACTCCAAGGTTCAGGACAGGCTAGTGTAACTTGCGGTCCATTTGGTTTCCTTAACCCAGGGCCACTGGAAATGAGTCACCAACAGGTGATTACCACATTTATTTGAAAAATAAAATAAAATTAGCAAAGCTTCTGTTTCGTAAGATCTTGGGACTCTAAGTGAATCAAGCAGTACGTGCCTTATCTCTCTGGCTGCCTATTAAAGGTTCTTGGGATTATTCTGGGCACGAAAGTTTGCACAGTTCCTTTGGAGTAGCCCCCAAATTTTCATCTGGGAAAACAGCGTTGAGCACAGCAGCCAGGAGCAGAGATACATTCAAGTATCTGATAAAAGCAGAAGTATCACTCCTGACTGGGGAAGCTGTCATTTTACTCATTCTTACAAATGAACATTTGTGAACTTCCTTTTGGGCCCCCAGGGCTGTCTCAGGGTGTGGGAATGAATTTCTCCATTGTAACGGCCTGCAGGCTCATTTCAGGGGCAAGACAAATGCATGAAAGCCAACGAAGTGCTAGAATTGTGGAAAAACCCAGTGATTATAAAAATGTCATTACATAGACCACCCCAATGCCCAGGAAGCAGGAGTAAACGCATTTACTTTTTTTTTTTTTTTTTTGCGGTACGCGGGCCTCTCACTGTTGTGGCCTCTCCCGTTGCGCAGCACAGGCTCCGGACGCGCAGGCTCAGCGGCCATGGCTCACGGGCCCAGCCGCTCTGCGGCATGTGGGATCCTCCCGGACCGGGGCACGAACCCGTGTCCCCTGCATCGGCAGGCGGACTCTCAACCACTGTGCCACCGGGGAAGCCCGCATTTACTTTTTACTTTTTCATGACACTTCACCAGTAGGTTTTCCAAGTGTGGTCCCCAGACCAGCTGCCTCAGCATCGCCTGGGACTTCTGAGGAATGCAGAGTTCTAGGCCTCTCCCCAGACATGCTGAATCAGAAGCTCTGGGGCGGAGGCCCACAACCCGGGTTTTAATAAGCCCTCCAAGTGATGCTGATGGCTGCTCAAGTTTGAGCTCCACTACATGGCAAATTTGAAAAACGGGTTGCCCTTTGAGATTTACTGAACTTTTCACAAAGGATATATCTCAGAGAAATGGCATTTGGGCTCAGTTTCACAGTCAACATATGTAAAATTCTGGGAAGATACAAGCATTTTTTAAAAATATGTCACCTGGTTACTAGCATTCTGTATGATGTTTTATGGCCAAAGGCAGGAGGCAAAACCTTGTGGTTCTTTTTTCTGTAGGAAGAGCCCAGGAGTCATGGGCTGCAAAGAACAGAGCAGGGGCCTGGTCCCGTCCATTCACCCCCGGAAGGGGGGGGCTGAGCAATTATGAAGATCACCTATGTATACAGATGACCAGACGGTCTCCCACGGCCTAGTGTAAATTTGTTCTCATTCTCTCGGTCCATTTTCTCATCCCCCTTTCTCTAAGGGAAGCTTATCAGCTTCACCAGAATCCTCATGGATTCACCTTGACCCCTCTGTCCAAAGACTCTTCATATAAAAAATCACACAAGCTCTACGTGATACCCCGGGATCTAAATCAGAACCAGCGTGGACTAGAGAGAGAGCATCAGAAAGGCTCCTGTTACTGAGAAAAAATGGCGCTCAACCAGTCCCAACCACTAAGGGGTGAGGAACGTCATGAAAAGTGGTGGGTAGCTGAAACTGAAAATGAGAAGACCAAGCCACCCACTGAGCACAGAACCCTAATCACTGACAAGCTCGTTCAGGCCAGGTTGGAGTCGGATGGAGACCCCCTGCCCCTCCTCCCGGTGGGAGCTGCGTGGATGCTGACCACACTGCCCCACTTACGGCCACACCACCCTGAACGCCCAGCCCTGGGAGCCGACACGGTCCTCAGAGGCCATTCCTCAGCAGACACCAAATAAGGCACAGTATCTGAGAAAGGGACCACACGCGTTCAAAATGACAAATACTTTTCTTTTTAAAAATTTAAACAGGAGGTAAAAGCCCTGGATAATTTTTTTTCACATGACAAATGAAAAAAGCATTAAGTTAAAAAAAAATTAAACTGGAGTAAATATCTCTTTAAAAGGCATTTTGGAATCATGGGCTAACTAAACATTTTTCCATAGTTACCACCTTTTTGATTCAGTTTTTTTTTTTAACAAATGCCTCATATGAATTTTGTAGATTGCTAACAAAGAACTTCAATTTTCATAATTTTCTGTTTTTCTTCAAAAAAATCTGCTGAATTATGCCACAGTTAAGTTATGGTCAGGGTTGATGGCATACCCTTTTTTGACACTGTGTTTTCTTTGTGCAATTTTGGGCGCCAAAATACCATCAGAAAGGAGGGATCCTTTAGTTCTTAAAGTGATATATGAAGTAAGTTGGAGTGTTGCCTTGCCTATGACATGGTGGTAGCTGTATCATCAGCAATTCACAGATTCTAATCTCCTAGTCTCAGGATATTTTATTTCTAATTCTTTATCGTGGTCTCCATAAGTGGGGAAGGCAGTTTAAAAAGAACATTTTCTCCTAGCCTTTCTTATTTTTTGAGCCAGGTTTCTGAAAACACAGAATTCCTCAAATATTATTTTATGCTGAGGGTATTCTGTATTCCAATACAAAGATTAATTATCACAGAGATTTGAGAGGCAAGTTTAAAATACATGTATCCACCACAGAAACGCAGGCATTTGTGGGTACAGCGAATAATTCTGCAAGATACAATGACACCTGCAATATTTAGGGACACTGGTCCCAGCAAACCTCAGGGATGTTCAGGTAACCCTCGTGCAGTAGCATGAGTTAAAATTTGGCTGGAGGACAGCCCTTTTCCTGCCAAGGAAACAAATGGCCTTAAAGGATGTGGACTGGATGCCTTCCACGCCAGACTGAGTCCCCACCTGCCCTCCGCCCCGAGCGCCCTCCGCGAGCCCCAGGCTGGGAGGCGCTGGGACGCGTCTCCTCCAGTCCCATCCCACGCGCCCACAGACTTTCCTGGAAGTTTCTTAGAGAAGAGGCAGGCAAGGAGTTTTCCTGCTAATTCACTACAACCACATTCATCAAATAAAAGGAATTTAGCAGAGCCGTGGGCCCTGCCGATTCGTGAATCCCAGGCCCTCATTTAAAGATGAGAACTGAGCCCAGTCTGGCTGGACAGCAGCGAGTTCGCAGCAGAGAGAGGCTGAGCCTTGGGCCACAGTTGACTCCACTGGGCCTGGTCCTTGATTCTAAGTCCTGGTGCCCTGGTCCCCTCAGCCACACAGCATGGAACCTGGCCCCGGGGCAGGTGGAGCTATAGCATCCGGGATGAAACATTGTAGGATTTCCTCCTCCGGGAGAAGTGAGGCTTCGGTGGGTGGACGGTGTGGGGTGATGAGACAGTCGTGTTTGTGCGCCCTCCAAGTTCATGACAGTCAGCATCCGGGTGCTGAGCCCTGCTGTCTCAAGCCTAGCCAGGTGAAGCCTCCTTACCTCGGGCACAACCAGAAAGTCCATGGGCCTAAATCTAATGCACTACTGTCAACCTAAGCCTGCGGATCACAGTGGCCAGGCTTGCTGGGACAGGAGGTCCTCAAAGTCCGTGGGATCCCCCATGGGCATCACTGTCCCATCACGACAGAGAGAAGATCCTTCTCAACAAAGCAAAGACAAAGAGGCTAAGTAACACATTTCAACACCAATAAACATACAGTGAGAGTCAAATGCTTTCATTTAATAACAGAATTTTATTGTGGAAAATAATGGAAGTATAGTAACTGCCTACTCTGTACAATGCACTCTGCAGGGCACTTGTAAGGACACAAGGTGAAGACTGGCCCCTGCTTTCTGGAGGCACAGGGTGAACTGCTGCTGCAGAACAAGGGAAGGGAGCTTGATTCATTCTGCAAGGGTCTGTGGGACGCATCTTAGAGGAGATGGGACTTGAGCTGGACTCGGAGGGAGGGAAGGGGATGATTCCACAGGGCTGATGTGGTGAACAGCCTTCCAGGGAGGGAAGCAGCTTCACCACAGGTCTGGAGGTGCAAGGGTGCACTTTTAGGGAATGACAATAGACTCTGTAGCTAAAACATGACAAGTCATAATCAGAAAAGAAGGCTAGATTCTTTTTAAATTTTTTTATTTGTAACTTGAAAAACTTTCTAGAAGATCAGTGTATCCATCAATCATTAGGTAGCCAGGTACCGGCGTGACGTACAAGTCCTCGAGGAAATTGTGACCTCTTTGGGAAAATAATCCTCTATGCAAGAAGTAATTGATATCACTCTAATTGAGAAACGTGGGGCTCTGGGTCACTGAGCGGACCAAGGGAGAGAAAGGAAGAGTGAGCCTGGAATGGAAAAACTGGTTCTCAAGTGGGTGTTCCCACAGCAAGATGGGTAAGACTGCACAGTCCATCTGGAAAATACAGGGTGAATGACTCATAAGTCTTGGTCACAACTGTCAGGACTGGAGTAGTAAGAGCCTTCGTGAAGGGGTATCCTGAGTCAGCCTGGAGATGCAGGAAGAAACCTAAGTGCTCTCAGTAACACCACGAAAATGCGCACTCAGCACAGGAATCACAGACCCTGTCCCAGAGTTTATTGCCTTTAGACACTCGCCACCGTAAAAACAAAGCCAGTTCTTGGGAGAAAAATCTGTTGTGACCAGGAGCTAAGTAATAAACGTCCTAACGTGAGAATCACCTTTACGGGTGTGTGTTTTTCTTCAACCTGACCGCCTGTCTTGTCTATTTCTGCTTGCTAGCAAAAGCCATTTAAGTTTCTTTCCATGTTCTGAAAACTCTTGTCATGCAGGGTAAGAACTTGCTTTTCGAAAGAAATTATGAGGCAAGACTATGGAGAGAGTGAAACTGATTTTTCGTTTGTTTGTTTTTCGATATGGCTGCTTCCAAATTTCACACTGTATTCACAAATGTTCTACTATTGTAGAAACTGCAGAGGAACTGCAGCAGTGAAACTTACTCTTGAGAGTTTCAGAATCAGTGGTGCAGGACCTGTCCTCTATGACTCTATTTCCACAGTGGGAACCATGTGCCGAGCAGGGCAGCACTGATGGTGGACGAGGTGGGTGTCTCCTTGGCCAGCCACCAGGACCAGCTGCTGATGGTGGCTTACCATCAGTTGCAAAACTTACCTGTTATTTAGATGATGACTCTTAGAATCTCCCAGGGACATCAAAAATGGTACTTCCCTCTTGGTTCTCCCATCAGTGGTCCAGTCTATAAGAAGAGCCAAAAGATATTACTGCTTTGAAAAATGAGGGGCTCTAACTTAACTCTTTTCTGCTGGCTTACTTACTACTAACTTCAGTAAAGTAGTGTGTTGTAGGCAGATGGAAGAATTATAGACAAGTGAAATACGCTAATCTCTCTGTGTAACAGTTTCTGCGGGTCACTGAATCTTTGGTGCTATGTATTTTTTAAAGATGATGTAAATTGTATCTGATTTTTTTTTATGTTTTCTTTTTTTTAGGAAAGACTGACAGGGAAGAGAAGCAGAGTAGTCTAAGAGATCGAGTTTTTCTTTTTTTTTGCGGTACGTGGGCCTCTCACTGTTGTGGCCTCTCCCGTTGCGGAGCACAGGCTCCGGACGCGCAGGCTCAGCGGCCATGGTCCACGGACCCAGCCGCTCCGCGGCACGTGGGATCTTCCCGGACCGGGGCACGAACCCGCGTCCCCTGCATCGGCAGGCGGACTCTCAACCACTGCGCCACCAGGGAAGCCCTGATTGATTATTTTTAATGAAACGGACAGAAGGAGATTTTGAAGTTTCAGGACAATGTCCTAAATCTGACTCTGTCTGCTTGGTAACAACTCCCCATAGGGATCCACCTGGACTCGTCTGGTCTGTATTGGTATACAAGGTCTAGACCTCTTGTTTCCATTTATAAATGAATATAAATGAAGGATTATCCTTAAGAGAAATCATGGAAAGAGCACTGGACTTAGGGTCAAAAGACTAGGTTCAACAGAGTGACGTTGTGTAAATGAACTGACGCGGAGCCCCGGGTGACTCAGCCATAAGACAGCGAGAGGGACGTCCTCAGTGTGGTTCTAAAAATGATGTGAAATGAGGTATTTGAATAAGGCTAGGACAATAGAGGGCACGTAGTAGTGTTAAATAAGCGACTCACTACCCCTTTCTTTTGCCTTGAAATCTTAGAATGCAGAGCTGATGATGGATGCCAACAAAGGATGTCACCTACTGAGAAGTGTCTTTGTCTGTTTGTTTTGGGGTGGGAGGCATGGGGGCCGCAGGGGTTGAATAGAAGAAGCTGGAAGGCTATCTCCCAGGATAGAATGGGATTTAAAACAGGAAAGGCTTTCAAGACAGGCTTCACTCTGACATAGCCAGGAGCCTTCTGCTGAATTAGGGAATGGCTCACTCAGCAGTTGGAAAGCTCTCAGAAAGAGAGGACTTCGAGAACAATCTCAAAGAGACAATTTGTTAAGGGGTGCTACAGAGATAAAAGCATCGGACAGGACGTTAAACTAGTTGCTCACTTAAAACCCGTTCAGCCCTGAAATTCAATGTCAATAAATATTCATGTCTAGTCCCATAATTCAGTCTCAAAAAAAAGAAGAGGTGGCGCAGTGGTTGAGAGTACGCCTGCTGATGCAGGGGACGCGGGTTCGTGCCCTCGTCCGGGAGGATCCCAAATGCCGCGGAGCGGCTGGGCCCGTGAGCCATGGCCGCTGAGCCTGCGCCTCCGGAGCCTGTGCCCAGCAACGGGAGAGGCCACAACAGTGAGAGGCCCGCATACCGGAAAAAAAAAAAAGAAGAGGAAAAAGGAGGAGGGGGAGGAAAGGAAGAAAATAGACCAGATTAAAGGGAATTTTTTATTCAATATAATTTATAGCATTTGCATTTTTATCATTTCTTCCTTTTAAAAGTCCAAAGTTATCACAACATAATTAACAAACACATTATTCCGCTTTTCAAAAGAGCTGTTACTGAAACATGTAATGAATATGTTTATATAAAAGTCTATTTCTTATTGTATTTCATAATAAATTTAAAGACATGCTCCTCTACATAAAAAAATATATATAATCCCCAGCAACAATGAAATTTCACTTAAAAATTCACAGTGTTTTAAATGACATCTCCAAAGAGAAACAGCACTTTTCTTATGTCCTACTTCCTCATTTTTCCGCACTGCCATATGTCGACGGCTGAGCTTATAGTTTATATATAGAAGGACGTCTGTGTCCCTAGAACAACTGAGAAGAAATGTAGTGAAGTGACTGCCATAAAGGACACAAGACTCAGAAGTAGAGGAAAGGGGGTGAAGACCGCTTGGGGCAGCTGCCAACACAGAGCCATCATGAAAAACATGGAAAATCACAGTGCAGCAGATGTAACCGAGCAGGAAAGAATCCTTTCTTCACTCTAAGACTTGTTGAAGCTTTTTTTTTTTTTTTTTTTTGCGGTACGCGGGCCTCTCACTGCTGTGGCCTCTCCCGTTGCGGGGCACAGGCTCTGGACGCGCAGGCTCAGCGGCCATGGCTCACGGGCCCAGCCGCTCCGCGGCATGTGGCATCTTCCCGGACGGGGGAATGAACCTGCGTCCCCTGCATCGGCAGGCAGACCCCCAACCACTGCACCACTGCGCCACCAGGGAAGCCCTGTTGAAGCTCTTAATAAACAATACGCAGTGTGGAGTGATGGACTGTCGGGCAACACACCTTGGCAATGATTTTCATTGAAAATGGCTATGGCTATAAATAGGGTGAAGATAATAGGCAAATAAGACACGAATGTGGAATTTTCTCACATGCAAAGATATGATGTAGATCAGCAGTTCTCAAACATTTTTGGTCTCAGGAACCCTTTAGAAAATTATTGACAACTCTAAAGCACGTTAATTTACCCGTTATATCTACCCGTATGTATCGTAGGAGAAATTAAAACTGAGAAAAATTTAAAACACAAGAAAATGCAAGTTTGCATTCCCATAGCTATCAAAACATCCCACAACATGTGGTCTCTAGAAAACTCCACTATATACTCTTGAGAGAATGGAGTCAAAAAGGCAAATAGCATCTCAATATTGTTACAAATTAGTTTGACCTCGTGGACCCTCCTGAAAGGGCTCCAGGGATCACTAAAGGCACTTTGAGAACTGCTGGTATATGAGCGTTTGAGTCTCCTCAAGAACTCCCCAGCTTGGACTTGTCAGAAGATGCAAAACGGATGGGCCTATGATTTCCCCACCCATCTCTCACTAGAGCAACATACTCTAAAAAAAAGTTTTTTAACATTTTATATATCAGGATTCTAGATTCATCTTCCTTTGAATATAGAATCCCATGACAAAAAGAAAGTTTTTAAATCACTGATGGAATGTGTATTGTGGGGTATAGGGCATAACATAAGAAGTCCTAAGGATTAGAAAAAAATATGGTCTTCATTTTTAAAAAGAGGGAAATATGTCAATTGAGGATGGATGCTTTAGTTGTAAGAGCAGTGCAAACATGAAGTTTCTTAGAAGAACCAAAGAAAGTATCCAATGAGAAAGTTCATAAAATACGTATTAGCAAAGAATATGTATTATAGTAATATCCTATTGTGAATATTTCATAAGTAAATGTATTTATACAGAAATTATTTATTGAGTACCTTCCATGTGTCTGACTCTAGAAGAGGACAGCATAAATGCCCTTTTTCATAATAATAATGAAAATCAGTGAATTCATCTCAGAGGTTTGTAAGAGGGAGGGTGAAAGAGCAATAACGCCTACAGATGTGGTGGGGGTGCTGCGTGAACTCTGGCAGTTTTAAGAGAGGGCGCCTCTGGCTGGAAGCCTGGACACTGGTTCTGTTCTGAGGTCACCCGCCAAGACTCCGAGTTACCGGGCCAATTTTAACAGCTCTGTGCTTCAGTTTTCCAAAACATGCCTAATCAGGACCTCCTTTCAGTATAAAGACAATAGCGCTATCAATATAAAAAGAGGTTTAGAATTTACAGGCGCTAATAATGAATTAAGTCAAGGTATTTGTAAACTTTCTGTTGAAGCATAGCATACACACAGAAATGTACAGCTAAGCCTAGCAGCACCTGGACCACGAGATGCACCATTTCAAAGCCCCTCTCTGATCCCTCAGAGTCACTATCCAGCCCTAGGGAAACGCTGTTGTGGCTTCTAATAGCACAGATTGCTTTTGCTGTTCGGGGGCTTTGCAGGCAAGATGCAATCTTTTGTGTCTGGCCTCTTTCGCTCAACATTATTTTGTGAGACCCAACCGTACTGTTGAATGTAGTTATACACTATTCATTCTTAGGGCTCTGTAAGACTCCACTGTGTGAATGTGTCACAATTTATGTCTCCATTCTGTTGTCGAGGAACTTGAGTCATTTCATATGCAGCCTTAAGCCACAGAAAAGTCCAGCCTTCTCTCTTACCCAGAAGGCAGGATCCACAGATGAAATTCACCATCTCCTTTCTGCTTTTGAATGGTCTGACCAAAGGAATTTTTTGTTTACCTCCCATGACAGAATTAGATCTAATCTGACTATGACCTAAGTATTGAGTTAGGGAAAGAAGAGGTTAATATGTTGACAGCCTGCTCTGGTGGACTCTTTCTAATTCCAGACCTGGCTTTGGATGGTGACTACTTTTCAAAAGAGGCAGCGTGTCTTGGGTTTCTTAGAGGGACAACATCCCGCACCTAGAGGGTGCTTATCAATGTATAGTGACTGGAGAACAGAGGAGATGGTGGGTGGGAGGGGAGATAGCACCCAAACAGGATACAAAAAAAAGGGCACCTGAAATTACCACTTTAGAAAATACAATGATGTTTACGTACGGAATAACACAATTTCTTATTCATACATCCCACCTATGACATTAATCAGAGCCTTCACCTATGGCCATATGTCATCTTTTCCACTCTTAGTAGTTTACAGATGTCTTGCTTTGAAGTGGAAGAAGAAGAAAAAAAAAAGAACCAGAGCTGCCCTAAAAGGAATGAGGAAGTGAGAGCTCTACAGTGTCTGGCTGACTCTGTCCCGGTGACAGCCCGTGATGTTCTTTCCGGTCTCAGTAATATTCTGAATTTCCACCTGCCCGCCCCCTCTCCCTTATAACACAGAACTTGTGAAGTTAGAGCAGTTCAGTCTCCTCACTGACGGTGGATTAGTTGGAGCAGAGTGTCATGCTGTTTCTCCCATTTTCCACAGTTCACGGGAGGTAAAAGAAGTCTGGGTGGAGGCCCTCCGAGGGTAAGTACCATAAATTAACGTGAGAAGACAGTGAGCTGCCTAGCGGGTCACTGGGCTTTAAGATCTTATCCAACAGAAAACAGTGACACCGTGGAATATGCAACAAATAGCGTTATAAAGAATAAACACATAATGTGAAGCCTGCACTTTTGGGGTATAGGAATTCTTTACAATTCTGTTATCTTTGTTGTATGTCTGCTGTAAGTAGCATCCTGGGAATACGTTTTTTCCTTTTCCAGTTAGATGAGAAAATCTGTGCAAAGCACTTAATACAGTGCCCTGACACACAGTGAGCTCTCCAAATAAGAGTTAGTTGTTATTGTAATTGTTATTCAGGTTATCTCCTGATGGGAACGTAATAAATGAATAACAAAGTTTGTCATGATGAAGATATCAGGTTTAAAACATTTAGAAATAAGTGTGTTCAGATGTTGCGTTTAATAGCATAAGACATCTGGTCACATATAACTGACTTTATTTTTTTTAACATCTTTATTGGAGTATAATTGCTTTACAATGGTGTATAACTGACTTTAAAGGAAAACTTTTCTAGCCAGTAGTTTCAAACTTTGTGTTTAATCAGAGTGGCACTGAAACTGGCCAATGCATTACACGTATCCCTCCTAACTTCTTCCCACATGATTTCTCGTAGACAGAGCCAAGGCCGCACAGGAGCAAAGCTCATCGCTGGACAGTCAGCCCAAACTCTAATGAAGTTGACAAGCAGCTGTCATGCTGTATGCGCCCTTCTTACATTTATTAATTCATGTTTTCTCATGGCGAGAGTCAAAGAGGTTTACCTAATTCAGTGTTTTCTCTTTTAGTCGAAAACACTAAATGCCAGTAATATGGAGACATTAATTGAATGTGGATCAGAGGTAAGAAAGCAATGTTTAAAACTTTTTATCTGCACTGTGAGATGGAAAACTTGATTTTAATTGAATATCATTTGTATTGTTTAGTTATCAGAAGAGAAAATCAACATAATAAGTGTAGTAAATTAAAGACGAATATTAATTGAGATCTTCTATCATGATAAGCAGGACATTAACACTGATTCTGGAAGATAGAAAAAACTAACGGACGCTGGACTAGTTTTTGATATGAATAAAATGTTGAATGTATTTTGTGGGGAAAGACTGGGCAGATTTCTTCAGTCATTATTTTAAACTAAAATAAATCTATTTTTAGGGTGACATCAAAGAACATCCTCTGTTGGCATCATGTGAGAGCGAAAACAGTCTTTGCCAGCTAATTGGTGAGTTTTGAAAACATACAGATCTTTTATGTAGAGGTTCTTAGTTTGCCAAACCACAGTGCTTTACTAGGAATTATTTTTCAAAGTGTTCTTTTAAAGACCACAGAACATTAACACTTGCATGGCAGGAAGGCTCCAGCTCACTAGAGAGCCAGCGCTCTGATAGAAAAGATCTTCCCTGAGCTAACCCCCCAGCTCTCCAGAGGGGTTTTAATGGAGTTACAGGTCTCCTGGCATTTATGTTTTGACAATTCAAATGTGCATACATGTGAAAAATACACAGTTGCCTGTACCACTCTTGCCCTCCTCTAACGGAGAATGATTCTAAGAGCACATGAAGCAATTGTTACTAAGCTCCAATCCCAAAGAACCCACCGTTCAATTTTTTTCCACAATTCATTCCATTATAAAGTAACCCTGACCCAGTTCTCCTGAACTATGAGGACAAGCCAGTTCTCTATCCATCCTCCTCCACTTGATGGTATAAAAAGTATAGAAACATATGCCAATGCATTTAGAATATGTAGCTTTTATAATTAGAGAAAAAAGGAGGAGAAAACAGAGAAAGAAGGAAACTTGTTAGACGTTATACCCGTCGCACACGTCTTCAGGCTTTTGCAAGGATAAAATTTCTTGGTAAAAGATCTAGGTTTAAACCTTCCTGCGGCAATTTGTGCCCGCCCTTCCCTAAAGCATCCACTGGGAAAACCCTGCAGGTGACTGTAGACAGATGGCGTGGTGTAGCTCCCCCTAGTGGTGAGTGTTAGCATGGCCACAGAGGTTTGTTTAATGGCCCGCCCAGTGTAGAGCCTTCAAAATGGTCTTGAGCAAGTCACTTCCTCTTCCTATAAGTTTCATTTTCTTCACTAGTCAAAGGAAGAAATTAAAATAATCTATTTCACATCAGAAATATCCACTGTGGTTATTAAGGTCAATATGTTAAGATGGTTGTTTATGATCTGCTTAGTTAGGTTTTGCTCGTTTTCTGTAGCAAACAGTTGGTAAAGCGTAAAAACAGGAAAGGTGGAGTCTTTGAGGAACCTTGGTGTTGCTGTTTAGGGGCTGGCTGCCCTGGTAACAATGCAGTTGTTTTTCAGGTTGATTTTTCTAGATTAAGATTCACACCCTTTGCTTTCTCGGTTTTTCAATATTATTTGTCCCACACGGCAAACCAGAGATGACAATATCCGTTGTCTTATCTGGATCCTTGCTTATGAATATTTTAATCTAATTTCTCTTTGCTTTGTTTTCTTGGCTGTAGAAATTAAGAAGAGAAAGAAGGTGCTGAACTGGCTCTTTCTCATGAGAAGGCTTTCTTCTTCATCAGATTTTTCTGGGGCTTCAGAGCCAGAATTGAGGTCATCCCTATTTGATCAGCCCTTGTCGGCCATCTGCAGTGACAATGACACACTCCCCAGACCCATTCAGGTAGGTGCACACTCACGCGTGGACCTACTTCGGTTTCCTGCCAGCTGTGAAAAGTCCTCGGGAAATCTGAACGGCACTCTCAATGCTAAACTCGTTGGGGCCAATCTTGAGGTTTTTTCCCCACGTTTGGAAATGGTGTTCCCACTTAGGAATGCAGTCAGGAGAACACCTGGCTGCTTACAGCCTAGAAATCGGTTGTGTTTGCCACTGAGCTCAGGGTGATGGTCCCTCCATCCTTCTAACTTCATGGAGAGAAGAATGCTGAAAATGAGTAGCTTCTGCGAAATCAAGAGACAGAGATTTATAGAGTTTATGGTCAGAAATCCAATGTTTATATGGAATGACTTGGAAGGAGAGAGGCCTGAAATGGTTTTAGAATGTGCAAGTTCCAGCTTGCACAATTTACCTCCTCTTAGAAAAATGGCAGGGCCGAGGGAGACAGTTGATAGCAACCAGACTGAAAGGAAAAACTGGCATTAACAGTCTCCTGTTAAGACTGTCTTAGGATCCTGGAGAACTAACTTTTATGGAGAGGATGTTTTATAACAGGTAAAGTTAGATACTGTTCATGTCCACTACTTTAATTCTTTTTCTCCTACCAAAACATAGATTTTTCCTGTGTTAGTAGCAGTGAAGCGTGTCTTCAAACCAAGGGTAACCACCTCCTATTTCTATACCCCTTTCCTTTAGGATATTCTCACTATACTATGCCTTAAAGGCCCTTCCACTGAAGGAATATTCAGGAAAGCAGCCAACGAGAAAGCCCGTAAAGAGCTTAAGGAAGAGCTCAACTCCGGAGGCGTGGTGGATCTGAAAAGTCTCCCCGTGCACCTCCTGGCGGTGGTCTTTAAGGTGAGTTCACAGCATTGGTGCCAAATGACCTGCTGATGGGCTCTCACACATGGACGCTCAGGAAGTAAGATATGGGCTCTTTACCCTACAAAGCAAAGGAAACTGATCTTAGAGTTTAATTTTTTTAGTTAAGCCTTTATTTATTGGTATAAGCATCTCTGTGACCCCAGATTCCAACAGAAGGTGATGCATTAAATTCCCCCTAAGGAAATTTACTTGAGGAAAAGCACTTGGATCGTCCCATGGCCGAGTCCATTCCCCTAAGTCTGGTGGCCCCCTGGATGATGGCCTTACTGCGCCTGTTGTTAGGAAGCTGCTGAGAGACAAGTCAGGTGAGAGATTTCTCCAGGCTAATGAATGCAGGAAGGAAAGGGCACAGCCCATGTAGAGGATGAGCACAGAGTCCCTGAGATTTGACAAACGAGGTGGAATGATGGCAGCACGTTGTGTAACATGAACGGTCCCCTCCCACCCTCCAGGACTTCCTCAGAAGTATCCCACTGAAGCTCCTGTCCTGCGACCTGTTTGAGGAGTGGATGGGCGCCCTGGAGAAGCAGAGTGAAGAGGACAGGATCGAGGCCCTGAAGCAGTAAGTTGCCAGCCTCGTCCCCAGAGGCCAGGCCCGCACAGTCTCCATCCTTTGATTCTGCACATAACTGTCAGAGTGGTTTACGTCTATTGCAATGTTTAGGGAGTTCAAGTGGCATTGTTCATCCACTCCCAGAATACAAATCTAGAGGTACCCTGGAAATTTTTTAAAGTAGTTTTAGCCAAATGAAAGGAAGCACCTCTTCAAAAGATAGAAAGCGGACTTCAGTACTCACAAATCCCAAGAGGTGGGGAGTATAAAAATATAAGTAGTTCAAGAAAGTATAGAACAAACTCATAGATGAAAGCCTCAAAGCAGGGTAACCAGCCAGGTGCAGGAATCTGGGGTCTCCCTAACCTGTACACTGGTGTCGTGCCAAGCAACTATTCTCCCACAAAACATCCCTTAAAGCATAGTAAACAATCTGGAAGGGGTTGTTTGTTCATAAAATTCCATCGCATATTTCATATTCTTATAATTAACCCAAATGAAAACTATACAAAAACAAATTCCAACCACAGCAAAAACAATTCCATATATAAATGGAAGTGTGACCCGTTAGAGACTAGGAAATCTTAAACACCCAACGCTAAAATAACAGCGCTTTTGCCAAATCCTATGAAAGTCTGTCTATATATGATGATTGTCTCACATGGCTGAATATTTTCAATGAAATATTTATTGAATTGAAGACATTAGTGTGTCTGTCCCTACGATTATCACAATAAGTTTCTGCTTACAGACACAAAGCTCTTTCATAACAATATCTTCTTATGAGAAATGAACGATCCTTATGTTAGAGACACCATTTCATTTTCTGAAGCTATGAAGCCTTGCAATTCTAATTTATTAGTAGTAGTGCCCATGTTGCCATTTAAGTGCTGCTGTCACAATTTTTATGAACATGCTCTTATAAACTGATTTAATCTCCATAAAGATTTCTCAGAATGGTATAAAAATGTGTCCTCTTCATTTGATGAGCACAGTTTTTAAAAAGGCAAATGACTGTATTCTTTAAAAAAAAATAGTCGTGCAGTGTTAGAAGCAGAAAGACATTCTACATGGCTAAATGGTTGCTCAACAAAATGATTTTCAAGATGTATTAAACTATGTATTTTACTGCAGGAGTTAATATTTCGTAACTTAAGATCTATGTAAAGCATAAAGGGCCGTGTTATCGGTGTCCTGATCACAAAGGCCAGTTTTTTAGGGCTTCAGGATCTGTGGTTAACTGACTCATTCCGTGTCAGTTGCCACTGGAAGTGTCTGAATGAACGTTTCACAATGTCTCTTGTGAAAATGAACCTTCCTCATTTTAAAGGAAGTCTGGGTTAGGCAGAAACTTTCAACTTGCCACCCTCAAGCTAGACAGGCTGTGAGCCTCCCCTAAAACCAGCCTTCCCGAACTCCATTCCAGGGTTGCAGATAAGCTCCCGCAGCCCAACCACCTGCTGCTCAAGCACCTGGTCTCCGTGCTCCACGTCATCAGCAAGAACTCTGAGGTCAACAGGATGGATGCCAGCAATCTCGCCATCTGCATCGGGCCCAATGTGCTGAGCCCGGAGAATGAGCAAAACCTGTCGTTCGAAGCCCGGAGAGACCTGAATGATAAGGTTCGTTTCTGTCTATTTCTAAGAAACTCATCGTCTGTTTGCAAAAGCCAAGCAATAAAATGCCCGTGAACTTCTCTGACTCAGTCGAGATCGTGGTGAAAATACGAAAGGCAAATGCTTTGGTCATAGTTCCATTCCCTTGGGTGGGTACATTGGATGAAACTGAGTAAAGCTAGGCCTGCGTCCTTATCATCCTACGAGACAGAGGACAATCGATACCCATCTTTTACATGACTGTGTCCCAGGATGGAAAGGCCCTTTCACTTTTCTCTCTTTCGTGCATCACACTCTGTCAGCTCAGCTACCAATTTGGGAGACTCCTTAAATGAAAATTTTTGTTACTTTAATGTAATACATTTTTTAAAATTCACAAATTAAAAGTGCATGTCTCAAAAATAATTTTCATATAGGTGATTGTTACCAATTTTCCGGATGCTCCTTTCAGACACATAAAGATCTCTCATGACCATTTTGGCACCTCCCTAACTGCTGACCCCCGCTACGTCCCCATTCTTAACCACCTTCCTTTAAAAATAAATAAAGGTCTCATTAAGCTGACAACCTGTTAACTTTTCCTCACAGGTTAAGACACTGGTGGAATTCCTCATCGACAACTGCTTTGAAATATTTGGGGAGAACATGCCAGGGCATTCCAGAATTGCTTCTGATGACTCCCTGGAACACACTGACAGTTCAGGTGCGGAAGGTGCTCTCAATTGATTCTGACTCTGGGGTCAAGTTCATGGCCAGCTACCAGTCCAGACCAGTAATGTAAAGCATCCCTGGTATCTGAAGCAGAAGTCACCTTCACACATCACCAAATCAGAGTAGACTCCAGTCTGTAGGGAAGTCACTAAACACGGAAACTTTTCTCTCGAGTTTTCCTGCACTGTTTCCTCGGGCTGCAGACACTCAGTCAGCTTCAGCCTGGAACCTTCCCCTTCCTCTTCTAAATCATGAAGCACTGCTAATTTTACTAAGTAACTTTTAGCTAGAGAGTTGGTGTAAGAAGATTCTGTTTCCACACAGTGGAGTATGGGTCTGTTAAAATGGGGATGGATCCAGTCAAAAGAGCCATCCAAAGGATCCATTTTAAATTTCAGATCAATAAATTTTCAGTGGAATGCTGTTTTCTCTCCTTTCTCATTTCCTCCGTCTCTCGCTTCATTTTCCTACTTATCTTCTCCACCTCAAAATAGTAGATATGGAAAGAAACAGAATTTTAATGTGGCCAGTTTCTTTCATACCAAGCCCCAAATTAGCATCACCAAACTCCCTGGCACCATACTTGGAATAAGTAGGTGAACGGTACTTAGGTTTATTTCTAAAAGTAACTGAATGAAAGCTCAACCGTCCCTTAACTTCCCCCAGACGTGTCGACCCTGCAGAATGACTCGGCCTATGACAGCAACGACCCCGACCCCGACGCGGAGCCCAGCGCCGTGGGGTCCCTGAGCAGGTGGCCCCCAGGGTCCTCGGACCCGGCTGCCAGCCTGGAGCCCAGAGGCCCGCCGCACCCTTGGGAGCCTGTTCTCAGCAGTGCGCCCAGACTGAAAGCCTCCCTCAGGCAACCAGACAGGAGGTACTCGGACCCCAGCACGGCGGCATCCTCGAAGGAGTGCCTTGAGGGCAGGAGAGCAAACCCGAAACTCACGCGAAGTGAGGATGACTTCACCGCGGCCCAAGCGGCCCCTTGTTTTGCAAGTGAGGAAGCCGAGGACCCATTTCCAGAGGAGGTGTTTCCTGTAGCGGAAGGCAAAACCCAGGGGCCGCGAGACCCGAGGGTGCAGAGCCCCGCTCAGGGTTTGGTGTCAGCGTGCACACTGACCCCCAAAGCCGTCTCCAGTGGCTCCCCGGACGTGCTCTCCGACAGCTCAGTCCTGGCTTCTCCTTCCAGTCCCAAAAGAAACTTCTTCACCAGACATCAGTCTTTCACAAAGACTGAGAAAAGTAAGTCCGACAGAGAAATAAAAAAACACTCCATGTCATTCTCCTTCGCCTCTCACCAAAAAGCGTTAACCAAAACCCGCAGCTCTGCTGTGGCTGCGAAATCCAAGGGCTGCGCCAGAGACCAGGTAAAGAAAGGTCTTAAAAAAGAAAGCCAGCTTGCCGGCCGAATCGTCCAAGAAAACTTGCCTGACACCCACGGCCAAACAGCTGTGGACTTTAACTCGGGGGCCCACTCCCTCTCGGTGGAGAACACGTTCCAGCCGGTGGATCAAAGGAGCCCTGGTGGCCCCCCCTCTTACGAGGAGGCCATTCGGTACCAGGCCTTGGAGCTCGCCACCTACGGGAGCCAAACAGTTGGCAGCATGAGGGCCAGGATGCTAAGCCTGGACGCCCGGCTACCGCCACCTCTCCCTGTCCACCACGGAGGGGACTCAAGAAATATATGCAGTCAGGAGCCACTGGACGGGCCCCGACGGTGGCCCAGGACTGAGAGCTGGAAGCAGAGCAGGACTGTCTGTGCTTCTATAGACACGACAGGACAGGTGACTGTCACCAGGAGACCTGAGCTGCATCGGCTGAGAACTGTGTCTGAGTCTCAACAGAAGAACAAGCAGGCCCTCCTGGCCCGGCGGTGTAGTCAGCCCGTCTTTGATGCTGATCAGTTCCGATTCGCTAAGGAATCCTACATCTAGGAGGTGGACCCATCACCCAGACACAGCGTGTGGCACCTCTGTACACACAAGGCTGTGTAAAGAGCTGCTCTTAGACTCTGTTTTCCAAAAAGTCGTGAATAAGCTCCGTTGGAAAGTTGTGTAGATACCTCCTCAGAGAGGACAGCTACCCAGCTCCTCAACGGCACTCAGGCAGTGTCTGTGCCCCTGCATTTGTGCCACATGTAGCAAATGTATAAAATGCGTTCTAGACAAGGCGCTGGGTGCAAAGAGGTCTACGTTGATATGTGTATATATTTGTTTGTGAACTTGCGCTAAACTGCATGGCTGTTCTCTGCCTCCTGGGGCATTTTTCTAGGGGTTAGGGTTTAAAAATAGTCTTTTCTTTTTTTATGTTGCCTAAACAGTGTGCCAATTTTCATATTTTCCACAAACTCCATTTAGGGGAAAATGTTTAAGTCTCTGTTAGAAGTTTCCTCTAGTAAGCAGCTTTGTGATAACTAGTCACCATAGTAAGATGAAAGAAACAGCAAGGAATAGAGTTGTCACTGTTTGGAGTTACCAAAGGCATTGCAAGCGCCAGTAAAAGAAAAAGCTGTTGTTAATATGTACGAAAAATACTTCAGTATGTCCTCTAATCATCTGATTTTAAATTTAGGTAAGTTAGTGAAAATGCATTACACTATGCAACATTAACTGATTTCTAGCACTTTGAGTTTCTTTGTAGTTCACTGGTGTCTTCTTCAATAGTGTGGAGGGAATTACTTTATATGCGTTGGCGGGCATAGGTACAACTTCAGTATAATCTCACTACAATAAATTGTCTTCCTTATTTCAAAGCAAAAATGTTCATTCTTTATTGATATGTTGCCTCTTCTCCCTCAGTTCATAGAAACCCACCAAGAAAATCATTCACACATTGGTTCATTCAACAAGCATTTACTGAATATATATTCATTATCCTAGACTGATAGGCAGGGCAAGATGTGGATCTCATGTGTAAGAAAAAGAGACAATCCCTGTCCTCCAGAAATTTGCAAAACTCTCTTTAAGCCAAGTTTTTGGCAAACGGTCACTCAGAGGCCAGAAAATTTAGTATACAAATATAATATTTCCTGGTTTTAGTGAATTAAAGTTTTCAGCACTTTTAAAAACCTTATTTTTACGATGCTCAGTTTTCTTGATTGTTACCAAACATAGTGGTAAAATGTCATATATTAGAACTTTCATGCTCAATGATTAGGATATCTTGGAGACACTGGATTTGATTTTCCTTACTCTATCAATTTCTTTCATAAAACACTGCATGTCTTTGATTCGTTAAAGAAGTATTTTTGTGTTGGCTAGCTACCAGATGCTGAAGACCTAGTCTTTTGAGAAGTGATTTATTCGCAATGTGGTATAAAGTTTAAAATGTTCTAACCCAGATTGCTCAAGGCATCATGTTCAGACCCATTAATATCATTTAAATACTTTATTAAGCACCACCGATAAGACATAAATTTCAAGGGGCAGATACTCCCCCTCTGACCACTGACTTAAGAAAAGCAATCCTTTTCCAGAATTGGACACTAATAGTGATAGTACAGTCTTTAGTACCTATCAGTGCTGGGCACTGCACTAAGTATTTCAGGACTGGAAGAAAAATCCTCCATCATCTTTTTAGCAACTTCTCATCAAGAATCAGAGAGTTCTCATCAATAGACAACTAACACGATAAGCTAGGGAGCCTCCCATCTATTCCACGTTACCACTGACCTGACCTCCACGTGACCCAACTCAGATCACAACAACTCTACCCCCATTTCCTTATTTTACCAAAGTAGGAGTGAGACAGAAAGTCTTCTATTGCATGTAATTAGTCCAGTTTGTTGACGAACACTTATGAGCTTCTTGTAGTCAAGAAGCTACTATATTTGAACAGTGGAAGAAAAGGTATGGTGATGATTTCAAATACTTCACAGCATGGTATTCCCACTTCTAACCACGGAGTCCACTAGCCTTTTAAAACAGGAGAACCCGACCTCGCTCCCAAGCATGGTAGTTGCGTTGTCATAACAAAGTACCACAGACGAGTAGCTTAAACAACAGAAAAGTTCAATCTCACAGTTCTAGAGCCTAGAACTGAAATCAAGGTGTCGACATAGGGCCCCCCCTTGCAGTGAGATTTGGGTGATATTTAAAAATGATACTATAGACAAGGACCCCAGGACACCACAGTTCTGTCCTCCGTGGACCGCCTAAAGGCCACATAGTCACAAATGGGCCTGACACTCCAATGCAAGGTATATGGTAAAAACGGGTTGGAAGCCAAGGCCTAAGTAGAGGCTTCAACCTAAATCCAGGTCTGATCCCCAGCCTCCGAGCCCCAGGGCCTCCCCAGCACCGATGCGTTATCCTGCCTGGCCCAGCTTGGGAGGGATGCTGACCCTCTAACCAACGGAAGAGGTGAGGAGGCACATACACCTCATGTGCCTGTTGGTGAGCAACCAACATTCATGTCCTGGAATCTGGATGAACAGACTGGAATTCCTTCCTCTTGGGGAAGGTAGGAGGTTTTCTCTCCTCCTACCAAGAGGGAGAAGGTGGGTTTCCCAATGCCATTGCCAGCATCCCACATAGTACACTGATTACCTGCAATCATACACTGACCTCCACCCCAGCACCACTCTGGACTTGGTCCAGAACCTGTGTCTGTTAACCAAGCTGGGTGCTGGCCCTGGAGCTGAGCAAACCTGCAGTCACCTTGGAGCCCAAACCCAGCAAATATAACCTATGTTACCCTGGGGTCCTGGAGCATTGAAGTGGCAGCCATGGCTTGTATGCTAATAAAATAGATAATAGTTAATGGCCACAGTGCTTCCCACGGCCATGCATGAGAACACCCAAAGGGCGATCAACACTGTTTATCCTAATGCACTATTAAAAGAATAAATGCTTTCCTCCTGAAGGGTCAAGTAGATGGAAACCCACATCAGATGGGCTCTCACATATTTTGAGTTTCTTTTTTAACTGAATTATGTAAGATCTTGACGCTTTATCTACAAAGGGAGAATTACTGAGGAATCAGAGTATAAATATTATGCTAGAGACAAGAGTGAATCACTAGAGACAAGAGTGAATCACTTTTGGGCAATATTTTAAATGTGGACTGAGGCCCTGCAACTTGCCCACTCCAGAGTACAATTAAATGTGAATGAGGAACCACCAATGAGATGAAGCTAACCTCCTCCTATTATAGGCTACCCAGAGGGACCATAGTGAGACCAGCAAACCTGCAGAATGCAGTATCTTGCTGGAAAAAGGAAACGCAGAATGATTATATCTCTGTAGGAAAAGAAAGACAATGTGTTGGCACAGGAAAGAGTATGTGGGGCTTCCCTGGTGGCGCAGTGGTTGAGAATCCGCCTGCCAATGCAGGGGACACGGGTTCGAGCCCTGGTCTGGGAAGATCCCACATGCCGCGGAGCAACTGGGCCCGTGAGCCACAACTACTGAGCCTGCGCGTCTGGAGCCTGTGCTCCACGACGGGAGAGCCCGCGATAGTGAGAAGCCCGCGCATCGCGATGAAGCGTGGCCCCGCTTGCCACAACTAGAGAAAGCCCTCGCACAGAAACGAAGACCCAACACAGCAAAAATAAATAAATTAAAAAAAAAAAAAAAAAAAAGGAGTATGTGACCCATACTCACAGGGCCTGAGTCCACACCCCAGATGGGTCACCATGGATCAGGTATCAAACTGTCTGAGCATCAGTTTCTCCATCTGTAAAATGAAGGTAGTCATAGCACTGCATCAGTTATGGAATGCACCTCACAGCAAATCCAGATAACAGAGGCTTAAACAAGAAGGGGGCTGTGCTCCTCTCTATTAAAAGAAGAACAGACGGGCAGTCCAGGGCTGACATGGCAGCTCGACAACATCCTCGGGCCCCAGTTCCTTCACACACAGGGCCAGCTTCACCAGGATGTGACCCATGCAGTCACATAGGGCCCCATGCTTCCAAGGGCCCAGCGCCAGAGGCGATGCTCTGTTGTGCTGCCCCTGCAAATTGCGTAGCTAGTCTCATTCACACTTTCTAGCTTTCTAGTCCACCATCCTTCCTGTGAGCATGATTCTCCTCCAGGCTTGCCCTCCAAATTCTAGGCAGGAATTTTCTAGCTCAATAATTTCCACCTACATTCATGTGGCCAGAATTTAGTCACACGGCTGCTCTCACCTGGAGAGGAGTCTAGGAAATACAGTTTGCTGTAGGCACATTTCCTCCTCTGATAAAATCTGTAAGAAAGAAGAGAACAGTGGACATTGAGTAGGAACTATTAGCCCTTGAACAAAAATCAAATAAAAGAGATTGTGGATCTGGTATAACACACACCAATTTACTAGTTTAGTTACTCGAATAATAGAACGTGGGATAAAGTGCAGGTTACCTATTTAGTATAGAAAGACAACTGAAAATGTTGAATATGATTAGGGATAATATAAAGATAAGGTAGACAATTATCTTGGAGTATTTCAACTACTCATATGCACATTGTGAGAATTTTATAATTATACAAGAGTAGTTTTAAGCAAAATAATTTAATAACAAATATGAATTGACCTCCTACAATATAAAAGATACTGTACTTATGAGAAATTTACAACCTACTAGAGAAATAAAACACCTCGGAAGGCAAAGGTCAGTTCCAAATGAGGGATAACATGAAGCGCTAGAGTAGAAGTGAATGGCTGCTCCACAGTCCAATTAATTATAGGGTATGCTTCAAATTTAAAGGAGCTTTCTGTATGAAATTCTAAAGTCAGTAATGAAAGATTTCAGCCAGTGTACAACATTCAAAACAATCACGAGAAGTTCTAGGTAGGTATTCGTTTACGGGATTGGACCATATCATCTTTGAGAAGGAGATAGATAAGCCTTCTTTTTTCCATCTTTGCTGAAAAAGGCATTTCCTATCCAAAATTGCTTTGGAAAAAACAAAGTGCTAGATAAGGTAATGTTAATATGTGAGATGTTCATCATTTCAAAACAACACTTACATCATGTTACTTTCCAAAGCTCCCCAGTGGCTTCTTAATACTATTTTTATCAAGTTAAAAATCTCTAACCAACACCTCCCACTCAAGGCCCACCTTAATCTAGCCCTATCCTAGAAAACCAAACTTATTTCTTTCCTTAACTCTCCAGTGGCTTTCCACATAAATAATAATAATAGCAGTAGCTAATATGAAATATATATGTGTAGACTACCTTTCAGAACCCGAGAGATAGCTAAAGTGGTGTTCAGATGAAAATTCTTGTCCTTATAAAATTATATTAATAAACAAAAATGAATGCCTTCAGCATACCATTCATGAAGTTAGAAAGGGAATAATAAAAATATAGTTGAAATTAATCATTTGGAAAACAGAAAAAGATTAGAACTGAAAAATAAAACCAAACTAGCTCTCTGAAAACAAACTTCTGCCTACCCTACGCAAGGAAAAGGGTGAAATCAAACCTACACAACATGAGAAATGATCGTGGGAAATCATAACAAAGCCTGGAAATTCAAAGAACTAAAGCCCTCCTTTGCTGGACTCTATGCAAATATGAATGAGATGATCAAGTTTCTAGGAAAACATAACTTACCAACCTAATTCCAGAAAAGAGAGGAAAGCTAAACAGATGTACTTCGTATAAGAAACAGAGAAAATTACTTATCAATCTTATGAATATCGACGCAAAAATTCCAAATAAAATATTGGGTTGGACAAAAAGTGCCTTTGGTCTTTAAGTAAAAATAAAAAACACATTTTTCACTTTCACCAAGAACTTTACAGAACAACACATTCACCCTTTTGTTCCAGTACCTTCTGCCATTTTTCAGGCATCTTCATAATTCCATCTTCCCAAAACTTTTTATCTTTTTGAGCAAAGAACTGTTCCAGGTGCCTTTTACAGTCTTCCAGGGAATTGAAATCTTTTCCATTAAGAGAATTTTATAAAGACTGAAATAAATGGAAATCCGAAGGTGCAGTGTTTCGTGAATATGGTGGATGAATCAGAACTTCCCAGCCAAGCTGTAACAGTCTTTGCCTGGTCATCAAAGAAACGCGCAGTCTTGCGTTATCCTGATGGAAGATTATGTGTTTTCTGCTGACTAATTCCGGACATTTTTCATCTATTGCTGCTTTTCAGTTGGTCTAATTGGGAGCAATACTTGCTGGAATCAGTCGTTTGGTTTTACCGAAGGAGCTCATAATAGAGGACTCCCTTCCAATCCCACCATGTACACAACATCACCTTCTTTGGATGAAGACCGGCCTTTGCTGTGGTTGGTGGTGGTTCATTTCGCTTATTCCACAATCTCTTCCATTCCACATTATTGTAAAGTATCCACTTTTTATCGCCTGTCACAACTGGTTTTAAAAATGGAATGTTTTCCTTACATTTAAGTAGAGAATCGGATGTGGAAATGCTGTCAAGAAGGTTTTTTTCTCTTAACTTTTGTGGAACCCAAACATCAAAGTGATGAACATAACCAAGCTGGTGCGAATGATTTTCAGCACTTGATTTGGATATTTTGAGTATGTCGGCTACCTCCCGCGTGGTATAACGTTGATTGTTCTCAATTAATGTCTCGATTTGATCGTGATCAACTTCAACTGGTCTACCCGACCATGGAGCATCGTCCAGTGAGAAATCTCCAGCACGAAACTTCGCAAACCACTTTTGACACATTCGATCAGTCACAGCACCTTCTCCATGCACTGCACAAATCTTTTTGCGTTTCAGTTGTGCTTTCACCTTTCTTGAAATAATAAAGCATAATATGCTGAAAATGTTGCTTTTTTTCTTCCATCTTCAATATTAAAATAGCTACACAAAAATCCACCAGTTTTGATAAGTTTTTCTTTTAAATGCATGCTGATATGATGGCTGTCAAGATACAATCTAACAAAATTGTTTCTAATGAAATTAAGGACAACTAAGCACTACTGGAGCCATCTTACGAAAAAACCGAACGAACCTTTTGGCCAACCCAGTATTAGCAGATGGAATGTCTGAACCAAGTGGAGTTAGTACAGGAATGCAAGAGTAATTCCAGTGTAGGAAATTTACTGATGTAAGTCATCATTTTAGTAAGTTACAGGGAAAATATAACCCTGTAGATACCAAAAAGTCACCTTCAAAATTTAATCTCCATTACTAATATTTTTTAAAATGCTTAATGAAATAGAAATCAGTGAATATGATTTTTTTTTAAGTTGTAAATCTCAGACCAAAAGTCTGAATGAGGAAACACTAGACTCTCCCACTGAAATCGGGAAAATGTCAGGTTGGTAATATTTCCATTTACCTAAAAGTGTTCTGGATGTACTCTCTGAAGCAACCAGACAAGAGAAAGAAGTCAGAGGAATAAATATTGTAAGGGAAGAGGTAAGGCTATTATTGTTCGCAGATTATATGGTTAGATACTTGGAAAATTAAAGAGGATCAACTAAGAACAAAACCTACTAGAAATTATAAGAAAACAAGCTGAGCTAGAATGGTGTAATATTAATACACAGAAATCAAAAGGCTCCACACATACTAACACGAGTCAGAAAATGCAGTGAAAGAAAACACTCCACGTACATTAGCCACAAACAGATAAAATATCTAGGAATAAACTTAACCAAACCAATTTGACACAAATTTTTAAAAGTTCCTGCAGGACGACGAAGTAGAGTTGAATAAACACAGAAGAATTTACTATATTCTTAGTAAGATTCAAAGTCATTAAATATGTCAAGTTTTCCTATGTTAATTTATGAACTTAAGGTGATGGTAATAAAGGAACCAACAGAAAGGTTTTAAATTTTTTTTGGGGGGGGGAGCTGTTTTTGCTGCTTGCTGAAACCAAACGAACTGAATCTGAAGGTCATATTTCAAAAGCTGTAAACAAATAGGAACGAGAACCACGGAAAAGGGAGCGGAGAGGGAGAACGAGCCCCGCTGATTGTAAGCCATGCTCAGTCCAGGGACGGGTTGGTCCTGAAGCATGAATAGGCAGCAAACCAACAGAGCAGAACCGGGAGCCCAAGAACAGAGGCAAATGCACACAGGACTTCAGGGTATGATGGTGGCATTTCACAGCAGTGGGGATTCTAAGGGTAATTCAGTAAATGGCAATGGTTATAAATGAGTGGCCATCTGGGGAGAAAAAGGTGGAACCATATCTCAAATATATGCCAGGATAAATTCTAGATGGATCAAAGATTTAAATGCGGGAAGTGAAAGAATCAAATTTCTAGGACAAATAAGGAAAAATTCATATACAATCTCAGAGTAGGAGAGGCCTTTATAACATGACTTAAAATCCAGAAGGCGGGGAGGGACGTCTTCCCCGGTGGCGCAGTGGTTAAGAATCCGCCTGCCAGTGCAGGGAACACGGGTTCGAGCCCTGGTCCGGGAAGATCCCACATGCCGCGGAGCAACTAGGCCCGTGCACCACAGCTGCTGAGCCTGCGCTCTGGAGTCCGTGAGCCAGGACTGCTGAAGCCCGCGCGCCTAGAGCCCGTGCTCCGCAGCAAGAGAGGCCAGCACAGCGAGAGGCCTGGGTGAAGCAACGAAGACCCAGTGCAGCCAGAAATAAATAAATAAATTTATAAAAACCAAAAAAATCCAAAAGGCGTAAAAGAGAACAAGTTAAAACCGTCAAAATCAAAAATGTCTCTATGAATAAAACACCATAAACAAAATCAAAGGACAAATGACAAACTTGGAAAAATATTTGCATCTTATGTAACAGAAAAAGGGCTAATTTCCATAATAAATACATTTCCTGTAAATCATTAAGGAAAAGAGCAAAATTCAATTTTAAAGTGTGCAAATGATATGATCATAGAAAAAGGATAACAAATGGCCTTTCAACTTTTGAAAACATGCTCAAACTCACTCATTTTTTAAAACTACACTAAGACACTATTTCTCCCATCAGGTGGGCAAAACTCTAAAAGTTTAATAACACAGCACGTTGGTAAGGCTGTTGGGAAACTAGTGACTCATTCATTTTTGTTGGAAGTGAAAACTGATATGACCCCTATGGAAGCCAGTTTGACAATAATTGTTAAAATTGCAAGTGCATAAGTCATTTTCCTAACCAGTTCTCCTTCTAGGAATGTACTTTGTAGATAAGTTCTCAGGCATGAAAAATTATATCTGGATGAGGATATTTTCTTTAGCGTTATTTATAATAACATCAATGCGTTTGGTTAGAGAATAATTAAATTATGAATAGTTAAATTACGGCATAGCCATACAGCTATGAAAATTTCTATGTAGCTGTAAAAAAGAAATGAGAAAGCTCTTCGGCTATTGATACAAAAAGATCTCCAAGATATATGGATTGGAAAAAAGCAACATGTAACAGGTCAATGTGTACAGTATGCTGTAATTTATCTTTAAAAAAAAGTAATTAATAATAGTAGTTTAACATGTTGGTGGTGGGGAATGGCTAAGAATAAGTAGAAGACATTTCAATAATACATTTCTATATTTTCGGTGCTTGAATGGTGTATTACCTATTTAAATATTATATATAAAATAATAATAGCTAACGTTCAATGCTTTACTACATGCCAAACACATTTAAATGACCTGAGAGATATCTGTCTGGGGTTGGTGTTTTAACATTTGGATACAGTTGGAAAAGTAGGTCAAGGACAGATTTTGGAGGGCCTTGAGTGTTCCCTAAACTAGGATTCAAAGTGAAATAGTGGGAGACTATTCATCAAGACTTCTGATGAAAGTGTATTTAAGGTGATTACCCATCAGGATTACTAGGATGGCTTGGAGGAAGGGCAATTTGAGGCAGAACAGCTATTTTCTGAGGTTACTACCTAAATATTAGGAAGCAATTACACTTGGTCAACAGGAAATCAGGCAGAGAAGCAGCTGTAGGAATGGGGAGGGACAAAGTTTCCAGACAATTAAGGGTGGACAGTGAATGATCACTGGGGTGGGGGCGGGTGGGCACTGCAGGAGGACAGAACCGGATGAGTGAGGGTAGGAATAATCATGGTGTGGGCAAGAAACAGTGAAGACCCCAGTCCTGGGAGGATGGCCAGGGGTTAAATGGTGTAAGTCTGCACAGACGGCTGCCTGCGTTAAAATCTTGAATCTTGAATCTACCACCAAGCCATTCAACCTTGGACAAATTACTTAATCTCTGTGCCTGCATTTTCCCATCTGCAAAATGGAAATAACAATACCACCTAGTCCATAGGGTTGATAGAAGGACTTGATGAGATAATATCTATAAATTACTTTACAGTACCCAAAACACATCTGGTGCTCAATAAATGCTAGCTGTCTCTGTGAACATAAAATGTAGATTTTTTTCCCATAAACTCATTTGTTATATTATTTGTTTTCCATAAACTCAAGTAAAGAACCATATATAATTTCAGATTCACAGGGAAAAATTTTAAACTTCTCAAACAATGTGATTGCTTTGCTACTTGGGCAACAAATGCTTTTCAGAAATGTAACCTATGCAGTTCAAGCCCTTCGTGTATACAGTTAAGTATCAGAAATCATGAAAGGCGATCATTTAACTTCCATCTCATTCTCTTTATCCTCTTCTTCTGGAACTTCAACTATGCATATGTTGGCCTTTTTGATGCTGTCCCACACATCCCTGAGGGCTCTGTAGGATGTTTTTTACTCTCTTCTCCTTCCCCTTGTCTTCTCTCTTGACAATAGGCCACATTTTCCTGGTTCTTCTTATCTTGAATAGTTTGGGATTATAACCTGGACATTGTGAATGTTATGTAGTCAAGACTGAATTCTGGTGTGTTCATCCCAAGACTGTTTATATTTCATCTTAACAGGCAAGTGACTTGGTTAGATTCAAACTGCAAGCTCTGTCTCACCTGTGGTGGGTGGCAATTCAGATCTCAGTTACGCTGTCCCTCAGGATCCTTGAGGGATTGGTTCCAGGATCCCCGCTCCCTACACCAAAACCCCTGGATGCTCATGGCCCTTAGTTGGCCCTCCTTTTCTCAGGGTATAACCCACAGATAACCAACTGTGCTCTAGACCTTAACTGCCAGCTGCCCTTAGTCTGCCTTGTGCAGAGTTAAAACACAGAATTTAGGTCACCTCTTTTCTCGGTGATCCCTCACTCTCTCATGGCCCTGATTGCCCCAGGCTCCACCTTGATTCCTCAGGCCAGAAAGATGACAGATTTTCTATTGGAGTTTTAGCCACTCACATACCCTTTTTGACCATGTCCCATCCTCCGGTCAAAGCTGATGCCAGGAAACACACACCCTCCTCCAACATTCAACTCCCCTCTGCCTGCTTTTGTTCACCCTCCAGATCCTTTCATTGATTTTTGTGGTTTGTCTGGAGTTTATAGTTGTAATTTGTGGGAGGTTTGGTCTATTAGGCGCCCACTCCACTGTACCGCTGGGCATACGTCTTCTCCACTGTGTATGCAATACCTAGTAAAGAGCTCTCAGCCTTGGGCTGGTATCCCTAACAACCCCCCACCCCAGTAGGCTTACTGAAAGGATAAGATGTGATCATATCTTGGAAAATTCTTTTGGTGTGTTAAGTGTAAAGTATAGGAGGCATTTAGACATATGTAAAAATTGACCAGTTTCCAAAACTGCAAAGACAACCCAAACAAACATTAAGAAAAATATTTTAGAGAGGGCAGACAGCAGAAGCAAGAAGAACTACAATCCTGCAGCCTGTGGAACAAAAACCACATTCACAGAAAGATAGACAAGATGAAAAGGCAGAGGGCTATGTACCAGATGAAGGAACAAGATAAAACCCCAGAAAAACAACTAAATGAAGTGGAGATAGGCAACCTTCCAGAGAAAGAATTCAGAATAATGATAGTGAAGATGATCCAGGACCTCGGAAAAAGAATGGAGGCAAAGATCGAGAAGATGCAAGGAATGTTTAACAAAGACCTAGAAGAATTAAAGAACAAACAAACAGAGATGAACAATACAATAACTGAAATGAAAAATACACTAGAAGGAACCAATAGCAGAATAACTGAGGCAGATGAACGGATAAGTGACCTGGAAGACAGAATGGTGGAATTCACTGCAGCAGAACAGAATAAAGAAAAAAGAATGAAAAGATACAAAGACAGCCTAAAAGACCTCTGGGACAACATTAAACACAAAAACTTTTGCATTATAGGGGTCCCAGAAGGAGAAGAGAGAGAAAAAGGACCCGAGAAAATATCTGAAGAGATTATAGACGAAACTTCCCTAACATGGGAAAGGAAATAGCCACCCAAGTCCAGGAAGAGCAGCAAGTCCCATATAGGATAAACCCAAGGAGAAACACACCGATACACATAGTAATCAAATTGGCAAAAATTAAGACAAAGAAAAATTATTGAAAGCAGCAAGGGAAAAATGACAAATAACATACAAGGGAACTCCCATAAGGTTAACAGCTGATTTCTCAGCAGAAACTCTACAAGCCAGAAGGGAGTGACATGATATACTTAAAGTGATGACAGGGAAGAACCTACAGTCAAGATTACCCTACCTGGCAAGGATCTCATTCAGATTCGATGGAGAAATCAAAAGCTTTACAGACAAGCAAAAGCTAAGAGAATTCAGCCCCACCAAACCAGCTCTACAACAAAAGCTAAAGGAACTTCTCTAAGTCAGAAACACAAGAGGAGAAAAGGACTTACAAAAACAAACCCAAAACAATTAAGAAAACAGTAATAGGAACATATATATCGATAATTACCTGAAACGTGAATGGCTTAAATGCTCCAACCAAAAGACACAGGCTTGCTGAATGGATACAAAAGCAAGACCCATATATATGCTGTCTACAAGAGACCCACTTCAGACCTAGGGACACAAACAGACTGAAAGTGAGGGGATGGAAAAAGATATTCCATGCAAATAGAAATCAAAAGAAAGCTGGAGTAGCAATACTCATATGAGATAGAATAGACTTTAAAGAATGTTATAAGAGACAAGGAAGGACACTACATAATGATCAAGGGATCAATCCAAGAAGAAGATACAACAATTTTAAATATATATGCACCCAACATTGGAGCACCTCAATACATAAGGCAACTGCTAACAGGTATAAAAGAGGAAATCGACAGTAACACAGTAATAGGGGGGCACTTTAACACCTCACTTACACCAATGGACAGATCATCCAAAATGAAAATAAATAAGGAAACAGAAGCTTTAAATGACACAATAGACCAGATAGATTTAATAGATATTTATAGGACATTCTATCCAAAAACAGATTACACTTTCTTCTCAACTGTGCATAGAACATTCTCCAGGATAGATCATATCTTGGGTCACAATTCAAGCCTCAGTAAATTTAAGAAAATTGAAATCATATCAAGCATCTTTTCGGACCACAACACTATGAGATTAGAAATGAATTACAGGGGAAAAAACGTAAAAAACACAAACACATGGAGGCTAAACAATACGTTACTAAATAACCAAGAGATCACTGAAAAAATCAAAGAGGAAATCAAAAAATACCTAGAGACAAATGACAATGAAAACATGACAACCCAAAACCTATGGGATACAGCAAAAGCAGTTCTAAGAGGGAAGTTTATAGCTATACAAGCCTACCTCAAGAACAAGAAAAATCTCAAATAAATAAGCTAACCTTACACCTAAAGGAACTAGAGAAAGAAGAACAAACAAAACCCAAAGTTAGCAGAAGGAAAGAAATCATAAAGATCAGAGCAGAAATAAATGAAACAGAAACAAAGAAGACAATAGCAAAGATCAATAAAACTAAAAGTTGGATCTTTGAGAAGATAAACAAAATTTATAAACCATTAGCCAGACTCATCAAGAAAAAGAGGGAGAGGACTCAAATCAATAAAATTAGAAATGAAAAAGAAAAAGTTACAACAGACACCGCAGAAATACAAAGCATCCTAAAACACTACTACAAGCAACTCTATGCCAATAAAATGGACAACCTGGAAGAAATGGACAAATTCTTAGAAAGGTATAACCTTCCAAGACTGAACCAGGAAGAAACAGAAAATATGAACAGACCAATCACAAGTAATGAAATTGAAACTGTGATTAAAAATCTTCCAACAAACAAAAGTCCAGGACCAGATGGCTTCACAGGTGAATTCTCTCAAACCTTTAGAGAAGAGCTAACACCCATCCTTCTCAAACTCTTCCAAAAAATTGCAGAAGGAACACTCCCAAACTCATTCTATGAGGCCACCATCACCCTGATACCAAAACCAGACAAAGACACTACAAAAAAAGAAAATTACAGACCAATATCACTCATGAATATAGATGCAAAAATCCTCAACAAAATACTAGCAAACACAATCCAGTAACACATTAAAAGGATCATACACCATGATCAAGTGGGATTTATCCCAGGGTTGCAAGGATTCTTCAATATACGCAAATCAATCAATGTGATACACCATATTAACAAATTGAAGAATAAAAACTATATGATCATCTTGATAGATGCAGAAAAAGCTTTTGACAAAATTCAACACCCATTTATGATCAAAACTCTCCAGAAAGTGGGCATAGAGGGAACCTACCTCAACATAATAAAGGCCATATACGACAAACCCACAGCAAACATCATTCTCAATGGTGAAAAACTGAAAGCATTTCCTCTAAGATCAGGAACAAGACAAAGATGTCCACTCTCACCACTATTATTCAACATAGTTTTGGAAGTCCTAGCCACGGCAATCAGAGAAGGAAAAGAAATAAAAGGAATACAAATTGGAAAAGAAGTAAAACTGTCACTCTTTGCCGATGACATGATACTATACATAGAGAATCCTAAAGATGCCACCAGAAAACTACTAGAGCTAATCAATGAATTTGGTAAAGTAGCAGGATACAAAATTAGTGCACAGAAATCTCTTGCATTCCTATACATTAATGATGAAAAATCTGAAAGAGAAATTAAGGAAACACTCCCATTTACCATTGTAACAAAAAGAATAAAATACCTAGGAATAAACCTACCTAGGGAGACAAAAGACCTGTATGCAGAAAACTATAAGACACTGATGAAAGAAATTAAAGATGATATAAACAGATGGAGAGAGATACCATGTTCTTGGATTGGAAGAATCAATATTGTGAAAATGACTATACTACCCAAAGCAATCTACAGATTCAATGCAATTCCTATCAAATTACCAATGGCATTTTTTACAGAACTAGAACAAAAAAATCTTAAAATTTGTCTGGAGACACAAAAGACCCCGAATAGCCAAAGCAGTCTTGAGGGAAAAAAACGGAGCTGGAGGAATCAGACTCCCTGACTTCAGACTACAAAACTACAGTAATCAAGACAATATGGTACTGGCACAAAAACAGAAACATAGATCAATGGAACATGATACAAAGCTCAGGGGTAAACCCACGCACCTATGGTCAACTAATCTATGACAAAGGAGGCAAGGATATACAATGGAGAAAAGAGTCTCTTCAATAAGTGGTGCCAGGAAAACTGGACAGCTACATGTAAAAGAATGAAATTAGAACACTCCCTAACACCATAACACAAAAGTAAACTCAAAATGGATTAGAGACCTAAATGTAAGGCCAGACACTATAAAACTCTTAGAGGAAAACATAGGAAGAACACTCTTTGACATAAATCACAGCAAGATCTTTTTTGATCCACCTCCTAGAGTAATGGAAATAAAAACAGAAATAAACAAATGGGACCTAATGAAATGGAAAAGCTTTTGCACAGCAAAGGAAACCATAAACAAAACAAAAAGACAACCCTCAGAATGGGAGAAAATATTTGCAAATCAATCAGTGGACAAAGGATTAATCTCTAAAATATATAAACAGCTCATGCAGCTCGATATTAAAAAAACAAAGAACCCAATCCAAAAATGGGTAGAAGACCTAAACAGACATTTCTCCAAAGAAGACATACTGATGGCCAAGAAGCACATGAAAAGCTGCTCAACAACACTAATTATTAGAGAAATGCAAATCAAAACTACAATGAGGTATCACCACACAACAGTTAGAATGGGCATCATCAGAAAATCTACAAACAACAAATGCTGGAGAGGGTGTGGAGAAAAGGGAATCAACCCTCTTGCACTGCTGGTGGGAATGTAAACTGATACAGCCACTGTGGAGAACAGTATGGAGGTTCCTTAAAAAACTAAAAATAAAATTACCATATGACCCAGTAATCCCACTACTGGGCATATACCCAGAGAAAACCACAATTCAAAAAGACACATGTACACCTATGTTCATTGCAGCACTATGTACAATAGTCAGGTCATGAAAGCAACTTAAATGCCCATCGACAGACGAATGGATAAAGAAGATGTGGTACATATATACAATGGAATATTACTCAGCCATTAAAAAAGAACAAAATTGGGTCATTTGTAGAGACGTGAATGGATCTAGAGACTGTCATACAGGGTGAAGTAAGTCAGAAAGAGAAAAACAAATATCGTATATTAATGCACATATGTGGAACCTAGAAAAATGGTACAGATGATCCAGTTTGCAGGGTAGAAGTTGAGACACAGATGTAGAGAACAAACGTATGGACACCAAGGGGGGAAAGTGGTGGGGGGGGTGGGGGGGGTGATGAATTGGGAGATTGGGATTGACATGTGTACAGTGATGTATATAAAATGGATGACTAATAAGAACCTGCTGTATAAAAAAAAAGTGATCAAATGTATTCTATTGGAAAGAAGCAAAAATAGACCATATTTACTGTCTAAATTATATAATAATTTAATGATATTTAGCATCTATTGCAGATGTATTTATTATTGCAGATTGTATTTGCTTTATAAGTGTCTTTGCTTTGGTAATCAAAAAAATTTTTTTAAATAAAAAAAAGAATACAAGTTCAGAATTGTTATAACTTCTCGATGAATTGAATCTTTAATCATTTTATAATGTCCTTAACGCTGCTTTTTCTTGATGTTATTTTGTATAATATTAACAGTGTCAATATCAGCTTTATTTTGGTTAATATTTTCTTGGTATATATCTTCTATTTTTTTCTTTCCATGTTTTCTTTTTTTAGTTTTAGGAAAGTATGAAAAAAAAGAAAGAAAAATATTTTAAAGTCTTAAGGAACCAGAAACATGTCAAGTGGGGGCTCTCTCTGTAGAGTGACAGGGAAGTCACCTGGGCATTTCATTCGTGAGCCCAATTATTTTTATCTGTGAATCTGCAGCAAAAAGTGATGGGGTTTTCATTGTATTGGAAATAAGAAAAAGTGTAGCTTCGTTTCTGGCAGACTTGTAGGTAACATGACACTTGAATTGCATGCACTTAGTTGCTAAGAAAAATTTTATACAGCGAGGTTTATATGTCTAAATCCTGAAAGGTACAGCAGACATCTGCAGGCCTCAGAACACAATGAGATGCACATGATCTAAATGTATTCCTTCCAGGATTATTAATTATAAAATTCAATAACTCCTTTAAAGACAGGAATTGTGTGTTCAACAAACATTCCAGCAGAGCCAAGAAGCAAAGCAATCTGTAAAACTGGGCATTTGGCCCCAAAAGAGATTCCTTCTCTCAAATTGCTAAACTGATGTTGCTAAACTTAGCAGCTCTTGCCTAAGAATTTTCACAGGTGTTCATTTGCATGTGTGCAGTTCCTCTTGTTACATCATTTTTTAAACAAATTGTTTGAGTCATGTTTCAGATCTAATTTGTGAACATTGGTATCTGACTATGCGACCCCATAGCAGAGATAGTCATTTTTCAAATTTTCCGGCCATTCTTAGAGATCAAAGAGTTAGAAATTAGGCAAAATTTAAACTACAGTCTACTGTAGTCTATAGTAGACTGTATCATCAAATGCCCAGGCTTTAAAAATGTCATCTTATTTAATATCCTTGCCTCTGTTGATGAAAAAATTTTGCCTGCCATATCATTATACAAAGGATGTTGTGGCCATCAAGCCAGTAGCCACTGCAGCTGCCCCCAGCTGTGCACCCTGAAGGGATTCAGGCTGGAGAAAAGCAGGATACTGGTCCTAAGGTACCTATCAAAGGAAGGATTTCAATAGGCCCAGACTCCTGCATCTTCCCATATATAGAAAAGCACGTTTTCTTTAATTAACAGTAATCTTTTGATGTTCTGAATACCTGGTCTTTCTTGCAAAACTCCTCTATATCCTGGCTCCTCCCTTACCTCTTGGGAGCCATCCCTTAGAGCGATCTGAGAGGCTGTCTTCCGGGCCGAAATGCTCAGTTTTGTGCTTAATTTTGTGCTGTTTTTTGCTCGACGCCTCAGGTGTGCTCCCCCTGCAACTGATACAGCGAGCAGTGATGGGAAGCCTCACCTTCCAAACCTCACTTCATCGTGTTTATCAAAACCTTCACATTCCTCTCTCCTGCCAGACCCACTAGAGGTGGTCTCTTTGTTCTTAGAGTCCCCTCCATCGCCACTGTCGTTACCCGCTCATGGGGCCCCTCATGGCCCTGCCACAAAGCATCGCAGGTGAGGTTCTCCACCATCTGACCCTGCCCCTTTCTCCAGCCCACGGCTCCAGGCGCCCCTGCACCGCTTGCCGTCACCCCACCTACCCCTCCCACATGCGTGCAAAGCTGATTCATGCCTGTGCCTTTGTTCACTCCGGCTCGTCTGCCTGCGCTCTACACCGTCCACCCTCCTCACCTCCTCAGCTGTGCAGACACTTTCTCGTCTCAAGAATCACCTCTGCCATGAAGCCCTCGCTGAGCCCGCCTCCTTTCTGATGTAAAACTGATCCTTCCTCTTCTGTACCCCACATTTTAAAGTCCTTATTGTTGTCACGTTACTCTCCCCCATGTAGACTGTAACTTCTCTGAGGGCAAAAACGGGTTGCGTTTCTCTTTGTATTCCCCGTCCTAAAACCCTCCTGGCATATGTTGTAATGTTCGTTCCATGTTTGTTGAGTTAATGAAAGAACAAACAAATAAATGAATGTGAAAACTTTAATTCAACCAGGAAAATCTAACAGTGGTTCCTTACACATAATTTATCTGCTTACATCTTAGTAGAATTTCTCCAAACCATAATCACTCATCTTTCTACAACTTCCTTCAACATTCATCAACTTCAAGGGCTCCATGATTTAATCCTTTTCCTTTGATCCTTCTTTTCTGCTATATTCTAGATCCCAAACTCTTTGGAAGGAGATTTAAGACATTATCTTGCTTTTCCTTTAAGCATTTACTTAGCTCCTTCTTGGTGCCAGGGGACTAGATGGGAAAGGTTTTTTAAAAATTTTTACCTCTGTCTCATTAAATTCTCACAACTTTGTGGGTGAATATTAATATCTATGCTTTATAGATGAGAAAATTTAGTAACTTGCCCCATAATGAAGTCGGCATTTGAACATGGATACTCTGAAGACGCGCTCTTTTTCTCCATACCAGCATAGGGGTTGAGGACCATACTCGAGGCTGGATACTGGTTTTATGTTCTTTCTGTAATAAATCTGTAATAGAGCTTCACAGACCTGAAATATTTTTAAAACAACAGAGTAGTTCCTGGCTTTAAATTAAAATCATATATGTGCAAAAGTAATTTTATTATGCAAGTCCATTTTTCCTGTGTTTTGAAACAGCAAGACACCGTGGCACAGTGGGTGCAAAAGGGGGGTACTGGAGGGGCTGCCCCAAGGAAAGATGTACAGACTCATGGGCCTTATCACAAACTGCCAAATTCATTTCCCAAAATGTATTCAGGTCTCAGCTCCTGTGACAAAAATAACTCTTAATTTTAAGAATAGGAAGAGTGAGGGGATTTTCATATCTTCTTACAAGAAATTTCCATCCACTGGCTTTAAATTGTACTTTTTATTCAAAAGCACAACATGTTTTCATATTTAAAGCTTCCTGGGAAGATGAGAGCCATTTTCTCACACTCTGAGTCACGGTTTTACTCTGACTAGGTGAACAGCATCCTCAAACTCTTACTAGACAGAGCCACTGAAACCTTTTAGATCAAAAGGAAATGATCAGTAAATAGCTCCTCCAATTTTCAGTTCTGCTGTAGGAAATGGAAAAGCAGAAGCTACAATGCTAAATATTAGCATCAGATTCAAGTAACAACTTTGCAGAAGAACAAGGATTAATCCGAAACTTGGGCTCTTTTAAGCCAGACCCAGGTAGTGAGGGGCCTTCTGTCATTCTGGAGAAAAAGGACGCAAACTTACAAATACAAATTTTAAAATGAATACAAATATTTATATAGAGAAACAAATCACACATTATAAATTTAATGTTCATATTAGATAAATTTAATGAAGCAGTGGTTTGTTTGACAATAAAATCCCCCCTCAAATATTAGTATTTTGATTAACAACCTCTAGACACATTTCATTAATGCTCCTTTTCCTGCATACACTTTTTAATCACTTTTTTTAACATCTTTATTGAAGTATAATTGCTTTATAAGAAAGTGAATCAGCTATACATATACATATATCCCCATATCTCCTCCCTCTTGTGTCTCCCTCCCGCCCTCCCTATCTCACCCCTCTAGGTGGTCACAAAGCACCAAGATGATCTCTCTGTGTTATGCGGCTGCTTCCCACTAGTTATCTATTTTACGTTTGGTAGTGTATATATGTCCATGCCACTCTCTCAGTTCGTCCCAGCTTACCCTTCCCCCTCCCCATGTCAAGTTCATTCTCTATGTCTGCAGTCTTTATTCCTGTCCTGCCCCTAGGTTCTTCAGAATATATATTTTTTAAGATTCCACATATATGTGTTAGCATATGGTATTTGCTTTTCTCTTTCTGACTTACTTCACTCTGTATGAGAGACTCTCAGTCTATCCACCTCACTACAAATAACTCAATTTCGTTTCTTTTTATGGCTGAGTAATATCCCATTGTATATATATGTGCCACATCTTCTTTATCCATTCATCTGTTGATGGACACTTAGGTTGCTTCCATGTCCTGGCTATTGTAAACAGAGCTGCAATGAACACTGTGGTACATGACTCTTTTCGAATTATGGTTTTCTCAGGGTATATGTCCAGTAGTGGGATTGCCAGGTCATATGGTAATTCTATTTTTAGTTTTTGAAGGAACCTCCATACTGTTCTCCACAGTGGCTGTATCAATTTACATTCCCACCAACAGTGCAGCAGGGTTTCCTTTTCTCCACACCCTCTCCAGCATTTATTGTTTGTAGATTTTTTGATGATGGCCATTCTGACTGGTGTGAGGTGATACCTCATTGTAGTTTTTTAATCACTTTTTAATAAGATTTTTTCCGCATACCCTTTTAAATCACTTCTTCCTATGAAGATTTTGTAACATTTTGTGTAGAAAGAATAAAACTTATATCTGATTTTTTTTTAGCTTACTTGATTCAAATGGTGTTCTTGTCAACATTAATAGTTTAGAATAATTTTTTCAGCTTCTCAACTCATTATTGATAATGTCATTTAAATTTTTAAGACTGTTGTGAAACTTGGAGAAATTTCTATCAAGTTTCTTTCATATAGAAGCTGTAAAATCTGGAAATTTTTTCCACAGGCAACTTTCTGGCTCCATGTATCTCAAACCCTTTTTCTCCTCCAGTACCCACATACTGCATCAGTGCTAGGCTCTGTAAAAAGTGTTCTTACATGTGTTTTTTAAACATATGAAATCTATATTTTAAAATTTATTTATTTTTGGCTGCACTGGGTCTCCGTTGCAGTGTGCGGACTTCTCATTGAGGTGGCGCAAGTGCTTAGCCGCTCTGCGGCCTGTGGGATCTTCCTGAATCAGGGCTTGAACCCGTGTCCCCTGCATTGGCAGGCGTATTCTTAGCCACTGCGCCACCAGGAAAGCCCCTTATATGTGTTCTTATTCGTCTCAAAAGCTGGGTGAGTAGGCACAGTGGCCAGTGGGAATACCTCTGCAAGGCCCTTGTACCCCAGGTTAGCTATTAACAGCTTACATATTCAAGGAGGTGGCTGCAAACCCCATAAATACATCTCACTGAGCCCAAATTAAATGTATCCATAAGTCAACTTTCCCTTAGCCCAGGCCCCAAATCCCCATGGCCACTCCAAGGCCATCCAAGTGGCTGGGGTCGGGGCAGAGGGGCAGAGCGGAAGGAGGCCGCAGTCCTAACTGATTGCAGTTAAAATACCTTTTGCAGGTTTTTTCAAAGCCACATGACCATTTGATCCATTTTTGACCTTGACCGTTCCCAAAGCCTTAGGAGGGAGCTGGGTAAGTAGAGACTATTAGCTCAAGCGGCCTCTGCTTCACAGTAAAAGCCACCTCTAGGCTCCCTACCTTTTCACGCACTTAGTCTCCCACTAACTATCAGGGAAAATCATGCATGAGCTCTTAAATTACTTCAGTCTTCCACCCACCCCCATAATTACAGTCATGGAGGTTGTCAGTTAAACTGTAGAGAGTGAAGGCGAAGCTTATGAGGCATCAGGTTAGGTGATTTCAGATGTGTTCGTTCATTGACCTCTCACAGCAACACTGAGAAATAGTCCTCCCATGTTCAGATTAGGAAACAGGCTCAGAATTACTAAGTAGCAGAGCAGGACCCAGGGTCATCTCCCTGAAGTCCTTACTCTTTCTACTTTCAATGGCTGCTTCCTGCGGTCTCTTTTCCCTCCCATAATAAAATGACACACACTTATGATAGAAAACACTTTCAGGATAGAGAAGTAGAAGGAATTTTAAAAAAAGTTACCTATAGTTGCATTACCCAGATACAACCAAAGTATATTTCCATGTTTTATGGAATCTAGAAATTGAAATTATTATATTAAATAAATCTATTTCCCTCACTTTTAAAGAAACATATGTTCCTTGTCAAAAATATGAAAAATATTGAAAAATATAAAGAAACTAAAAACCATCTGCGTTAGTTTTCTAGGGCTGCTGTAACAAATCGATTGGCTTAAATACCAGGAGTTTATTGTCTCATAGTTGCGGAGGCTAGAAGTCCAAGATCATGGTGTTCATGGTGTTGCTCAGGTTGGTTCCTTCTGGGGGCTGTGAAGGCGTCTATTCCAGTCCTCTCCCCGAGCTTCCGGTAGCTCCCTGGAAGTCTCTGGCATCCCCTGGCTTGTAGCAGCACCATACCAATCTCTGTCTTTAGCTTCACAGGGTTTCTCCCTGTGTGTGGGGGTGGGGGGTGGGGTGGGGGGTTGTGTTCAAACTCCCCTTCTTAAAAGGACCCCAATCATGTTGGACTAGGAGCCCACCCCACTCCAGTATGACATCATTCTAAATAAACTAATTGTATCTGCAAAGACCCTATTTCCAAAGTACTGAAGGTTAGGACTTTAACAGATGAATTTGTGGGGAGACACAATTCAACCCATAGCACCATTCCAAAACCTGTGAGCCAAAGAAAACCAATGTTAGCAATTTATTATCAGGTAGTTTCTAAAATAGAGCTACAAATTTTTTGACACTCCTCCCACTGAAAGTGGGATCTACGTCCCCTTTCCTTGAGTCTCGGCAAGTTAGCAACTATTTTGCTCAGTGGTCCTAGTATTCAAGTCATCACAACCCAGGCACCAGACAGGAGAGTGGAAGAGCTTCCAGATGTTTCCAGCCCCTAGCTGTCAAGTCATCTCCAGTTTGAGTCTTACTAGCTGAGGTCCCAGGCCTCACGGAGTAAAGACAAACCATCCCCACTGCATCCTGTTCCAATTTCTGACCCACAAAATCTGGGAGCATGAGACAATGGTTATTACTGAAGCCACTCATTTCTGGGGGAACTAGCTACACAGCAATAGTAACTAGAAATGTTATGATTTTCAGGTTTTTTTCTGTGCCTTTAAGAATATCTGTCTTACTGAAATGAGTCACTAACTTCCTTGATCAAAAGGAAATGATAAATTGTATATCTGCTTCTGAGATTTTCTGTAAGAAACAGAAAAAGAAATAAGCTACATTTCTAAACGTCAGCATCATATGTATATAATGAACATGCTGGTTCTAACCATAGGTAACACAGGGACATTCACAAGTCCCAGATGAGATAAGGCGAAGATTCAGGACTCAACGGCTGCTAATACACAGTTTACTAGTCTTGCCCAATTAAAAGAACCGCAAGCTCTTGGACATGAAAATGATCAATAAGCTACATGACTCTGTTCTGAGAAAAGGGGAGTGTTTAGTTCTTCTCGACATTGTATCTCAACCAGGTAAGTAGCTAAGGCAATATTAGCAGACGTTGGAAACGAAATCAGTTTTAAGCGGTCATCAAACATGACATTCCTTCTGAAACAAGGGGTAAAGCATGCGAGGCAAGAAATACATTTTCTGGGGCTTCCCTGGTGGCGCAGTGGTTGAGAGTCCGCCTGCCGATGCAGGGGACGCGGGTTCGTGCCCTGGTCCGGGAAGATCCCACATGCCGCGGAGCGGCTGGGCCCGTGAGCCATGGCCGCTGAGCCTGCGCGTCCGGAGCCTGTGCTCCGCAACGGGAGAGGCCACAACAGTGAGAGGCCCGCGTACCGCAAAAAAAAAAAAAAAAAAAAAAAAAAAATTTCTGGGACCTGAGAGTTGCCTCAGGAGGAATAGCTCAGGGAAGTTCTGCAGGCCAAGCTTCACCCTCAGTCCCCAGAACCGACCAGACCACATGGAGGTCAACCAAGTAGCTGTATTTTGGTCCAAAATGAGTAAGGTTGGTTTCATAAGTCCTTGTGAATCATAATTTCCTCATTACTGAGTTCTTCATTTTGACTGCTCTTTTGTGAGTATTTTTTAATGAGGGACAGGAATGGTCTATGGTGCAAGGCTTTGCAAGTCTGAAAGTAAATGCTATTGCCTTGAAAAATAATGGAATTTTTGAGGGTGAGGTTGTTCCCAACATTTTCCCTGAAAACTCTATTAGATGTTGTTAAATTGTCTTCTGATCTTGTTGCAGAAAAGCCTACGGTCAGTGGGATTTTCATTCTTGCAAGGTAATTTGCTTCTTTTTGCCTGGATGCTCGTAAGATCTGTTTTCTATATCCCTGTAGTATAAAAATGTTGCCATTAGTTTTTCTTGGATTGTGGACAGCCATCTTGATCTGTGTATTCAAGTACTTTTTCAACTCAGGGAACACTTGTTAAATTACATGTTTCATTGTTACTTCTCTGGTCCCATAGGAATATGAGTTTTAGGTTGAATTGTTATCTGCTCTCCTATATATCAATACCTATCATCTCCCATGCTGGGTCAATATTTTAATCCTTTCCTCTAGTTCTGAGAACATTTCTCAGGATGGTTCTTTAAATCACTCATTTGACGTTCAACAACATTCTCCATAATGTGGATTTGAATTCTGTAACTGCAGGTTTAATCTCCTTTTAATCACATATTTTTAATACCCCCTGCCTCATATTCTGATTCAGACACGTTGAGCTCTCAGATCCTCAAGATTCTAGGCATTCTCTCACCTCTTGGGCTTCACACCTGGTATTCTTTCCCCCTCATTTCATCTGGCAAACTCCTACAATTTCATTCGGCCTGATCTCCAGCATCATGTCACACAGGAAGCCTGCCACGACCCCCAGCATGGGTTAGGGGTCCTCGTGCTTCTATTGCACCCTGTCCCACCCTGTTATCACTCATATCACACAGGATTGGAAGTTTCTGTTCCCCTGGTTACCCCACTAGAGTCGTGAGGGCAAGAACCATGGCAATTTTATTCATCATCCTAATCTCAGCCCCCAGCACAATCCCTGGCATTCAGAAAGTATTTCTGCCTATAATATCACCCCCTTTCAATCGCATCTAATTGTCTTTCAAGCACTCTTTTTCTTGTGGCTTCCTGCTTTTATTCATGGGTGGTGCCAATGTCTTTAGGGATGCCAAACTGTCTCACTTCTAGAGATGCGTCTTCCTCTGACTGTCCAAATACATACTTCCTTTCCCCTGTCTGACAGCACTTTTTCCAGAAGCTCCATGTTTCTCCTCTTCCTCCTCTTACCTTCCAGCAAGGGAATAAATCCAGACTTGGTGCTCTGCCAACAAACAGCATCATAACTGCCCCCCGGCCTCACTCGCTGTCTACCTGGGTGCCTTTTAAATCTCCTTCTCAAGCTGAAACAGACTGCTATGCACAACTTCTACCCCCTGCCCCTTGCTTACATCTACTGCGCTCTTCTAAACAGAAATGGACAAACCCTATCACTGCTGCCACAGATATGTAGCTAGTACTTGGAAGAAATTCCCACTTCATTCAATGCCATTTTAAACCAAGAGTCCCCAACCCTGTCCTTTTAAAACAAATCTCAGGGACAAGGATGTTATAATTTTGGGAAATATCCTTGGATACAGTTTAGAAGACCTAGTTATGCTCTATGTTGTATCAGAGTTTCTTATAGAGATCTAAATATTTAACAATATTCATAAACAGCTGGGGCATATATACAATAAAGCACAATTCTACCAATGTTGTCAATGTTTGGGTGAGCTGTATGGAGAGCAGGGAGACACCAGTCTCCCAGGAAAGGGAATGGTCTTTCCTTTTGAGATGTTTCCCTCAAAACAGGGGACTTAAGTGCTAGTGTCTGCATTTCCTGGATTTCAATATAATCTCAGGGCTGGGAAGAGAGATTCCATCCATTCAACATAAGAAAGTTTATAAAACTTGCTTCTGCTTCTGCCAAGGGAATTCAGCTCAGAATTTATTTTCAGATAAAATCTCATGGATAACTAAAGTGACTTTTGATTAATTAATGCATATGCAGGGAAAAAATTCAGTAATAGTTCTTAAGATTTTTCAGTTAAAAGGAATTGGCATACTTGGGGGGGTTTAAAAGAAATTAAATACATTATACATGACTAGCAAATATACCTCATAAAATTGTGATACATATGTTCCTGAAGAGTTATGTAAAAATAGGTTTTAATTAACATATATTCCAGACCAGAATGCCTTTTAAAAGAATACCATTCTGAAATGTTTAAAATGAAGATTTCTTTTTAAAAAATTATACCTCTTTTTTTGGTAATTTTTAAAAAAATTTTGCTTTCTTTAAATTAGGTACATTGATCCCATAATCTTAACTCTTTATAATATGAACTTATTGAAGATAATAAAGACTGTCTAACTTTTTAAAATAAAGACATGCAGACCCAAAGATACTAGACTGTTTCAGAACATTTGGTTTTTATTTTTTTTAATTTGAAAGTCAGTATTGACAATGGCTTTCATAAATTTGAAATTTACATTCTCTTCACCAAAATCAAGGTAATTTATAGCATCTACTTCTTCAGCTCTGTCTTCTCAACCTACGGGGTGTTGTCATGTGGACGTCCCACAACCTTCATAATATCAACATGTTCCCTATTAGGTGGAGGAAGCAAGCTGGAACCAAAGAGATAAAGACATTGTACAGAAGGAAAGAGGAAAGTAGGGGTGCCCACGTTGCTGTCATTCAAATCCCTGATTCCAGTGACGCCCGAAGCCCTCCCATCCCCGCAGCGCTGCCATTCCGGAAGTCACGTGAACCGCCCTTAGAAACATCAAAACATACCCTGCTTGCCAAGCAAGTTCAAACTGGGTTTCTACCACTTGGCATCAAGAGTCTTCACTAATATAACGGCCTAACGTTATACCTTCATTGTTATAAAGTTGGGCATAAATGATGTTTATAAAAATTGTTTTAAATCTTGTATTTACATTGCACTTCACCATTTTCTAAGCATCTCTGTTATACACATCTCTTTTGACGTGTAAAAATAATTGGGTGAGATGGGTAAAGGAGCCTCTACTCTGTTATTTTAAAATAATAATGAAAGATAAAAAAAATCAATAAGACAAAGAATCATTTAAATTTTGCCTGAGGTCACACAGCTAGTGAGCGCAAAACTGGAGTTGCACCCCAGTCTTCTCTCAATCCAGTGCTCTAAGTCCAGAATCCTGGCCCTCTGATACCCAGCCTCATGTTCAATGTGTCCCTTTAGGCCTGTGCACAGATGTTGAATATTCTAGAGAGACTGGCTCTTGAAAGGAAACCTTTCCCCAGTGTAAACAACTACCTTCTAATTGGCCTATTTTGTAAATGTGATTTAAAAAAAAAAAAAAAACAGTATTTCCTTAATACCAGGTATGCTTGTGCTGCAATAATTTTACTTACCAGAAGATAATAAAGAATTAGTGACACCTTGTGGCAAAAACACATTAATTTGTGAGCTACTACCATCCATTTTCAGTTGCGAGACTTGTCCAAAGGCCTTATGCCCTTCACTAAGTAGTTAAGACAATAGCAAAACTTCTGGAAAGAGTAATCTATGGTTGTAGACTCTGCTTCTCACAACTAAAACTGTCCTCCCCTTGTTCCACTTGGGCTCAGTTCCCACCACTTCACGGAAACTGCTATTTTTGTCAAGTTCACAGACAACTTCCATGTTGGCAAACCCAACGGTTACTTCTCAGTTCTCATCTTACTTAACTTCTCATATTTGACCAGGCTGACCCCACCGGTCCTGAAACTTCTGGTTTCAGCAAGACCGCACTGTTTCTTTTTAACTTCTAAAGTCTCCAAAGCCGCTACATGTTCATGAGCACCAAATTCTTATCTCTAGCCCCAACCTTTCCACCGAACTCCAGGCTCACATCTCTAGCCTACTCCCGTGATACATCCATTTGATGCCCAAGCAAGCATTTCAGAATGAACATGCCCAAAACAGAACTCCTGATTTCCTACTCCTTCCACCCAGTCGGCTGCGTCTCTGTAAATGACATGATTATCACGTCATTTTGCTCAAGCCAAAAACTTAGCAGTCACCCTTTGCTCCTTTATTCCTCCCCTCCATCTAATCCATCAGTAAATTACCTAAATTCATTCTCCAAAGTATCCCAAATGCACCCCTTCTCTCCACCTTCCCTGCCATCACCCTGACTCAAGCCACACCCTCTCTCTAACCTGCAACGCCTTCCTGACTCATTTCGTACCCTTACCTCCTACAATCCTTTCTTCACAGAGCGATGGGTGACCTTTGTACCCGCTAACTCAGATCGGGTCATCCCCCCACCTTAAAACCTCTGAACAGCTCCCCATAATCCAAAGTCCTCCCCCATCCTACAAGGCCCTAACGGGCTTTGACTCCTCACTACCTCTAAAAACTCACTGCCAAGCTCTCTTCCGCCTTCAGGACGGGACCGTGCACCAGCTCCTCCCCTCTGCCTGTGCTGCTGTCCCCCAAACTCCATGTGGTTGCTTCCTTCTTATGTCATACGGGTCTCGAGGTAAGTATTACCTCCTCAGGCCTTGTCTTAGAGCTAATCTAAAGCAGCTGCTCAGGCACTCCTTACATAACACCCTGCTTTGTTTCCATCGCAGCTTTTATCATTCCCCCCAAATTTTCTTCTTTCTTTCTTTTTTGGTTTACTTGCCTGTTATCTGCCTCTACCTATCCCTAGCTCCCACTAAAGTGCCTGGTACAAGGAAGTTGCTTGATGTGTCTTGAATAATGAACTGTCATAAGTTCTCTCTTGCATTCTCTTACCTATGCTCAGAAAATTTCAGAAACCACAGCCATTCACTCATTTTTTAAAAACTCTAAAAGGATAAGATGCTTCCTTTTCTTTTCCTTGGAAAAACTATACATCTGTGCTATTCATTCATTCATTCACGCATATTCACTCAACAAACTATTATAGACAAACATTACAAATAGGATACAATCCCTACCCTCAAGGAATTCATGGCCTAGTTGTGGAGGCAAACATGTCAATACATCATTATGAATATCACTTGATAAGTAAAAGATAGAAATTGCTTGAGGACTATGGAGAGTCTAACAATATTTGAGACTGGAAAAACAGGCAGTAACCAGACAGTGAAGGCTCAGCATGTTTAAGGAGTTTGAACTCATAGGGCAAAGTGGTGACAGAAATATTTGAGGAGGGAACTAGTATGGTCAGAGTTGCACTTCAGATAGACCATTCTCTGATTGCACAGAAGATACAACTTAGGCTGTATGGGTCTCGTCAAAGGCTGGTAAGAATAGTAAGAATGCAAAGAAGAGGACTCAGAATCAAGAAGCATTTAGGAGGTAAAATGGGCACGGCTTGGTGATTATTTGGGAGATACATATATATATATATGAGAGAGAGAGAGATACACAGCAAAAGAGGTGGAGGGATGGGAAGAGAACAACCACCGTAAGCTGATATGTTAGTGCACAGGTTCTAGAGTCAGACAGATAAGGGTTTAAATCTTGGTTCGGTCACTTACTTGCTGTATGACATTAACATCCTTAAGCTTCAATTTCCTTGTAAGTTAAATAGAAACAATATGACAACTAACCTCAAAGGGTCATTGTATGAAATCACGTATGCAAAGTGCTTAGCATAGCGCCTGCTATATCAGAAACCTCCATGAATTGTTAAGGGGTTTTAAAATTACAGATCCTCCTCGACTTACAATGGGGTTATGTCTCAAGAAACCCATCGTAAGTTGAAAATATCATAAGTCGAAAACGCATAACCTAACAAACATCACAGCTTATCCTAGCCCACCTTAAACGTGCTCAGAACATTTACATTAGCCTACGGTTGGGCAAAACCATCTAACACAAAGCCTATTTTACAATAAAGTATTGAAAACTTCATGTAATTTGTGGAACACCTTACTGGAAGTAAAAAACAGAATGGCTGTAACTGTATCAGCTGTTGACTCTCCTATCATGCCTCACGGGGAGCTGTGGGTCACTGTCTCTGCCCAGCATCATGAGAGAGGATGGTCCCACATACTGCTAGCCTGGGAAGAGATCTAAATTCAAAGTAAGGTTGCTACTGGATGCTATTGCTTTCACAACATTGTAAAGCCAAAAAATAAGTCGAACCACTGTCATTGGGGACCATCTGTATTACCAATCTACCTGAATCTGTGATCATATCCCTACTTTTTCTCCAATGCTATGGATGAACTGTCCATGCTTCTAGACAAGGCCAATCCCTCTACTTGTGGGTAAGAGCCCATCCCTTCTTGCCTACATCCTTACATCCATTCCCTCTCTCTCCTACATCATCCATTCTGCCCTCTCTACTGAATCACTCCTTTAAATAAACACATATACAGTTAATTCTCCCATTAAAAAATAGAAAACCTTCTCTTGACCCAACTTCCTTTTAGCTACCACCTTAGTTCCTTCTTTTCCTTTGTGGCAAACCTCCTTGAGTCACAAATTTCTCTCCTCCCATTCTCTTCTGAATCCATTATAACTGACCTTTCTTCTCCATAACTCTACTGAAGGTGTGCTTTCCCAGATCACCTCTATGTTGCTAGATCCAATGTTCACAACTTGCTTAACTTCTGAATAGGATCAGACATCGCTGACTACTCCCTTCTCCTTGAAACACTTTCATCACTCGACTCCCAGGTGACCAAACTGTCTGCAATTTCCTCCATCTCTCTGATCACCTTTTTCAGTCTCCTTTGCTTATTCCTTAACTTTCCAACCTCTAAATATGCTCAAGGCTCATCTCTCTATACTCCCTTGATAATCTCACCAAGCCTCATGGCTTTAAATGCCACCTATATGCTATTGAGTCAAAAATCCACATCTCTACTCTGGACCAATCCCCTGAAACCCTAGACTCCCATATCCAACTCCTACTCAACATCTCTACATTCAGATGACTAACACGTCTCTCAAGCTTAATGTGCCCAAAACTGAGCTTCCAATGCTGCCCCCGCAATCTGCTCCTTCCCAGTGTTCCCTGTATCAGTAAACGGAAACTTCATTCTTGGCATAACTTCTAGCTATGACTTAGTAGCTTGAATCAAACCAACACTTCTATAGGAATTAGGAATATCTGTTGCTGAAAAGAAAAATAAAACCAAAGGATAAGAGTAAAACAAAAACCAAGAAAAGCTGAAAAAACAAAACAAAACAAAAACCACACAGGCGATTTGAAGGCACTGGAGAGCAACCAAGCCAGTGAGGACATAAGGGATTGGGATCCCAGGGAGAAGAAAAATACATAGTGATAGAGAACTTCTCCATTGCTTTTTCTCCTGGGGCATTTACTGAGTTTCTGAGCACAGCACTTAGTGCAAGCAGAAAGCAGTGACCCAGAAGTGTCAGGAGTCTTTCAGATCTGGGAAGATAAAAGCTAGAGTTGAGAACTTTAGACAGGTCTTGAAGGGACAAGACCCCAGAGATAGGGGGACCACAGAGAAGTAAATTGGACAATTTGCTTGACAATTTGCTTAATTTCCTTTTATCCTTGAGACATTTGGTTAATTCTAATCTGCAAGGACACTAGAAATCAAGATACCAAGCAGGTGCTAAGTGGTCAAAAAGCTAAGTAGACCTTTCCACAATCTCACAGAGCTGGGAATACAAACTTACAGAGTTCAAGGCCCCCCCAAGATGGGGACCCATTAAAATGCTAGGTTTTTTGTTGAGATTCTTAGAGGCCTATGGTCTGGAATAAGGGAAAACCAGAAATTGATCAGTCCTCCCAAAGCCTGAATCCTTTATTAAATGTCAACTCTGCCAGCTGAGTAAAATTAAATCCTCTGAAGAAAAACAACATAAGCCAGAGCGTCTCTGCATTTTTTTCTACACAATGCCCAACATTTAATCAAAACCCTTAGAGTCATCTTTAACTCGTTTCTTTCTCTAGCCCCCCACTTCTAGTCCATCTGTTTCTATGCACATCAGACACAATTTAAATGTCACTTTCTCCTTTGGCCCATTCAGAAACCACCTCAAAATTAAGAGATCAGACCTAAAATCTTCATTCAGTGTTTTTACCTCTCGCATTTACCATATACCTTTATGTTAGTGTTTATACAATGCCTACATCTGCTTTAGACCATAAGCTTCAAAGCACAGGAGGGATCTCGATCTTAATAGAATGCCTTATCATTTACCAGATACAGTTCTACCAATTTTACTCTTAACTCTTTTAATCCTCATGACAAACTCTTAAGAGATAAATTCTATTACCCCTATTTTGCAAATTAGCAAGATGAAGCACAAAAACATTACCTTGCCAGAGGTTACAGGGCTAGTACGTTGCAGAACCTGCATTTAAATCCACACAGCACTTAACTGAATTGAAGAACGCAAATGCAAATAACCGATCGCTCAGGGATGCCTAAACTTCACTTACACAAACCAATATTCCTACATTGCCAGTACTAAAACCAATCCATTGCGTTTCTAAGGGCAGACTCACCCCATGATGCTTCATTCTTCAGGGCAAAGGGGGCCTAAAAGACTCAAGAAAGTGCCCACCCTTTCCCAAAATGAGACGTCGGTGGGGCAGGCCTTCACGCTCCGTGCGCCCGAGGGTCCCTTGTAGGACTAGCAACAGAGCGGTAAGCAGAGAAGGCGGAGAATGCAGACCAGCTGCGGAGGACGGCGGCAGGCGGCCCCTGGGGCGGGAGAGGTGGCGGTGCTGGGAGGCACCAGGGAAGCCCTGGCCCGGCCCTGGCACGTAACAGAGCTAGGAGCCCGGGTGCCACGCGTGTGCGACCGTAGGTGGACAGCCCGAAGTAGAGGCGCGGCGTCAGTGCCGGGAGAAGCAGCCGAGGGCGGCCCCCGAGGAACGAGGCCTGGGAGAACGGCGCCAACACAGGCCCCGCAAAGCCACACTCAAAAGTGGGACCGGGGACCACGGCCGTCCTCCTCAAGCCTCCGCGGGGGTCTGCCACGCCCGCCTCCTTCACGCGCAGGTGCATCTACAAGGTAGACTTGGGTGGGCGGAGTCAATACCGGAAATGCCCCGGCGCACTGGTCTTCCCCCGAAACCCTCCAGCAGGAACTTCCCTGAGGTCCCGCTTCCAGCCGGAACGCTGGGTTGCTGGGCAACCGGTGCGGGTGGCGCCGGCGGGCTCAGTGCTGCACCGAGTAAGCCGAGTGTAGCTCCCACCTCCTGCCCTGGCAACTTCCCGTCCCGCCCGCTTCCTTTCTTGCCGCCTCTCCTTGCGTCGCGGAATCCCTGCCCTTGGCACTACGTGCACCTCTCCGGCTCCCACGACACTTTTGTGGCCACCTGCTTCGAACCCAAACTTCACCGAAAGCGAAGCGGTCTGACCCTGGGCGTGGCCTGCACGTTGACGGACCGCGCCTCTCCAGCCATGGCCACCTACACCTACACCAGCCGGCCCCGGGCCCTGCCTGGCCGGCGCCGCTGTTACCGGGACGACCAGATGCAGCAGTGAGTGAGCCAACCAACCCCTCTGTGATCTCACCCCCACCCCGCCACGTCCCGGGGCCGCGGGGTCCTGGCCCCTTCGCCCTGGCAAAACCTGCCTATGCTGCTTTCCCTTCTCTACACTCTGCGAAATATAAAATTTCCTCCCCTAAAGAACTCTCCCGTGGTGTGGAGAACTGAAGCAAGAAAGGGCAAGAAATCATGCTGGCATGATTGATAACATGTGGACGGAACCGACTTATTTCACTAAGTTTGAGTCAAGTGATGTTTACTGTTGGCCGACTATGTGCCATGCAGGCACCTTCCAGGGGCATTTACAGACATTTTCTTACGTAGTCCCCAGTGCTGTGACCTTGGTCTCCATTATGCAAATGAAGAAACTGAGGTAAAAAGGTGTCACACAAGGCTTCCCTGGTGGCGCAGTGGTTGAGAGTCCGCCTGCCGATGCAGGGGACACGGGTTCGTGCCCCGGTCCGGGAGGATCCCACATGCCGCAGAGCGGCTGGGCCCGTGAGCCATGGCCGCTGAGCCTGCGCGTCCGGAGCCTGTGCTCCGCAACGGGAGAGGCCACAACAGTGAGAGGCCCGCATACCGCAAAAAAAAAAGGTGTCACACACAATAGCGTGTCCAAAATGGGAGCCAACTAAAGCTGTTTCCACAGCAGTCTTTGGACAGGAATCAGGTTATCCTAACATGCTGGACCCCAAATTGTACTTTTACATTCATCAGTATTTTCAAATATTCAAATATCCATATTTGGAAAGGGCGTTAAACGTTATGGTTCTCTTAAAGTTCTTGCCGTAAGCCTCAAATTTTGGAATCAGCAGAACTTTACAAGAATTCAGGGTCCATGCAAGCAGGAACCTTTGTGACTTTTGTTCACTTAAGACTCTGCCTGACACATAGCACTCAACACAAATTGTTGAATTAATGGCTGAACAGGAGCAGTGTAGCTCTTGATGCTTATTTCAAACAGAGTCTAAATTCATAATTATCTTATTCTGACAATAAAGACTTTTTTTTTTTCTCTTTTTTGCTGTACGCGGGCCTCTCACTGTTGTGGCCTCTCCCATTGCGGAGCACAGGCTCCGGACGCGCAGGCTCAGCGGCCATGGCTCACGGGCCCAGCCACTTCGCGGCACGTGGGATCTTCCCGGACCGGGGCACGAACCCGCGTCCCCTGCATCGACAGGCGGACTCCCAACCACTGCGCCACCAGGGAGGCCCAAGACTTCTTTTATAATAAATGTCTACCACTTTAAGAAAGCCAAAACAAGGAAATTTAAATTTAAATTATTTATATTATAAAAGGATTCAATTTTAAAAGGGACTCCTTTGAGAAATACTTCCTGGTGCCTTTAAGTGGTTGCTTACAAATCCTTCCTATTAAATCACACCAACAGTTGAAATAAGAATCAATGGTGGTTCATTAGGAACAATTTCTTTTTTTTTATAGAGTTGGTTGATTGGTATATTCAAGTAATCTGTTGATTCAAGCCTTTGGAAGGAGTTCTTTTATATTATGTCTTTGATTTTTCAGTTTAAAATTATCCTTATTGGTGATTTTCAATTTATAAAAGTAATATATGCTTGTTGAAGCAAATGAAGAATACAAAATAAGGGGGAATAAAGGCAGAGTTAATTATCTCCCACCGACCTCTACTCCCACTTTCTTGTTGTAACCAAATTTAACAATCTTGGGCTTCCCTGGTGGCGCAGTGGTTAAGAATCCGCCTGCCAACGCAGGGGACATGGGTTCGATCCTCCCCTGGTCTGGGAAGATCCCACATGCCGCAGAGCAGGTAAGCCCGTGCGCCACACCTACTGAGCCTGCGCTCTAGAGCCCGTGAGCCACAACTACTGAGCCCACACACCACAACTACTGAAGCCTGCGCGCCTAGAGCCCGTGCTCCGCAGCAAGAGAAGCCACAGCAATGAGCCCATGCACCACAACGAAGAGTAGCCCCCGCTCACCACAACTAGAGAAAGCCCGTGCACAGCAAAGAAGACCCAATGCAGCCAAAATAAATAAATTTTTAAAAAATCTTATTCTTCCACACCTCCTTGCTTGTTCACTCATACAGGAGCATATGCACATATGTATAGAAGGTTTATTTCCAAAGTAGAATCATACTACACACATTAATCTGCAGTTGGCTTCCCCCTATTTTATAAGCTCTGATTCCTTTTTTCCCTAATTTTTTATGTATACATGCACATACATATCTAATCTTTTAATAATTATCCTGTTACTCATGCCTGTGGGTTTTCTTAGTACAGCCTTATTCCCCAGCCCCTTCCCTTGCAAACCTACTCTCCCTCTCCTGCCCCCAAACCATGTTAACGACTTTGAATGAATACTTCTGTACTTTTCTCCAGGCTCACAGGTTTATGTACACGTGTATAAATATATACATACACATACACAGCTACAAGGGCTTTACTTCATAGCAGTGGTAACATACACAGTTCTCAACATCTTCCTTCACTCACTTAATTCTTTGTGGAAATTCCTCCAATTATTTTTAATAGCAGCATGATATCCCCTGATACCATATGTTATTAAAATTTTCCACTATTGATAGATATTCAGTTCACTTCAAGTTTTTACCACAGAGAAGGAAGTTTCAGTAAATAGCCTTATGTACTGGCTTTTATATATCTATGAGGCAGATTCCCAGGGTGGGATTGTTAAGTCATGTGTTTTTTTAATACAGACAAATGGAACAAAATATCTTTCCTCCAGAAATGTTTAAACGTATTCTTTTTCCCACATCCTCTCCAGCAATAGGTGTTATGGACTTTTTTTTCTTTTTGTCTTTGATATCATAAAAACAAAACCAAAATTTATCCTCACTATCACTTTTAATTAGCACTAGGAGGCTTTAATCAAGTAAGCATTATGTTTGGATTTTTCCATTCTGAAAGATCACTGGCTACAGTGGATAGAAATGTTGGAAAGAAATGTTGTTCCACACAGTTAAGAGACTAAGAGACTTCTGCAACAGTCCCAGTAAACAATAGTGGTGGCAGTGAGCAGTGGATGGATGCCAGAAAGATTTGGGGGGTAGAATCAATAGGATTTGCTGGTTGTAGAAAATGGGGAAGAGGGAAGAGTCATGGATGACTCCCAGGCTTCTAAACCAATTGGGTGATTAGTAGTACCATTTAATGAAATAGAGAACACTACAGAAGTAACAAGTTGGAGTGGGAAAATGATAATTAGTTCAATTTTGAGGTTGCCTTTGAGACATTTGAGTGAGATGTCATCAGGCATGTCAACTGGCTGTACAGTCTGGAGCTCAGAGGAGAGTTCTGAGCTAAAGATAAAATTGGGAGTTTTAGGTATATGGACATTAAGTGAAGCCTTGAGAGCGGATGAGGTCAACTCAGGACAAGAGAAGACTGAATCATAAGGAAATTCTTCAGTGGGGGGAACTAACAAATACCTGGCTGAGAAAGGAGTCAGAGAAAAAGCAGAAGAGCGTTCAGAATAATATGGTGGTATCAGGGAGGCCTGGGATGGAGAGCACTTCAGCGGGGAAGTGGCCGGCTGAGCCGAACACTGTCCAGGAGTCGAGTAAGATGAGCAGTGAAGCATGTCTGGGTTTTGAGTAATATGATGCCAGGCTATCCAGTAGTGGTTTCAGTATGTGATAAACAAGCAATTTACTACCCCTAACAGAATCATTTCTGAGAGAGTACTGTTATTGGTACAGGTCGCTATTTGGTTTCATAACCACAAATGGCATATCGTCTACAGAATTTCAAATGAAAATATCAGCTGTGTATTTTTCACTATTGATCATTCTGACCTCTGAAGTTAAAATTTTATTAATATTTTAAAAATATCATTTTAAAATATCTTGGAGGTTAAAGAACAATAATAAATGTAACTTATGTTTTAAGCCTGATTCTGTTAATGTAACTTTTCAATTCTGGAATCAAAATGTTTTCAGTCCTTTAGAGCAAGCCCCATTTCACCTGGGCTCTTTTCAGGTTTGTTAAGTAGTCTAACAGATTTGCATCCTAAATCTAGCTCCACCTCTCACTAGCTAGGTGACCTTGGTCAGATTCCTTTCTGGGTCTACTTTCTCTTCAGTCAAATGGCAACCATCATTCCCAACTTGAAGCTTATTGTGAGCAATAAATAATATCTGTGAAGCACCTGGCTTTATAATAAACATTCCATTTGTCTCCTTACTTTATGGACTGTGCTAAAAAAAAAATCAATTAAAGTATTTTCATCTTAAATGAAAATATTTTCATTTCTAAATCCTATTAAAAATGAGTTGACTTCAGACAGAGAAAGACAAATATGACATCACTTATATGTGGAATCTAAAGAAGTGATACAATTGAACTTATTAACAGAACAGAAATAGACTCACAGACATAGAAAACAAACTTATGATTACCAAAGGGGAAAGGGGGGAGAGGAATAAATTGGGAATTTGGGGTTAACAGATACACATTACTATATATGAAATAGATAAACAACAAGGACCTACTATATAGCACAGGGAACTACATTCAATATCTTGTAATACCTTATAATGGAAAAGAATCTGAAAAAATATATATATATATGTATAATTGAATCACTTTGCTGTACACCTGAAACTAACACAACACTGTAAATCAAGTATACTTCAATTTTAAAAAATGAATTGACTTCATAGATACCAATACTCTATTACAGTCATTATTTAGAATTTGCTTTTTTACAGAGCTGAAGAACCTATGCATTACGGAAACATAATGTATGACAGAAGGGTGATCCGAGGCAACACTTATGCTCTGCAGACAGTACCACTGGTAAGTATAATTTGAATAGTATAACACAGAGCGTTCTTGTGGTGAAGGACCAATTTTTGTTTCTTTTAATTTCTAATCTGTTATAGACTAACACATTTATGAAATAAAGATGAATTGCTAGAAAAATGAAATGAAAAAAAAAAAAAGACATGCAAAATACAAACCAGATAGTGGTTGCCAGGGATGGGGGAATAGGGAGTAGTTATTTAATGGGTACGGAGTTTCCTTTTTACAAGATGAAAAGAGTTCTGGAGATGGATGGTGGTGACGGTTGCACAATGTGAATGTAGTTAATGCCACTGAACTGTGCACTTAAAAATGGTTAAGATGGTAAATTTTATGTTATGTGTATTTTACCACAATTAAAAGTATTTTTAAAAATACAAACCCCAATTTTTTACTAGGTTAATAGAACTGTGGAGATCTATTCTAAAAGTTTCCAAATGTTTACTCTCAGTTTCTATAATTAAATTGTTATAGACCAGTTCAAATAGCTCACAGACAACACGAGTCTGAGGACCACACTTTCAGTAGCACTGGTCTAATATATTTAGGTTTGTTTAAATTATCTCATGCTCCAATACTGTTACCATTATTTAATCAAAAAGTCTGAATTATGCTTCTTTTCTTTAGTTCACTCAACAAATATTTATTGAGTTTTAAGTCCTGTGCTGGGTATGTAGGATACAGAGATGAGTAAGATATAGTGTGATATTAAGAATGATTTCTTGGGGATTGACATATGTGCTCTAATATGTATAAAATAGATAACTAATAAGAACCTGCTGTATTAAAAAAATTAAATTTAAAAAAAGAATGATTTCTTGGCACAGAAATGAAATATAGTTAACTTGTAAACACTATTTGACATATAAATGCTTAACACCACATGGGATGTATGGGATGTTAGACATTCTGAATCAGCATATATCAAAATCACCTAGAAAACTCAAAAATATATATGCTTCAGCATACCATGCATCTACTGCATTAGAACCTCCAAAAGTTGGACACAGGGGTATGTAGTATTAATAAACTTCCCTGGGCCATTCTGGTACAGCCAGTTCAGGGGCCAGCATTTAGAAACAATAGCTCAAACATGTGATATAGACATGTTCCAGCATTTTCTTGTGGCAGTAGCAATGAATACTGCCAGACCTCAAACAAGAGTAGAATGGAGAATCACTGCTTTTTTAGTCCTTTTTAAAAAAATTAATATTATGATGATTTGGTACATTTTTTTTTAGTTCTTTAGTCAGTTCATCAACACCTCACTTTAAAAGTATACTCAGACTTCCAGTTCCAGACATGTAGGAATTCACCAATTCCTTCCTATTCCTCCTTTTACAACTAAAAAACCCTGGATGTAGCACCACAAACAAACAGGAAGATTCTGAAAGGTAGAAAGAAGAAAGTGGACTGGCTAGGAACCTCTGGACTTGAACAACATGGCAATGAGTCCATGGGTTTTCTTTTTGCCTCTCACATATCCCAGAGTGCCAGAGAAGCCTGCAACCTGCAACCACGAACACCCTGGAACCTGGCACACCCTAAGAAAAGCCTGCTCCCTCTGTCCAAAGGTAGAGGGTGGCCTCGTGCAACAGAAACCTCCTTACCATTGTAGCCCTCCTCCAGCCACACACCAATGGATAAACCGCGCTGCCCCTCCACATGGCCATTGGTGAGGCCAAGGTGGAGAGCTGGACCTTTTAACATCTCCACGTGACAGCAACAATACGAATCAGTCCTCTGATTCATCCATGGAGTTGGTGTCAACAAGGGCAGAGCAGGAGGCTGAAGTGCCACCTCACCCGGGGCAGTGAGGTGGTAAGAGATGGTATAAATGGATCCCCTGCTTTTTCTGGGGTGGCATCAGCTGAGCCAGGAGGGAGCTGAATTTTCAACCCTACCTGACGGCAACAAGGAGGAACAAGGTAGTAAGAGGCAGTGCTAGCCAGAACTCAACTCCCCTACACTCCAACGCTAGTGTCAGTGGAGCATAGCAAGGAGCTGAACTATCACCCCCACCTGGCACCAGTGAGGTGATGCAGGTTGGCACCCTGCTTTCACTGCATGGTGGTAAACTTTCCTCTCCACTCACACCTGTGCACTAAAACAAAAGGGGTGACTTTCTGCTAAAACGATTAAGACCCATAGTCTCACAGCATAATACCCAACATGTCCAGAAGACAATTTAAAAATCACTCAATTGTACCAAGAACCAGGACAGTCACAACTTGAATGAGAAAAATCAATCAAGAGATGACAACACCAAGATGACTCAGATGTAGGAGTAACCTGACAAGACTTTTAAAGTGGTCATCATAAAAATACTTCAATCAAAAATGAACAATTATGAACTTTCTTGAAACAAATGGAAAAAAATAGAAAATCTTTGCAAAGAAACAGACAAGATTAAAATGAACCAAATGGAAAATATAGAACTGAAAAATACAATAACCAAAATAAAAACCTCTCAGATGGACTTATTGGAGATGACATAGGAAACAGTCAGTCAATACAGAAACAAATCAGTGGAATTACCTGGTCTGAAGAACAGGTAGAAAATAGACGCCTGCCCCCAAAAAAGCCTCAGAGATCTGAGGAACAATAACAAAATATCTAAATTCAGTCCCAGGAAAGGAGGAAAAGTGTGGGATTTGAAAAAATACTCAAAGAAATAGTGCCTGAAAATTCCACGAGTTTGACAAAAGGCATAAACCTACAAATTTTCACCAAGACACATCAAAATCAAACTTCCAAAAGCAAAAAACAAAAAAAGTCTTGAAACCAAGATTAGGGAAATACAAATTAGAGAAATACAAATTAAAACCACAATGATGTAACTACACACCTGTTAGAAAAGCTAAAATTTTAAAATAATAGTAAGATGAAGTGCTTGTGAGGATGTAGAGCAACTGGAACTCTGGTAGATTGCAGTTTGAAATGTAAAATGGTACATTGACCCTAGAAAATCGTTAAGTGGCTGCTTATAAAAACTAACAAGCACTTACCATTCAAGTCCACAATTTAACTCTTAGACATTTATCCCAGAGAAATGGGAACATATGTTCACATATTAACCTGTTCACAAATGAACATTTGTAGCAGCTTTATTCATAATAGCCAAAAAACTGAAAAAACCAAGTGTCTTTCAGTAGGTAAATGGTTAAACAAACCTGGTACATTCGTGCAATCAAGCACTGCTAACAAAAAGCCATGAGGGCTTCCCTGGTGGTGCAGTGGTTAAGAATCCGCCTGCCAGTGCAGGGGACACAGGTTCAAGCCCTGGTCTGGGAAGATCCCACATGCCACGGAGTAACTAAGCCCGTGCGCCACAACTACTGAGCCTGCGCTCTAGAGCCCGTGAGCCACAACTGCTGAGCCCATGTGCTGCAACTACCGAAGCCCATGTGCCTAGAGCCCGTGCTCTGTAGCAAGAGAAGCCACTGCAATGAGAAGCCTGTGCACCGCAACAAAGAGTAGCCCCTGCTCGCAGCAACTAGAGAAAGCCAGAGTGCAGCGGCGAAGACCTAACCCAGCCAAAAATAAATAAGTTAAATACATAAATTTTTTTAAAAAAAAGGAATGAACTATTGATACAGGTAATAACCTGGGTGGACCTCAAGGACATTATGCTTAGTGAAAAAAAGGCAATCTCAAAAGGTTACATTCTGAATGATTCCTTGTATATAACATTCTTAAAAAGACAAAATCTAGAGATGGAGAACAGAATTGAAGGTGGGACTTGGAGAAATATAAAAGAGGCTCCTTTGGGGCAATGAGATAGGTCTCTATCTTTATTGTGGTAGTGGTTACACAAATCTATATATAAAATCATATAGAATAATATACACAGACACAAATCAATGCCTGTAAAAATTGTGAAAACCGAGTAAGATCTGTTAATATCTTATATGTTAATTTCCTGATTTTGATATTTTGTTATAATTGTATAAGATGTCACCATTGAAAGAAGCTGGGTGAAGCATACACAGGACGCTATGTACAATTTTTGCAAATTTCTGTGAATTATTTCAAAATAAAACTTTTTTAAAAAGAGATTATAACTAGATCTGAAACAGTTAAGTTAGGCAATGCATTTCTAAAATGAACTTGTTGTATTTCTGTTACCCTAAATCTTTCAAGGCTGACATTTATAATTCTATTACATTAAAAAATAGAAATAAATCAAGCATGATATTTATAATAATGTAGAATATACACATTATACAAAGGAAAAGTCCTCCATTGAAGAATCCCAAAATGATATTAGTAATTGTATTAGAAAAATAAAACTGTAGGTGATATTTCTTTCTTTTTGGTAAAGATATTTCTTTCTTTTTGGTGGTTATTTTATAATAAAAGGAAATGATAACTATGTAAGGGAAGAGCTATTCTATGACAGGTATTGTGTTAGACTTGTTACATTATCATCTGATTTGTTCCTTATAATCTAAAACTTAACAGATGTTATTCCCATTGTACAGATGAGAAAACTGAATATCTGAAAATGTGGGTTATTAGTCCAAGCTTTACTAATCCTAGTAATTAATAAATTAAGGAGTTGGAATTTGAGCTTCAGAGCCAATGCTCTTCTTTCCACTATATAATGTGAATATGGGGAAAATTTGCGATAGGTAGTGTGAGGTTAGGAAAACAGTATAAAATGTATGATATCACCACAACTTCACAAACACTGTCTGCATTTCAATAGCAGTAGCCATTGTATTAGGAAGATGGGATTATAGGTAATTTTCTTTTTTCTTTTTTAAAAAACTACAATTTCAATTAAAATGTTTTTAGAAGTCTAATTTTAAATATTAAAAATTTTCATGTAAAGTACTTTTATATTTCTCCTTTTCTTTTCATATTTACCTTGAGATAAGATAAGTTAGCTATAGAGAAGGACTACAGAATTAGATATGAATATGAAATCAAGGACTGCCACATATTGCAGGACTACTGTGAATAATTATACTTTTAATCCCTTAGCTACTATTTTGTGCACTTGGACAGGCTTCGTTTGGACTGAGGATATTTTCTTTGTGAGCTAATATAGTTTTTAAGGAAATTCTGTCCATGAAATCAGATTTTTAAAAAATTCGAGCGCTTTTCAATTTCTTAAGTACACATTAAAATTTACTGTGACTGAATGGTTGTATCGGTTTACTAGGCCCCAGAGGAGTTCATGGTAAAAATCCTTGAATGAGGAAAAACAATTTATTAGATGGGATTCTGCACCCATTTTAATTAAGTCATAAATTGAAGTTACTTTATATGTTTTGTCAGATACCTTTGTAATTACCAGACAAAGTTCAAATAAATTTTTAATCATCAAGTCACTGATGATAATCAAGAGGCATTCTCTGACAGAGGCTTTTATACCATCCAGGAATCACTTTTGGAACAGCAGTCCTATATGCTTTGAGAAATATTTTCTAAATTTTAGAAGCCTTTTCTGTCACTCAGCCTGAGCAGCCCGATCCTGCAGAGATTCAGAGACAGCAGCAGGCTAAGAGGAGGGCTCTTGCCAAAAAACGAGCCCAAGAAGAGCTCAGACCACGAACGCCCGAACCCGTGGAAGGCAGAAAGCATGTAGATGTACAGACAGGTATGTGGGCCCGCCATTGGCGTGGTGGCTCCTGGGTGTGCTTGGTTTTCTAAGTCAGTTCATTTTATTTGGCCTTTATATTATTTATGTGTCTGTTATGCTGTCCAGTACTTCCCCAGTCACATGGTAGGAGAAGTCCCTTCATTAAACAAACTCATAGACTATATATTATTATTATATTGGGTATGGCTGCAAGTATGAGATGGGGTTTTTGAAAAAAGAATTTAATGACCAAATTAAGTTCTCTCTTAGCCCTTTTCACATATTCTATTCTCAAACTGGCATTATTTCTTACTTTTTATAGCCCAACATGAATCAGTGTTGGACCAACAGGAGAGGACAGCAATCTAGTTTTATTTTGGTGTTTTGTCTTTTGAGGGGAGTAAACCCATTTAGATCTGAGTCCCCCACTTCTCTCACCATGGCCTCTTCTTGTCTCTCCTTTTGTTCTCCATTCGCTTTGCTTACTCCCCAGGGCCATTCGGGCTTTCCTAGGCTAGTGCCAGGCTTTTCCTCTTGTTTGACTGTTGTCAGCTGTGGAGGCTTACCTAGATCTATAGGGTCTAGCTGTGTTGTTGATAGAATCTTGATAGTCAAACAGTACTTGGTGTTCTCCTTGGACCAGTGTAACTACTCGGCATTCACCTTGCACTCTGCCAAGATGGTGAGTAGATTCATCTGAGATATTTCTGGATAATAAGGATGAAAGGAAGAGGACCATTCCGTGTTTTTTCCCTACGTTGAGGCCAAGTGTAGAATGAGTATATGTCTGTGATTAGCCAACATAGTTGTAATTCTGAGAGAGCTAAATTTTAGTGTTTATTTATACCATCAGAATATTAAGTGATGGAATAGCAGGTACTTTTTGTTGAGTATTTCTTATATCTCAGTGACTACACCAGGTCCTTTTCCTATGTATCTCCTTTATTATTACAAAGACTCCATGTGACTGATAATTATGAGCCCTTTTACACATAAAGAAACTGAGGCCCAAAGAGGATGTAATTTGGCTGGGTTCTGTGTTCAACATCTGACTCCGATTCTCATGTTCTTTGCGTGATACCATACTGCCCTTGCCTCATATAAATTATTCCTAAGGTGAAATTTGGTTTCATATGTCTGTTTATAATATGTAGGCTAGAGGGAACATCAGGTAACACAGTGACATGGTGCATAGTTTTTTTAAATATCCAGGAATTTTAAAATCTTTATAAGTTGACTATCTTAGGACTCGTTAAATAAATGGATCGTTAACTTTGCATCCTGTGTTATACTTTGTGTCTTACGTACATCTATGATTTCATGCTCTTCTTTAGTTCTGTTTTCAAATACAAAGCACAGTGCTTTCTCAACATTTAATTAATGTTCTAGCCTGAGTAACCCTATAGTCTTCCAAATATTATAAAAACGCTTAGCACACTATGTGAATTGAACCCCACATTTGAGTACTTTTATTCCAAGACTTGTTTTCTGATCCAAAATATTCAATTCTATTTTGAAGGGACTGTAGTTTCAAATACTTGGAATAGACCAGAATTTCAAACTCAATGTATATGGTGTTCTCTTAGAATTATACCTTGAAGAAATTGCTGACCGCATAATAGAAGTTGATATGGAATGCCAAACAGATGCATTTTTGGACAAACCACCAACACCGCTCTTTATTCCTGCCAAAACTGGCAAAGATGTGGCCACCCAAATTCTAGAAGGAGAGGTATAGTACATTATTGGACTTCCCTCTATCTTCTTTATAAATAGTTACAGTTAGGTTTACTTAAAAGCTTAACATGAATACAAACCACTTCACAGTCAAGAAGATTCTACTTACTGCATTTCTTTCCAAATTTATCTATAATAGTTTTATACTGAGCTACCCAGAAATGTTATTTTTTAAATTATTTTTTAACATCTTTATTAGAGTATAATTGCTTTACAGTGGTGTGTCAATTTCTGCTTTATAACAAAGTGAATTAGTTATACATATACATATGTCCCCATATGTCTTCTTGCATCTCCCTCCCAATCCTACCCCTTCTTGCATCTCCCTCCCTCCCACCCTCCCTATCCCACCCCTCTAGGTGGTCACAAAGCCCCGAGCTGATCTCCCTGTGCTATGCGGCTGCTTCCCACTAGCTATCTATTTTACGTTTGGTAGTGTATATATGTCCATGCCACTCTCTCGCTTTGTCCCAGCTTACCCTTCCCCCTCCCCGTATCCTCAAGTCCATTCTCTAGTAGGTCTGCATGTTTTTAAATACCATGATCTCATTTTCCCTCTTTGCTGTTCAGAAATAAAAATTTTTAGAAATGTTTTTAGAATATTTACATATTTAATTTTTGTGCATTTGCATACTTGCTTAATATATGAATATTAAGGTAGATTTGTACCAAATAAAAGTAATATCTCTGGTATAAAAAGTTCCACTGTTAGTTCCTTGTAGATTACATAAATTTTATGAAGATGATCTATGTTAGGAAAATAATCCTGAAATAATTACATTTTCATATCAGTGTGGAATGCATAAATAGGCCAGTTTATGAAATTGAAGAAGAGAAGGCGGTCCTTATGTACATAATGACTTCAGTGAGATTTAAGATTTGAAGGAATTTGAAAGTACGGTCGTTGAGATTGGGAAATTAAGTTTTCATAACCTACATAGAAGGGTATATTTGCCTCGAAATCCTAGAGATGAATCACCAAAATATCCGTTATTCTTGTTCCTTTGTTCTTCAAACCGTTATCAAAACGACCAGTAAAAACTGAGCAGAAAAGGCAGAGAATAAGAAAGACGGACATTTCCCTTGGGTTTCAGAGTTTTATCTGAAAATTGTTGAGTATCGAGGTTCATTCTGATGATTGCATAGGTCTTTTTATAACTTAGACTCAATCATTTTTTGCTTGTAAACAGCCTGTGTGCCCTTCAGGCTATTTTGAGGATCAGAAACCATAAATAAAACACCAGCACAGTGTCTGGCACACAGAAGACACTCAATAAATAGTATTCTGTTATTGCTACTCTTCCGGATATTTTTTCACTGAGCCTTTGGTTCATGATTACAATTTTAAACTTGCTTTGTTTTGTGTGTTTAAGCTCTTTGACTTTGATCTTGAAGTTAAACCAATGTTAGAAGTTTTGGTGGGAAAGACCATCGAGCAGTCTCTTCTGGAAGTAATGGAAGAAGAAGAGTTGGCGAACCTGCAGGCCCGTCAGCACGTACATGAGGAGTTACGCAACGTCGAGCTTGCGGAAGTTCAGCGACTTGAAGAGCGGGAGAGACGACACCGAGAGGAAAAAGTATAGAATTTTAGTTTCTCTCTTAGATTTTGGTTATTTAATAGACTATGTTCAAAATCACATGTAGTATGAACAGAGCTCAAGATCTTTGCAAACATATAGAAAAGACCTGTAGTAATTGTTGCTCAGGTCTCTCCTGTAGATCACAGATCTTTCCTGGACTGAATTACGTTTTTAAGTTCCACTTTACATAAATGTACCTACACAGAGTTCCCAAAGTTCCTAAATGTAACAATTTAAATTACATATGTTCCAGTGAAAGGCACTCTTAAATATCAAGAGTGCTAGAGAAAGAAATAACGTGAATTTGCCCCAAGTCAGTGGCAGAGAAGGTGGCAGGAAAAAGTGGAGTATCTTTGGGTAGGTGGGCGGTAAGAAGCAGAAGATCTGCCTAGAATTCTGCGTCTTATTCTCTGTGGTGAGCCTTGCTCCACATCTGTAGAGTCTACTACTTGTGTCTTTATAAAATATTTATACTTGGGGTCTTTATAGAATATTTCTCTAGATTATAGGTTTTTAGAACCTTTAATAAGAAAAGTTTTAGAATCCAATTTTTAAAATATGCCAGAAACCTCTAGTTAGGAAGCACGAGGCTCAGTAATCTTTAGATAAGAGTCTGTCTGGGTTTGGCAATAACTGTCACCCTGTATTAAACACTGGCTGGATAAATGATGAAGGAGTTCCCAGACACCTGAAAGGGCTCAAAGAGTTTAGCTTACCACGCAGAATAGCTTAGTTGTCAGGACATTTTACCCAAAACCTAGTCAAATGGACTTTCAGTTCTCCTCCAAAGTGAATAATTAATTGTGTAAAGAGCATAGGGCTGATGGTAAAGATTGTGCAAATGCAGGATTACTTGTTCACAATTATAAAATGAACACTGACAGAATTAGCTTTGTTGAAATAATTGGTGAAGACCCTATCAAAAAAAAAGTTAAATTTGTTTATTTACTGTTAGGAAATATATTTTAAAAAATGAAGTCTACAAATCATCTAGATTTATATTTGCTTAAACTTTGAAAATAGATTTAATTAGAAAATATATTAATGTTCCCACTTGTACATAGGAGTAGAGAATAGTTCATTAGCTTCAGAGGTTTCATATGAGCTACAAGAAGCAACAACAACAAAAAGAGGTTTTATAATTTTCTGAACTTTATGAACTCAAAGAATCATTACAAATGAGATAACTTATTGGCCCAAGTTTTTAATCAAAGATATCTAAGCAACTGTAATTTTCATATCAGCAATACTTTAAAATACTAATTAAAAATACATATAACTGTTATTATTCTTTGATATCAGCCATACAGTCAAACATGTATGTCTTGAAATTATTTTACTTGAAAATGGATCAGGAAACAAATTTTACCTTAAGTTTCATCTCCTCTGAATTCAGTACCTACCTAGCTGTTGAAATTCATTAAAATCTTGATGAAAAACCTGAACTGGTAATAGACACCTCGCTGTTCATTTTTGGATACAAATATAAGTCCAAATTCTTCCCGCTCACTAGAGTCAGCATTTGGGGAAGACGTAATAGCTGAATAACCACCTGTGGTGGCGTTTTTCTCTGGGCAGGAACGTCGTAAGCAGCAGCAGTGGCAGGTGGTTCACAAGCATAAGGAGACTGCACAGAAAATCGCCGCCCGAGCGTTTGCACAGCGTTACCTGGCCGACCTTCTCCCTTCTGTTTTCAGCAGCCTCAGGGATGCAGGCTACTTTTATGATCCTGTTGAAAGAGGTCTGTGGAGGTCTTTGTTAGATTAACTGTCTAACAATAAGCATCCTCTTCATGGTTCAGATTTATCGCGTGCCCATTTTTATTTTGAATTGGAATCTTTCTGAAACAAATTTTAAAATCAATTACAGTTGTTTTAAGAAAGAACTGTTACTAGTAAGAGGTGCATTATAAAGATCTTGATTTTAGGATGTTTACTTTCATTGAGAAACAATATTGGATAGTAGAAAGAAATACGGACTTGATGTCAAAAACTTGAGCTTGAATCCCAGTTTTATCATTAACTAAGCTCTATGACCTTCAGTCTCCTCCTGTGTGACACGAGGATCATTTAGGAGCTAAACGTCATAATGTAAATAAAACCTAAACGCGGACTTTTTCACCCAATACGTACTGCAGCATAGTACAGCCCGTGGTTGGTTGAAGCCGCAGATGCAGACCTGCAGATACAGAGGTCTGCCTGCGAAGTCATACGCGGATGTTTGGCTGTGCCTGCGGTCAGCAGCCCCAACCGCCATGTCCTTCAAGGGTCAGTTGTATATGTAATCTATATGTGTAAGTAGTTGTCGCTAAGTTTTTCTCAGTAGACTTCCTATTCCAATCAAAATCTCTTTGGGGACAGCTAGTGAGGTTATGTAATGAGGTGTTTATACTATCCCAGGCATTGTATTAAGTGTTGGAGGCTTCAACAACAACCAAACCAACCTGGTCTCTGCCTTGATAGAACCCGTACCTGTTAGCCATCTCCCAGCATCCCCTCAGAGCCACTCTCCTCAGCTTGGTGTGGCCAAACGGAGGGGAAGAGTTGGCACTTTCTCACTGCCGCCCTCCTTCCTCGGGTTCAAAAGCACTTACATCCATGCTGCTTTGTACACAGGTCCTATTTCAAATGGCTAATACTGTCTGAGGGCAGATATTAGCCATGTCAGTTTTCACCGATGACACACTGAATTCAATACATAAGGGTCAGGTTACAGACAAATATTATTAGTTTACATTTCTATTGTACTTTGCAATTTTTGTCGTGTTTTTCACACATGATACCATTTGGCCCATCCGAAAGGGCTGTGAGGGAGGGAGTATGGCAGATTAAGTCCCATTTTTCAGAAGTAGAAACTGAAGCTCAGAGAACTTGAATTGCTCTTGGACACTCGGCGGGTGCTTAGGTCTGCACTGACTGGGACTCTGACTCCAGGTCCAGTGCCCTTGCCATGCTGCCAGCTTCCCGGGGTCCAGCTGGGCCTCTTGCTGTTAGTCACAGAGGCCAGCAACCTTTTCTGCGTTCATGGGTTGCTGGAAAAGTCAGTTATAGATCATTTAAAAGCTTGCAAAGGAGATTCATGCTTCAGATTAAGACTATTTATAGTAGTGAATATATATTCTATCACACTCTCTCTTGTCACCCATTGAAAAATAACAATTAGGTGCCTGCCCCCAAAAAAAGCTTTTTTTTTTTTTTTGGCCATGCCGCACGGCATGTGGGATCATAGTTCCCCAACCAGGGGTCGAACCTGTGCCCCCTGCAGTTTAAGTGCAGAGTCTTAACCACTGCACCTCCAGAAACGCCCCCCAAAAAAGCCATTTTAAAACATTAAAATGTATATTGTAAGGGACCTTTTTTTTTTTTTTTTTTTTTTTTTTGCGGTACGCGGGCCTCTCACTGTTGTGGTCTCTCCCGTTGCGGAGCACAGGCTCGGGACGCGCAGGCTCAGCGGCCACTTTGTGGCATGTGGGATCCTCCCAGACCGGGGCACGAACCCGTGTCCCCTGCATCGGCAGGCAGACTCTCAACCACTGCGCCACCAGGGAAGCCCAGGAACCATATTTTTTAAAGGCTTATACCATAGAGTAGATTTCCATTTCAGTTTGAACAAATTTATCACTAATGGAAACACCTTGTTTCCAACCCATTTCTACATGGCCTTCTTAGATGCCCTCTGACCCTTACCTCTGAATCTTGATCAGCTTCTGTTGTCCCCAGGCTTCAGCTGGGCTTCAGGTGGAGGTGCCAGCATTGCTCAGTCCTGGCTTTGCATTGCATTTGGCTTGGAGTTCTGCTCCCAGTTCCACACCCCCTGCTTCCACCCCCACCCCCCGCCTCCTTGATTCATCTCACATTGCACCTATAAAGTCAGTTCTAACACCTTTGACCCCAAGGAAGGCCTCATAGTTCTAAAAATACTGTTTCTACTGCAATTGAACAGAAATAGACCAGAAGATATATAGAGAATGTGGTAACAACAAAAGTGATGCTGTATGAGTCTATTTGACATTTTATAATAAGAAAACAATATTGATGTATCTGTAACATTAGGGGAAAACACAAATTCTTCCAATCTATAATGATGCCTAAAAATCACTTAATGAAGTCAACTTTTTAAATTACAGATATTGAGATAGGATTCCTTCCATGGCTAATGAATGAAGTTGACAAAGCCATGGAGCGCAGCATGGTTGGAAGAACAGTGGTTGACAGTAAGTTCTTTTATTTTATTATTTGAAAGTCATCTCTGAAATTTTTCAGTAGAAAGAATATATAGAAGAAAGATATTTTAAAGTTTTGGTTCTTAAATTTTCAGTATACCAGTTATATTAACAAAGATACATAGTTTTACCCTCAATATTAATTTTGGTTCTTGTATAATTTGATCAGAATTAATATCTTCTGTCATTACTTTATAAGTTATATTCTGTTAAAACGGGCATTGACTATAATGCATATTTAGCGCATTAAGTGGCACAGAAGGTAAGTATGTTGACTTTATATAAAAGGTCATGATACAGGGAAGGGACGAGGGCTGGTGAATATTTTGTACTCATCTGTAAGTCAGCATTATAACTACCAAAATACGAAAAATCACAGTGATTTCTGCACCTATAATTTCTCAGTGTTGATCCGTGAGGTGGTTGGGAAACGACTGAGTCTGTATGAGCGTAAGGAGGACAGGCACTCTTCTCTGAAACCTGAGGATGGGCTCAGTGGTCCTGGAGGAATGAGAGACCCACCGGTGGGCTACGAGTTCCAGGATCACGGTGCATCACAGGCACAGAGGCCACTTCCAGACACAGACTCCCTGCAAAGAACACCGTATGATGCAATGTATATGGAGAGAGTGTCATCCCAAGACAGGAAGCTTATGGAAGAAGAAGATGAGCAAACAAATGAGGAAATCCTTCAGGAGTGAAGAACTGTTGCAATAGAGGGGAGCTTCGGAGCCGTGGAACCCAGCAGCAGCCAGTCAGCTTTGCGAGCAATCAGGTAACGATGCGCGAGTCCCCTCAGGTTATGTGCTAGGTTGTGTTTAGTCAACATGTCTTCTTGTCCAATGGACTGAGCAAATCAAATACGTTGAAATAATAAAACTAATTTTTAAAATGAAACTTTATTTAATAGTAGACTATTTAGAAGCTATATTATAACTCTAATGAGCTATATTATAACTCTAATGAGAATTATGTCTAATTACAAGCTTCCCATTACCAGTATATATAACTAATGAATGTATTTTTCCTTAGCCCTTCCATCACCACTGTGTAACTAATATATTTTTACTTACTCTTCCCATTACCACTATATATAGCTAATATATTTTTCCTTAGTTTTGTGGTTTCGTTCTTTTTTTAGTAAGTATGCTATTTAATGTTAGATATCAGTGCTGTCAGCCATTGAGCTTTTCTTCTCTGCAGAAAAACTGTTTAACTTACTCTAACCAAGAATCCCTAAATGTTGGGTAACTGAAAGCTATAGTGCTCTCTCCTTGCAAAGACCAAGAAGTATACCCATATTTGTATAAAATTAAACAGATAGTTACCCCTTCAATCTTCAATCTTCAAGTAATGCTCAAGGGATTCTATGAATTAGTAATATGCTCTCATCTAGTTTTTCACATTCCTGCTATTAAAAAATTTCAGGCAATGCCAATAAAGCTAAAAGTCCCTCCTCAGAGACGACCACTGTCATCGATCAGGTGTGTACCTTCCAGGCCTTTTTCAAGATATTTTTATAGATATAGATTTGAACACCTGGAAGTATATGGGATGTGTTATTTGCATTTTTCACCTAACAGTATATCTTAGACCTTTCAACATTAGTACATATAAATCTCTTTTTAAAATATGGTAAGATATTACCTAGTATGACTGTGTTATAGGGAATTACCATTTGACTTTTTAATCTGAACTTCTCTGGTGAATTTACCTGCACTATTGAAAATCACAGATATTTTATTTCTGAAATTATGAATCTTTAATCACTGAAGTCTTCTGAAGCTTTAGGTAGATATAGTCTGTTTTTCTCAGAATATTTATAAATATATAATATTTATAAATATATATAAATATTTATAAATATATAAATTATTTGAAATAGCTTGCAGTTATTAACACACTTACTTTAGTTTCTTTTTTCTTTTAAAGATTTTTTTTGATGTGGACCATTTTTAAGGTCTTTATTGAATTTGTTACAATATTGCTTCTGTTTTATGTGTTTTGGTTTTTTGGCCACAAAGCATGTATCGTCTTAGCTCCCTGACCAGGGATCAAACCTGCACCCCTTGCATTGGAAGGCGAAGTCTTAACCACTGGACTGCCAGAGAAGTCCCAACCTTAGTTTCTTTTTAAATTAGGTATTAAAAATATATAAGAAAATCTTTCTCCATTTGTAAAATGAACTGCACTGTATGTCTCTATAGCATTTTTCATGATTCTCAAGCTAATTCCCCACATATTATAACCCCACATCATTTTAACCTCAGAGCAACTTCTGCGGTGTATGTGACAATATTTTTATTTTCATTTTCAATCAATCTTTGGTTTGTTCAGCCAGCAAACATTCACTGAGTGCCTTCTGGGTGTGGAGCACCTTGAGGAGGCTGCCTAGCAGTGGAGCTGAGTGAAGCAGGGGTAAAATGAGGAAACCACAGCTCAGGGGTTTTAAGTGATTTGCCCTAAGCGACAAGCCTAGTAAGTAATGGGATGAAAGCTGGAGCCCCAATCTCCTTCCTTCTAATCTACTATACTTTCTTCTGAACAACCTTGAGCCCTTGTGAGGTGCAAAGAATAACTTCAAATAAATTATTGCATTAACAGCATTTTAAAAATTGGAATCACTTCTGTTATTCATTGCTGGGTTAGTTCCATCTTGTTAAAAGGTCGTTACGATCCTCCTAAAATTTACAAAATACTAATTTTGGTAGTAAGACCAGGACATTTTTTTTAATTGGGGTTGTTGTGGATCACTTTTATTATGGGTTGTTCAATACCCACAATTTTAAGAATGCTTTCTAGATGGATTTGAGGTTGATTATCTTCTGCAATTCTAACCTGGCTTTACAGTAAGCCAGTCCGTTAAACACTTTGCAGATGTTTTGCTAAACATCCAGTTCTGAGCTCTATAATTCCATAAGTTAATTCAGTTTATTAAATATACCTACATCTGTAGACCCCACACTGAAGTTGGTTAAGCTTAACTGCCATCCTGTTCCATCCTAGAGAGAAAAAAAATAGTTGCGAAGTTAGGGCACTGTCCCGTGAAGCCGGTTATATATTATCTGTAGGAAAAAATACTGAATGGAAACTTTAAATTGGCTGTGCTCACATTTGCTAATACTCTTCTTACGAGTCCTGTTCCTTTCTATTTTCAACCAACACTAAGCTAACAGAAGCTAAATAGTAATAAAACGGATAATATGTAAGAACTTTATAGAGATTGTCATCCCTGACAAAAATTCCCATATCACTGAAATAGAGCTGAAAGGTAGAAGTGATTTTCTCTAGTGTAGGTATCATGGTGTTTAAGCCATTCTGACTTCTGTTGAGCTGAGGAATATTGGCGTGGGCTGAGAAGTCACTCAGAGCATCACATGGTAGTGACTGAAAGCAGACACCAGAGCCAGACTGCCTGGTCCTGAGTTCTTCGCCACGCATAAGGGGTTTGCCTCTGTAGTTGGGAAAAAGAACTGTTTTATCAGACTGTGGTTTATTTTGAAAACATGTAGGAGAGTGGAGGTTTTGCAGAAGGAAAAAGTATTTGGACATGATAGTTCCTTTAAAACTCATAATGGGTGTGGGAGAAGTGGCATTTTGCATATCGTATCAAAATGTTATGGTGCCATAACCATCCGAATGTTAATGGTACTCATTTCTTCGAACCTAAAAAACTTTCATTTTCTTGTCATGTTGTTAAAACATATTAACCACATCAGCTAAATTTTTCATCTATAATTTTAGTTTTCATATGTTTTATTTACTATGCAAAATCTGTTCCATTCTGCTTTTCTCTTTTGTTTGTGGGTGAATCACAGTTTTATTATGTATTCTGTAGCTCAGTAGCCATAGCCATTTATCTCAGTTTATTTAGCATAAAGGCATTCTGAAGAGGCCCAAATGTGGGTTTGATTTCCCCATAGCCCAATTAACACCTATTGTTTTTTAGCCATAGCTCCTCGGTCTAACCAGAACCAACCTTCTCCAAGCTTCTCCAAGTTTGTTCACAGAGACCCAAACAAAAATGTTACAGATCAGGTGTCACTATCATGAAAAACTACTATTAATGGTATTGGATTGATGTCTCTAATTCTCCCTTTGAATTAGAGCATATTAACCTTTCTGTTTTAGTGCTTTCAACTTACAGATTAAAATTTAATAAATTGATAGCTTAGGTGATATTTTTCTGTTTTTCATAAACCATGAAAATAGCATAAATGAAATATATGAGTTAAAAGATACAGTAGTGGTGTTATAGGTTTGCTTATAAATAAAATCAATCAAGGTATCGAAGTTTGAAATTTCAGTATAAAAATATAACATTTAAAGAATTTAAAATTCTTTTTGAAAATAGAATTTGAAACATTAATACATTTTTATCACAATGTGCATTTATAACTTTTGTAAATTATACATTTTGTTGTTATACATCTTTATATTTATAATGAACTTGTGTGTATGGTCTTCTAACATTTTGGATTATATTGATGTCTATTTTTACCACTAGGTGTCAGTAAATCCCTAAAGTAAAGTTGACTTGCCTCCAACGTCATACATAATTTAATGACCCTAAAGAGACCTTGGTAGGCAAAGAGTTCAGAAATATATTGTACTCCTTGGAGACTCTAGACCAGGGGTCCCCAACTCCTGGGCCGCGGATCACTACCGGTCCTCAGGCTGTCAGGAGGCGGCCGCACAGCGGGAGGTGGGCAGCGGGCCAGCAAGCAAAGCTTCATCTGCTGCTCCCGTCACTCGCATTACCGCCTGAACCATCTTACACCTCCCCTATCCCTGGAAAAATTGTCTTCCACGAAACCAGTCCCTGGTGCCAAAAAAGTTGGGGACTGCTGCTCTAGACTCACACTGAATATTTTATCTTGCCCTAAAGTCATCTGCCAGCTCTGCAGGGACTGCAGCAGACTCCACCCTGTACCTCAGACCCTTAAAATGGTGGTGTTAGAATGGACGTTAGCTGTATGTACTCCAGTCTTCTATCCAATACAGCATCCTTAACAGGTGGTCACTTAGTCTTTGTTTAATCACTAAGGACGGGGCTTTCCCTTTATGAGCTGCCCTAGAATAGTGATTCTATCTTATTTAGTTTTGTCTCCCCAGGCTCAAGCTATGGTAAATACTTAGTCAATTACATTGTTTGACAGTTCTCATTATGAGAAACCTCTTCTATACTGAGTCAAAATCTGTCCCATTATAACCTATTCTTTTTCGTTTATAACCTGTAATCAATTGGCATGATTATGGTGGAGGGAGACAGAATAATTTTATTACCATACCAGCACTGTCCTGTACTCCAATAGTTTTTTCTTTTTTCCAAGTTTTTCTTTCTCCCAATGAAGTACCACCACTGTTCCCAATTATTCCTTGTATGGCATAGTTTTAGAACTACTCACTCTCCATCCTGGTTACTGTTACCTTGAAACTCCTATTTGGTCAAAGTCATCTTAAAACATGTTACCCAAAATTAGGTATCCTACTATAGATATAATCTGACTCAGCAAGGAGTATTGTGGGACTATTATCTCCTATGATTTGGACATCACCAACTCACTTCTTCTAAATTCAGATATCTAGAAACCTCATTTTTAGAGCATAAGAGAGAGAAAGCCAAAGTGACTTCTGAGCAGTCACAGTGTCCGAGTCCACACATTTTGCCATGGACCATCTAAAGCTATTCTAACATTGCTACCCAATTGGGCTGTTTATTAACCCCACAGCGTATTAGAAGTAGCATATTGACAAGGAGAGAGGGACTGCTATGGGAAGACCGTGGGCTAACATTTATAAGAAAAAAAAGGTAGAAGAAAGGCAGGAAACAATAGATAGCTCAAAAGGCACAGCAGTCTGGGGCCAAAATTGAATATTCCTCATCAGCTCTTGAATACATGATTACATTACAGCACAGTACAGAAATTGATGTTTATGGAAGAAGCACTTCTGGAATGGTGGAGTAAGGACCTCTGAAACTCAGCTCCTCCATAAAAGCAATGAGAACACAGGCAAAAATTGTCAAAAAAATAACATTTTCAGAACTCTGGAAATTAACCAAAGGCTTGCAACAATTAAGAGTATTTATTCAAGAACAGTAGCTGAATCACAGAAGAGTAAGCTTTGTGGCATTTTAACTTGCCCTATTCCCATCTCATTCTTCCCAGCTCCACAATAGCCTTGAAAACCAACAGACTCAAAACCACGGTAACTGAGAAAACAAGCAGCCTATCAGCCACTGGAGGGAGCAAAACATGCCCTAGAGCTATCCGGAAAAGCCATATCCCTAGAAAACTGTCAGTATTTGACCTGTCTGGGGGCTAGCTCCCTGGATAAGTCTTTTTACAGGGCTTATCTTTATTTGACCTGACTCAGAGCTTGCTCGGTGAGGAAAGTCCCAACACCAGGGCATTTGTTTAAAAATAAATAAATAATCAGCAGTAATTGTCTAACATCACAGCTGCCTGAGGTGGAAATGCCAGTTGGAGCAAACAGGAGGCTGGCCAAAAAACTTGAAAAGGAAATCTGAGGAATGTGATGTCCACAGGAGGTTTTGAAAAGCTTCAACATATTCCTGGGAATCTATATGTGTAGGGTGCTTTGTAGGGCTGTTTGCATGCCCAGGAGAGACCTGGGAAGGCCCTTATCTCTCATCCCTGGCTGACCTTGAGGATCTACACAAGCAGGAGTTAAAAGCTAAGTCAGAGTTGTAAACTGCTGAAATACTGAGGGTGTGTCTCGACACACACAGAGCCCCTCAGCAAAGGGTGTAAGACTTACTGGTTCAGGGCACTTAAGAAATCTCTCTAATCCTTAGCTGAACACTAAGCTAACTGAGCAGACTTCAGTGGCAACACAAAGAATACAGACTTTACAGAATTTGTTCAGGAAGGCCATTAAACAGACAAACACCAACAAAAAACCCAGGTTGAAGGGGTAGAGCAAGAATCTGATGTCCAGAGTTACCACATTTTAATTCTTTAAAATGTTCAGGGCCTCTCTGGTAGCGCAGTGGTTAAGAATCCACCTGCCAATGCAGGGGACACGGGTTCGAGCCCTGGTCCGGGAAGATCCCGCATGCTGTGGAACAACTAAGCCCACGAGCCACAACTACGGAGCCTGCACTCTAGAGCCTGTGAGCCACAACTACTGAAGCCCATGCGCCTAGAGCCCATGCTCTGCAACAAGAGAAGCCACTGCAGTGGGAAGCCCACGCACCGCAACGAAGAGTAGCCCCCGCTCACCACAACTAGGGAGAAGCCCATGCGCAGCAACAAAAACCCAACGCAGCCAAAAATAAATAAGTAAAATAAAATGTTCAAATTTCAACAAAAAATACACGACATGCAAAGAATAAGAAAGTATTGCCCATGCAGAAGAAAAAACAAAGCAGTCAATAGAAACTGTCCCTGAGAAAGTCCAAATTTTGAACCTATTTAACAAAGACATTAATCAGCAATTATAAATATGTTCAAAGAACTAAAGGAAACCATGTCTAAAGACTTAAAGTATGAGAATGATTCTCACCCAAGAGTGAATATCAAGAGGTAGAAATCATAAAAAGGAACCAAATAGAAATTCTCGTGTTGAAAAGTACAATAACTGAAATGAAAAATTAACCAGAGGGCCTCAGATGTGAACTGTTAGAAGAAAGAAGCCATGAAATTGAAGTTAAATCAATTGATATTATCCATTCTGAGGAATAGAAAGAAAAATGAATGAAGAAAACTGAATAGAGCCTCAGAGACATGTGGGACACTATAAGAACACTGACAGACACATAGTGGGAATCCCAGAAGGAGAGGAAAGAGAGAAAGGGGCAGAAAGAACACTTGAAGAAACCATGGCTGAAAACATCCTCAATTTGATGGAAAAAAAATGTTAATATTTACATCCAAGAAGCTCAGTAAACTCCACGTATAATAAACTCAAAGAGATCCACAATTGCACACATCATAGTCCAACTGCCAAGAGACAGAGACAAAGACAATTCTGAGACAGCGCCACCAGGGAAGCCCCATAGTGGGTTTTATATATCATTTTTTTCACTGACTGTTTCTCAAGTAACTTTAATTCAAAATAATCAATATGCCACTGAGACATATTTGGGGGCAGCCTGCCCTGGGCCTCAACAGCAGCAAGACAAAAATAACTCATCATATACAAGCGCTCCTCAATATTAACAGCTTATTTTTATTCAGTCACCATGGAGGTCAGAAAGCAGTAGAATGATGTACTCAAAAGTGCCAGAAGAAAAAGGCTGCCATTCAGGAATTTTATATCCGACAAAACTGCTCTTAAAAAAGGAAGGAGGGGGCTTCCCTGGTGGCGCAGTGGTTGGGAGTCTGCCTGCTGATGCAGGGGACACGGGTTCGTGCCCCGGGCCGGGAAGATCCCACATGCCGCGGAGCGGCTGGGCCCGTGAGCCATGGCCGCTGAGCCTGCGCGTCCGGAGCCTGTGCTCCACAACGGGAGAGGCCACAACAGTGAGAGGCCCACATACCACAAAAAAAAAAAAAAAAAAAATGGAGGACGTAGGCAATCTGAATAAGCCTATATCTGTTAAATAAATTGAATCAATAGTTAATAACCTTACAAAACAAAACACCAGGCCCACATGAGTTCACTGGTGAATTCTACCAAACATTTAACACATTATACCAATTCTCTACAATTTCTTTCACATAATAAAAGCAGAGGGAATATTTCCTAACCTACTCTATGAGACCAGCATTACTCTAATACCAAAATCAGACATAGACATTATAAGAAAACTACAGACCAATATCTCTCATGAACCTAGTTGCAAAAATCTGCAAGAAAATATTAGCAAATTGAATTCAACAACGTATAAAAAGAATTATAGGGGGCTTCCCTGGTGGCGCAGTGGTTGAGAGTCCGCCTGCCGATGCAGGGGACACGGGTTCGTGCCCCGGTCCAGGAAGATCCCACATGCCGCGGAGCGGCTAGGCCCGTGAGCCATGGCCACTGAGCCTGCGCGTCTGGAGCCTGTGCTCCGCAACGGGAGAGGCCACAACAGTGAGAGGCCTGCGTACCGCAAAAAAAAAAAAAAAAACAATGGAATGGCACATGGAAATGCTAACTGGTCAGTAATTACATCAAAATTAAATGGGTTAAATGCTACAATCAAAAAGCAGAGATTGGCAAAATGGATTTTTAAAAAACAATTTAACTGTACTATCTATAAGAGACATAATTTAGATTGAAAGAACCATTGGGTTGAAAGTAAAAGGATAGAAAAAGATATGACATGCAAACAGTAACTAAAAGAGAACTGGAGTGGCTATACTAATATCAGACAAAATAGACTTTAAGACAGAAATTGTTACAAGAGATAATGAAGTGTATTATATGATGATAAAAGTATCAATTATCAGGAAGACATAACAATTATAAACACATAGGAATATAACAACAGAACTCCAAAATAATGAAGCAAAAACTGACAGAACTAAAGGGAGAAATAGACAATTCGAAAACAACAGTTGAGGACTTCAAAACCCCACTTTCAGTAATGGATCAAACAACTAGGCAACAGATCAACAAAAAAAATAGAACATGGGAACTACATTATGAACCAACTAGGATTACACATCCATAGAGCACTCCTCCCACCAACAGAATATATATTCTTTTCAGGTGTACCTGGAACATTCTCCAGGATAGGTGATGTTCGGCCATAAAATAAGCCTTAATAAATTTGAAATATTAAAGTCGTACGAAGTATGTTCTCCAACCACAATACATTTAAATTAGAAGTCAATAACAGAAGGACATTTTGGAAATTCACAAATATGGAAATTACACATACCCCTAAATAAATAGGCCAAAGAAGAAATCACAGGAAAATTAGGAAGTATTTTGCGATGAATGAAAACTAAAATATAACTACCAGGGCTTCCCTGGTGGTGTAGTGGTTGAGAGTCCGCCTGCCGATGCAGGGGACACGGGTTCGTGCCCCGGGCCGGGAGGATCCCACATGCCGTGGAGCGGCTGGGCCCCGTGAGCCATGGCCACTGAGCCTGCGCGTCCGGAGCCTGTGCTCCGCAACAGGAGAGGCCACAACAGTGAGAGGCCCGCGTACCACATACACACACACACACACAAAATATATATATATATATCTCTACCAAAATTTATGGGATGCACCTACTTTTTTTGTTTGTTTGTTTGTTTGTTTTGGGCCATGCTACGCAGCTTGCGGGATCTTAGTTCCCCAACCAGGGATTGAACCTGTACCCTCAGCAGTGAAAACGTGGAGTCCTAACCACTGGACCACCAGGGATTTCCTTTTGTTTAAAAGAAGAAAGATCTTAAGTCAGTAACCTAACCTTCCACCTAGGAAATTAGATGATGAAGAGTGATATAAACTCAGAGGAAGCAGAAGGAAGAAAATAATAAAGGTTGGAGTAGAAATAAACGGAGAATAGAAAAACAATAGAATCAATAAAGCCACAAGTTGGTTCTTTGCAAATATCAACAAAATTGACAACCCTTAGCTAGACTGACCAAGAAGACTCAAATTACTAAAATTACAAATGAAAGAGAGGATATCACTACCAACTCTACAGTAATAAAAAGGATTATTATAAGAATATTATGAACAACTGTATGCTACAAAGTTAAATAACCTAGATGAAATGGACAAATTCCTAGAAAGACACAGATTACCAAAACTGACTTAAGAAGAAATAGAAAACCTGAATATACCTATAACAAATAAAAAGATTGAGCTAATAATTTTTAAAACTTTTCACAGAAACCCAGGCTAGGATAGCTTTACAGGTGAATTCTAATAAGCATTTAAAGAAAAAGTGATACCAATCCCTCACAAACTCTTCAAAACATAGAAGAGGGAATACTTCCCATTTCATTGTATGAGGCTAGTTTACCTTGATACCAAAGACGTCAAAAGAAAACTACAGATCAACATCCTTTAAAGTCATAGTTGCAAAAATCCTCAACAAAATACTAGCAAATTGAATCCAGCAACATATAAAAAGTATTATGGGGCTTCCCTGGTGGTGCAGTGGTTGAGAGTCCGCCTGCCAATGCAGGGGACGCGGGTTCGTGCCCTGGTCCGGGAAGATCCCACATGCCGCGGAGCGGCTGGGCCCGTGAGCCATGGCCACTGAGGCTGCGCGTCCGGAGCCTGTGCTCCGCAACAGGAGAGGCCACAACAGTGAGATGCCCGCGTACCGCACAAAAAAAAAAAAAAAAGGATTATGTATCATGACCAAGTGGGATTTATCCCAAGGATGCAAAGTTGTGAAATCTGAAAATCAATCGATGTCATATACCATATTAATAAGATAAAGAACAAAACCTGATCATCTCTATAGATGCAGAAACAGCATTTGACAAAATTCAATTTTTTTAATTAAAGCAGCCAACAATACTGGGAATAGAGGAGACCTCCCTCAGCCCTATAAAAGGCATTTAGGAAAACCCCACAGCTAACATCATAATGTAATGTGAAAAACTGAATGCTTTTTCCCCGTAAGATCAGGAACAAGACAAAAATGTCTACTCTTGCCGCTTCTATTCAACATTGTACTGAAAGTTCTGGCAGTGGCAGTTAGGCGGGAAAAAATAAATAAAAGGCATCTAGCATCCAGATTGGAAAGGAAAAGTAAAACTATAATTGCAGAAGACATGGTCTTGTGTACAGAAATTTTAAGGAATCTACGAAAAGACTACTAGAACTAATAAATGAGTTCAGCAAGTTTTCAGCCTATGAAATCAATAGTATGCAAAAGTCAATTGTATTTCTATACACTAGCAATGAACAATCTGAAAGGAAATTAAGAAAGCTATTTTATTTATAATAACATCAAAAGGAATAAAATACTGAAGTATAAACTTAACCAAAGAGATGCAGAACGTACATAATGAAAACAACAAAACTGATGAAATTAAAGACCTAAATAAATAGAAAGACATTGTATGTTCCTGTTGGAAGACAATATTGGAAAGATGGCAGTGCTCCCCAAAGTGAGCTGCAAATTCAGTGCAATACCGATCAAAATCCAAACAGTCTTTTTTTCAGAAATGGAAAAGCCTATCCTACAATTCATATGGAATTTCAGGAGAACCAAAAAAAAAACCTAAACAATCTTGAAAAAGAAGAGCAAAGTCATAGGACTCACACTTCCCAATTTCAAAACTTACTACAAAGCTACAGTAGTGAAAACAGTGTACTGTGGGATAAAGATAGATGTATAGATCAACAGAGAGTCAAAATAAACCCATACATTTATGGCCAATTCATTTTCACAAGTGTTCAGAACTATTCAGTGGAGAAAGAATAGTCTTTTCAACAAGTAGTGCTGGGACAACTGGATATCCACATGTAAAAGAATGAAGTTTGACCCCTACTTCACACCATATGCAAAAATTAGCTCAAAATGGATGAACTCATATGGATTTAGCTCAAAGACCTAAATGTAAAAAGCTAAAACTTTAAAACTCTTGGAATAAAACATAGGAGTATAATTGTGTGACCATGGGTTAGAAAATGGTTTCTTATATATGACATCAAAAGCATAAATGACAGAAGAAAAAAATAGATAAATTTGATTTCATCAAAATTTTAAATGTTCTTCAAAGGACACCATCAAGAAAGCAAAAAGACAAACCACAGAATGGGAGAAAACATGTTCAAACTGTATACCTAATAAGGAACTTATATCTAAAATATACAAAGAACTCTTAGACATTTTTCCAAAGAATTTAAACAAATGGGCAATGAGCACATGAAAGGGGTTCAATGTCATTAGTCAACAAGGCAATACAAATCAAAATCACATTATTATACTACTTCATACCCACTAAGGTGGCTAAAATCAAAGCCAGACAATAGCAAGAGATGATGAAGATAAAGAGAAATTGGAAAGCTCATTTACTGCTGCTGGAATTGTAACATGGTACAGCCACTTTGGAAAACAGTCTGGCAGTTTCTTAAAGTGTTAAACGTAGAGTTATGTATGACCCTGCAATCCACTCCTAAGTATTCCATTTCTCCACCCAGGAGAAATAAAAACATATCCACACAGAAATGTGTACATGAATGTCCATAGCAGCATTTTTCATAAAAGCCAAAAAATGGAAATCTAAATATCCATCAATGAATAGATAAAAAGTAGTATATCCAAACAATGCAATATTATTTGGCAATAAAAAGAAAGAAGTGCTGTTTATATGCTATAACATGGATGAAGCTTGAAAGTAAATTATGCTGCAGAAAGAAGCCAGTCATAAGTCACATTATGTCATTCTATTTTCTGTGAAATGTCCAGCATAGGCAAATCCTAGAGGCAGAAAGTAAATTTGTGGTTGCCAGAGGCTGTAGAGGGTGTAACTGGAATGCCTGCTAATGGGTATTAAGTAATGAAAATGCTCTGAATAGTGGTCATAGTTGCACCAAGTAGTACATTTTAAATGGATGAGTTTTATTATATGTAAGTTATGTCTCCATACAGCTGGCATAAAAAAGTTAATGTTTATAAAGATGACCTTGAAGCATCAAAAAATTAGTGAAATTATGTTCAGTGCATTCCATGTAAGATTCTTAGTGTGTAATGCTCTATAGAAAAAAATTGAAGATCAGACAACTGCACAATTTTGCTGTCCACAATAATTTATTCTTCAGTCTTCCTGGATAGATGAAAGACTGTTTTTCTGCCCCAAATATGTTCAGTAATTGAGGCTTCCTATAGATAAACTAGTTTTTGCTGTCGCACAAAGAAAGAGCACCATATTCTCAGTCTTTTGAATTGTTGCTCCTTCAGATATACCTACCTTAGGATAAAGAGTTCCATCAAAGAATTTCAGAAGAGCAGATTTCCACCACCCAATAAGTAACCAATAACTAAAAAGCTTTCCCCTTCAAAACAACAAAATATACATAGGGAAAAAACCCAGCAAACATACTGCTTTTAATTTTCTACAAGTGGAATTTTTTTTGCAAATATTCTTTGCTGACTTAGGGTATATGACTATATCTTAGTCATTTAGGAAATATTTAAATCCATTAGGAAATTCCAACTGTCAGAATAGTAAATATTTTTAAAATTCCAAAAAAATAAAGAAAAACTTAAGTTTTAAACCCTAGAGATGGCTGAGATACAATACCAATTTATTTACAAGTCAATCCTTCTTGCCACATTATGGTTTCTAACCCATTCTACCATGAGTTCACTGTGAGTCTACCAGAAGAATTTCTGCATTTCAAGGTGAAAGAATTTTCGTAGCCATCAAAATTCAGCAAGCAAATAAAGTTGATGATTTATGGCAGGACATCGGTTATGTATGGATTTCAGGCCCTAAAAATGAGTTGAAGACCATCTAATCATAGTACAGAAAGAGACTTGAGAACCTTTCCAATCCTGTGGATCTCAAAATTCGATTCAGTCCACAAAAACTCTTCATTGAGCGTGGCAAACGTCAAAAAATAAGGACAACGCTATGAGTTTTTTGTTTAAAGATCTTTAATTCTGAGATTGTATTTGGGAAGGGGGTGATGAAAGAAATTGAAATAAAGGTAGCAGAGGGTAGTTGCTTGGGATTTTTCCCTCTACATGTGCATTCTTAAACTTGTTTTTTAAAAGTTATGAGTCTGTGGAATCTAAAAATGTAGGAATACTTGTCCAGACCTCCCTCATCTCTTGAGTAGGGTACATATATTAATGACTCATGACAATGCCCATCCTATAAATGAAACTAGCAAAAATTCTTTTCATTGGGAGTGAGAGGAGGCTTGAAATTTTACTTTCTATTATCACTTTCAAGATCTACAGACTTTTTTTTTTTTGCGGTACGCGGGCCTCTCACTGTTGTGGCCTCTCCCGTTGCGGAGCACAGGCTCCGGACGTGCAGGCTCAGCGGCCATGGCTCACGGGCCTAGCCGCTCCGCGGCATGTGGGATCTTCCCGGACCGGGGCACGAACCCGTGTCCCCTGCATCGGCAGGCGGACTCTCAACCACTGCGCCACCAGGGAAGCCCCTATAGACTTTTTTATTGAAGTGTAATTGATTTACAATATTATATTAGTTTCAGGTGTACAACGTAATGATTCAATATTTTTATAGATTGTAATTCATTTAAAGTTATTATAAAGTATTAGCTATATCCCCTGTGCTGTACAATATGTCCTTGTAGCTTATTTATTTTATGCATAGCAGTTCGTACCTCTTAATCCCCTATCCCTACCTTGTCCCTCCCCTCCCCATTCTTCTCCACACTGGTAACCACTGATTAGTTCTCTATGTCTGTGGGTCTGTTTCTGTTGTGGTATGTTCATTCATTTGTTTTATTTTTTAGATTCCACATATAAGTGATAACACACAGTATTTGTCTTTCTCTGTCTGACTTATTTCACTAAGCATAATACCCTCCAGGTCCATCCATGTTGTTGCAAATGGCAAAATTTCATTCTTTTTTATGTCGGAATAATACTCCATCATATATATACCAGATCTTCTTTATTCAGTCATCTGTTGATGGACACTTAGGTTGCTTTCATATCTTGGCTATTGTAAATAATGCTCTATGAACATTGGGGTGCATGTATCTTTTCAAATTAGTGTTTTTGTGGGGTTTTTGGATATATATACCCAGGATTGGAATTGCTAGGTCATATGGTAGCTCTATTTTTAGTTTTTTAAGGAACCTCCATCCTGTTTTCTATAATGGCTGCACCAACTTGCATTCCCATCAACAGTGCACTAGGGTTCCCTTTTCTTCACATCCTTGCCAACATTTGTTATATGTGGTCTTTTTGACAAAAGTCATTCTGACGGGTGTGAGGTGATATTCATTATGGTTTTGAATTGCTTTTCCCTGGCTATTAGTGATGTTGAGCATCTTTTCATGTGTCTATTGGCCGTCAGTATGTCTTCTTTGGAAAAATGCCTATTAAGGTCTTCTGCCTGTTCTTTGATTGGGTTGTTTGTTTTTTCTATATTGAGTTTTATGAGCTGTTTGTATATTTTGGATATTAACGCCTCATCAGTCATACCATTTGCAAATATTTTCATATTTTCCCCCTTTCCGTAGGTTGTCTTTCATTTTGTCAGTGATTTCCTTTGCTGTGTAAAGGCTTTTAAGTTTAATTAGGTCCTATTTGTTTATTTTTGCTTTTGTTTCCTTTGCCTGAGCAGACAGATCCAGAAAGATATTGCTATGAGTTATGTTAAAGAGTGTTCTGCCTGTGTTTTCTTCTGTGGTTTCAGGTCATACATTTAGGTCTTTAATCCATTTTGAGTTTATTTTTGTATGTGGTGTGAGAAAATGTTCAAATTTCATTCACTTTCCAGTTTTCCCAGCACCAGTTATTGAAGAGACTGTCTTTTCTCCACTGTATATTCTTGCCTCCTTTGTCATGAGTTAATTGACCATAATTGTGTGGGTTTATTTCTGAGCTCTCTATTTTGTTTCATTGATCTGCGTATCTGTTTTTGTGCCAGTACCATTACCTTTTGAGTACTGTTGCTTTGTAGTATAGTCTGAAGTCAGGGCATGTGATACCTCCACCTTTGTTCTTTTTTCTCAAGATTGCTTTGTCTATTCAGGATCTTTTCTGGTTCCATATAAATTTAAGGATTATTTGTTCTAGTTCTATGAAAAGTTTGATAGGGATTGCATTAAATCTGTAGATTGCTTTGGGTAGTATGGACATCTTAACAATATTAATTCTTCCAATACATAAACATGGGATATCTTTCCATTTTTTTGCGTCATCTTCAGTCTCCTTTATCAGTGTTTTGTAGTTTTCAGAGTATAGGCCTTTTACCTCCTTGGTTAAGTTTATTCCTAGGAATTTTATTCTTTTTGATGTAATTTTAAACAGAATCATTTTATTGCTTTTTCTTTTTGATAGTTCATTATAGTGTACAGAAATGCAACAGATTTCTGTATATTAATTTTGTATCCTGCAACTTTACTAAATTCTAATAGTTTTTTGGTGGAGACTTGGAGACTTCAGGGTTTTCTATATAAGGTATCATGTCATCTGCAAATACATGACAGTTTTACTTCTTCCCTTCCAATCTGGATGACTTTTCTTTTTCTTGTCTGAGCGCTGTGGCTAGGACTTCCAATAATATGTCAAATAGAAGTGGCAAGAGTGGATATCCTTGTCTTATTCTTGATTTTAGAAGAAAAGGTTTCAGCTTTTCACCATTGAGTATAATGTTGGCTGTGGATTTGTCATAAATGGCCCTTATTATGTTAAGATATGTTCCCTCCATACCAACTTTGATAAGAATTTTTATAATGTTGAATTTTGCCAAATGCTTTTTCTGCATCTATTGAGATGATCCTGTGATTTTTATCCTTCATTTTGTTCATATGGTGTGTCAGATTAATTGATTTGTGGATATTGAACCATCCTTGCATCCCTGGAATTAAATCCCACCTAATCATGATATATGATCCTTTTTAAATCTTGTTGAATTCTGTTTGCTAATATTTTGTTGAAGATTTTTGCATCTGTATTCATCACAGATATTGACCTGTAATTTTCTTTTTTTGTTGTGTCTTTGTCTGATTTTAGTTATCAGAGTAATGGTGGCCTTATAGAATAAAGTTGGGAATGTTCCCTCCTCTTCAATATTTTGAAATAGTTTGAGAGGGATAGGTATTAGCTCTTCTTTATATGTTTGGTAGAATTCCCCTGTGAAGCCATCCAGTTCTGGACTTTCGTTAGCTGGGAGGTTTTTTTGTTTGTTTGTTTGTTTGTTTGTTTGTTTGTTTTCTGCGGTACGTGGGCCTCTCACCACTGCAGCCCCTCCCACTGCGGAGCACAGGCTCCGGACGTGCAGACCCAGCAGCCATAGCTCACGTTCCCAGCCGCTCCGCGGCATGTGGGATTCTCCCGGACCAGGGCACAAACCCGTGTACCCCGCATCGGCAGGCGGACTCCCAACCACTGCGCCACCAGAGAAGCCCCAGTTTGCTGTTGTTTATTCCATTATTTTATTTCATTGAGACTATTTGGAAGTTATTAAACATTACTAAAAAGGAAAAAGATCACCTATAGTCTCACCACCAAAAGCTAATAGGAGTTATCACCTATAATATTTTCTTCCAGTCTTTTTTTTTTTTTAACATGAATGTGTATGTTTATAATTCCACCAAATTGGGATCATGTTGAATATCGTTTCATTTTCTGCTGTTATCATTTAATCTCTTTTGCATTTCACACTTCATTCAGTATTCTTTACAAACAGTACCTAACGTGCAATTACTGGTTTAATGATGTCCTACTGTTGGTCCTTGAAGAACCTTAGGCTCAATACATATTGATGTTAACTGCTTTCCAGAAAGATTGCCCCAGCTTTTTTTTTTTTTTTTTTTTTTGCGGTTCACAGGCCTCTCACTGTTGTGGCCTCTCCCGTTGCGGAGCACAGGCTCTGGACGTGCAGGCTCAGTGGCCATGGCTCACGGGCCCAGCCGCTCCGCGACATGTGGGATCTTCCCAGACCGGGGCACGAACCCGCGTCCCCTGCATCGGCAGGCGGACTCTCAACCACTGCGCCACGAGGGAAGCCCTGCCCCAGCTTTTTACCCTCCCATCAAGGTCAGTGTAATTTGGATGTTATATTTTTACCTTCTTGAAATAAATCACCTTTAAGCTAAAAGGCAAATAGGAATCTCAACCTCCAGTAATGACAGAATAAGACCTGACTGGAGAACTCCCCACAGAAAGCAACTGTAAGCCCTAGACATAATACAAAAAGCAACTATCTCAATGAATTGGAGAGTGAACAAAGCAGACAGAATTTGGTGGAAAGGACAAGCTCAGAGTAGGAGAGGAGGGAGCTGCACAAAGTAAGTTCCCTGTTTTATGGCTTCTATTCTGGGGTTAAACGTGGTCTATGAGTAGTGCGTGTTCTTGGAGGAGGTGCTAATTGAAAACAGCAATCTCTTTGGCCAGAGAATCATGGGCACTGAAGAGAGTAGAGGAATCTTGGAAGGGAAAGAGCAAGAAAGAGTTCCACCAAATGCGTCTACTCACATCTGAGTGACCTCTGAACCATGTATATATAAACCAAACTGAGCAGCTCCTCTAAGGACAAAATATCTGAACTGAGACTGGAACTGTCACCCAAAAAATAGATTTTACAATTCAAGCACAGACAAGATAGTTGCCTGCTTAAACAAAAGAAACAATCATGTGAGAAAAATAAAAGAATCCGGAATTTCCCCAATTTAATATTTATCATTACTGGGATACAGTCGATACCTACTTGTCATATAAAGAACCAAGAGAATGGAACACATTCTCAAGGTAAAAGAAAATCAACTGAGTCCAACACCAGGATGTTCCAGATACTGGGACTAGAAGACAGTGATTTTAAACTGCTATCTTCTTCAATGAAGTAAAATAAAATATGCTTTCAGTAAGTAAAACCTAAGAAATATCAGGAGAAAAGGAGAAATGATTAAAGAAAGAACAAAATGACATTCTAGAACTGAAAAATACAATTTCTGAAGTTTTTAAATTATTGGATGGACTTATCAGACAAATGGAGATGACAGAATAAATAGTATACTTGAAGAGAAATCAATAGAAATTATTCAGTGTGAAGAACAGAGAAAAAAGTGAAAGATATCAGATTGTCAGTGAACACCAAGCAGAATAAACAGGAAAAATTTCACACCAGGGCACATCATAGTCAGACTGTTGAAAGCCAAAAATAAATAGCAAATGTTGAAAGTCATAAGAGGAAAATGACACATTACATACTGGGGAAAAATGCTTTGATTAACAAATGAGTTCAAATCAGAAACTATTCAGGCCAGAAGAGAATGGACCAACATCTTTAAAGTGTGAAAGAAACAAATGACCTGGAAATATATACCCTTCAAGAATAAAGGTGAAATAAAGACATTTTTAGACCAAAGAAGACAGAATTTATCACCAAGAAACCTACATTTCAAGAAATGCTAACAGAAGTTCTTCAGGCTGAAGGGAAACGATACCAGATAGAAAGTTGGATCCTCAAAAAATAATAAAGAGGATGAGAAAGGATAAATATCGAGACATGTGAAAGATAATTTTCTTCTTTTTGCTTTTTCCACTTCTAAATTCTTTATACAGTATAAGTCTTATAGCTGTTTAAAGCAAAAATTATAAAAATTGTCCTTGATAATAAATAATTAAATGTTTACTCAGCAAAGGTTTTTATGAGTACCTTTGAGAACAAAATTGCGTACTTAATATATGCCAGGCACCATATCAAGCCTTTTTGCATGCCTCAATTTAATTATCACAGCAGTCCTATAAGATAAGAATTCCCATTTTACGTTAGAGGAAACTGAGACTGTGAGAACTTAGGTGACTTGCCTGTGGCTGGCCTGCTCGTTCAGAGCAGAACCAGTACCTGATTCCAGTTCTGCCTGATCGTCAAGCCCAGGCTCTCAACTCCGCATACACAGCTGCCTCCCATCTATTTGGACTATAAAGTATGAGACACGTCTGGAAATACGAAGTGCTAGAAGAGAGATAGAGACCAGAGCCTGCAGTGCTAGTGGGAGGAGAGGTCAATGTGGACTGCAGAGAAACAGGGAAACCTTTAATGAAGAGGGGGAGATTTTAACAGGGCCTTGAACAATGGTTAGGGTTTGTATTGGCATTAAGGTAGGAATAAGCAAAATACTTGGGAAGGAAGTATGGGGATAGTAAGCCTACTAGACTTACACTAACATTTCATGGTGGAAACCAGTATGAAATTGGTTTAGAAAAGGAAATTGGAGGGAATTCCCTGGCTGTCCAGTGGTTAGGACTCCGTGCTTTCACTGCCGAGAACGCAGGTTCAAATCCCTGGTCAGGGAACTAAGATCCTGCAAGCCACGCCAAAAAAAAGAAAAAAGAAAAGTAAATTAGAGCCAGGCTGGAAAAGCTTGGATATAAGTATAAGGTATAGCCGTGTGTGTGTGTGTGTGTGTGTGTGTGTGTATTTTATATATATATGTATATAAAATCATATCAGAGACACTTTTCCAAACCTTAGACACCTCACTAGTATAATCAATCCTCTCTCTTTCCTTCACACCTACTTCTTGAAACAGGGACTGCACTTGTCCTCGCATTCTTACCTCCTACTGTTTTCAAACCCATGGCAATCTGGATTTTGTCTTCATCACTCCCCTGAAACTGGTCATCCTAAAGTCTCCAGTGATTTCTCAAGTTTCAGATAGAGACTTGCTTATCTTACTGACTTTCACAATAATTAACATTCCTAAGCCCTCCTGTGTGAAGCTGAAACTAATTCTCATGTGTCTCTGTCTTGGTCTGTCCCATGTGCGCTTCTCCCTTCCTTTCTCTGCTAGTAGTCAGTGTTCTTCAAGGTTCTCTTCTCTCTCATCTCTCACTTAGTGCTTCTACTCCCCAAATCCCAGGTAATCTCATCAACACCCACGACTTCAACCCACCTACACTCTGATGAGACCTCGGGCCTAAGCTCCAAATCTATATCACTAACCATTTCTAGATAGCTCTGTCCAGAACTATGAACTACTTCCAAGTTATCAAATTAGCCTGCCAGAGATTCATGGATGCTTTGACATAAGACTCCTGAGTCGGAGACATAGGGTGATATGTTACTCACAGCAAGAGTTGTACCCAGAATATCAGCGTTTTTGTGCTGGTTCTGGAGCTCTGGTTCCCACAAGGCAAAATGAAGGCCAGATGGAACTTGCACATGCGGTGAGTGGCCTCATGGGAGAGGAACGTGAGCTTAGAGAACTCCAGTCTTCTATAGTGGGCAGCAGGCATGCCTGCTCTTTGCTCCAGAGGGAGACACTATCATTTTCTTCAAAAGTTGTTCAAGTGTTTTGGGACTTCCCTGGCCGTTCAGTGGTTAGGACTTCACCTTCCAATGCAGGGGGTGCAGGTTTGATCCCTGTTTGGGGAGCCAAGATCCCACATGCCTTGCGGCCAAAAACCCAAACCATAAAAGAGAAGCAATATTGTAACAAATTCAGAACAGTCCACATAAAAAAAAAAAAAAAATCTTAAAAAAAAAAAAAATGTCGTTCAGGTTTTCTTCAAAGGTTATTTGCTACCTAAACACCCCTGAAAAGATAGAGTCTGAAACAGGGCAGTCCATGACTTGCTCTCAGGATGCACAGAAACTAAGGTGACTCACAGAGAACTGTTTCTTTACAAGTTCCATTGTGCTTTCACACCGGCCTCTCAAATGCAAGACATAGTTAAACAAATTCATCGTCATCTTCTGAATTGGTTCCTTTCTGTCTTCACTATATTGAATTAACGGTACTACCCACCATTGATTTCCTTACTTCTATACATCAATATAGGCTAAAAGCTGAACTACTTAAAAAGAAATCCAAAAATCTCAATGGCTTAAACCCAATAAAACTTTATGTTACTCTTATGTAAAACCCAGTTCAGATGTTCCTGGGATGGTGACTCTCCTGAGAATCTCCCTTACAAAAAAATAAATCAAATATCCAGGCTGTTCCTGTTTTGTGGCTCCACAATCCTGCGGCTTCAGGGTCTCTTTGGCTTAATCACATGTGCAGTCATTCAACTCGACAGCATTCCCTCTCCCGTCATTTTCTTCTAGACCATTGCAACCACCTGCCTCCAGTCTTAGCGTCCTCTCACTTATACTCTGGCAATCCATCAGAACTTTAGATCTGATTGTGTCACTTTCCTCCTGAAAATCCTTCATTGTCTTAACCGTAGTATACAAAGTATAAAGTCCAAACTCCTTAATAGGACATGCAGGGCCTCTGTGATCTGGCCTCTTCCTATCTTTCCAGGCACATTTCCCATGACTCTCGCACACATAACCCTTTGTTCTCACCAAATCAAATTACTAATGATTTCCTGATTCTTATTTCCTCTGGTTTGCTTCTCTGCTTTTGCACGTGTTGTTCCTCTTGCCTATAAACCTCCCCCAACCACTGCCACACACACACATACACACATATGCACACACATACACACACACCATTTGCCTGTTTAGCAAACTTCTCATCCTTAAATACTCAGCTAAAGTGTCCCCACTTCATGAAGCCTCTGCCTTAGGACTGTAGCGTTCTGGCAGCACACATACCGGCCTGAATAGTACTTACGGGAGAAAAACTTAGAAACAGGAGTAGTGAAGTGCAGAGTTTCCCCATTCTCCATCCCAATCTGGGGGAGCTGACAGGGATTGAGCAGAGCTGGAATTAGACTCCAGGAGAGAAACCTCAGCCCTGTGTTACGACATGCATCTGATCAGTTGCATAATAGGTAAGTATTAGGCCCTCCCCTAGCATGATCAGGGTCTGAGATCCAGGCCTTATAGCTGCGGCTGTATAACGTGGTGGATCCGTGATTTCCAGCTCTGATCTGCCACTCGGCATTCCATCAGGACTGACTGCACTGCCTTAAGCACTTAGCTATGGCCGGTTTCCTTAGCGCAGATTGAAGATCCCAGTGGTCTCCATGGAAAGCCAGCTCTATCTCTGAAAGGCCAGTTCTGCAGAGGCGGAGTCCTGGATAGGTTGACCTCTACCTCAGTTCACCTTCCTGCATCCAAAAGCTGCCTCATTCCTTGTTCCATCAGCATCTCGTGCCATTTCACTCACGAGGACTGAGATGCCAGTCCTTGACATACTCTAAAGAGGCATTGCAGAACAGACTAGAGGCTGTAAGGTCCAGATCCAGGCAAGAAAAGAGGTCACAAGATCAGAGCCAGCGTCATGGCTGTGGCACCTGTGTCCCGTTGCTTTTATAGGGGCTCGAGCTTGATTTAATGCCCTGTTGTCACTACCTTGAAATTTTTAATAGTTTTTGCACAGGGGCGCCACATTTTTATTTTGCATTGCAGCCGCAAACTAACGTAGCCAGTCCTGTCCAGGGTGTTCCCTGGAACGTCGGAAACAAGCGTCCTTCTCATTCTTACATGTGGGAGACTGACTGTTCTAACTCCCTGCTGGGTTGGCCCATATTCAGCATGACGTGTTGGCCAGTGGGCAGACAGGCACACCCTTAGGCAGACAGCACAATGTCAGGAGTGATCCTCTTATCCAGAACCACCCTGGCCAAGGAAGCAGGCCAACCTGCTGGGTCTTTATGCCTTGGAAAATCTCACTGGCTCTTTGTCTAAGCACAGCTAACAGATCACTATCACTATTGTCAGCTCAGTTACCCCCAGCCAAGAATGAAGCCACTTGAGCAATTGTGGTGTCTCCTGTATTCCACCGGAATATTCCACCATCACAGGAACTGGGGCCGGGGGCTGGCTGCTCTGGATAAGTGTCACGTGTAGTCACAGGGATCAGTTGGTCAGTGGCCATTCTCCCCAGCAGTGGGCACAGCGATGCCATGAGAATGGACTCTCTGAGGTCAGCAGTGTTGCCCTCAAGCATTCTCCAGTGGCGTCCCTGTCATCCTGGCAGACTGAGCATGGCCTGCTCAGTCCCAGGGCCGAAGGTCCATTGCTGGCACTGTTACCTCAGATTCAGCCCCCATCACGTGGTGTTATCACTGTTCATCAGCCAGTTTCTACCACTAGACTGTGAGCTCCCTGAAGACCGAGATATGCTTTACATTTGAATTTTCGGATCCACATCGTGGGCATCGACAAATGTCCACCACGTGAACAAAACCAAGGAAGGGTTAGCCAACATTCGTCTGGCTTAAACTTCAACAAAGCTATTATATCAAGCTCACTTCATTTAATTGTTTTCCATATTTTTCTGACCCCTTGGTTTGCCGGTACCCATTCTCATAATTCACCTCAACTCATACATTCACACTTGTAGTGCATGAACAGTGCTTGCCCAAATGACCAACGCCTTGTTTACTTTTTCACATACCTAGTAATATTTTTGTGTCAACCAATTTTCATGCTTTCCTATGACTTTGGTTTTTCCTAAATTTCTAGTATCTGATCACTTTTTTAATAAGATGAATCAATAAGATACACTCTTTAGGATGCTGTTACTAACATCACCTTAAAAAAAAACTCGTTTCAAAAGTAATTTTGGCAATTAAGTTAATCAGTGACTCATTTTTGTTAGTTACCTTGTTGGATAAAACTAAGCTACTCAGTGCTTTAAAGGTAAACTTATTAACTGCCTCTTGGTTGAGTTTCTGTGTTCTCTGTAATGCAGTCATGCCACAGGGTGGTAAACTGGACTCCGTTCTCAGGGGTTGCGCTGAGGCCGCTGAGAAAGAGGCAGGAGGTGCAGGGTACTGCCTGGGGAGCAGGGGCGCTTGGAGCAGTGCCCCGAGGAGCTGCAGGGAGCCAAGTACCCCAGAGTGGGGGTCCTTTGGGGGTGACTGGAGTGCTGTGCAGTTTCTAGGTGGGAAAGAGGCTTCCCGGAGACCACTCAGGAGTTTGACCTACAATCCCTGGAGCTGCAGTTAATTGCCATTGAAGGGTTTACAGCAGACTTTAAGAAGTATCACCAAATAATAAAGAACGGATTTACACAGCATGTCATGAGTGACATGCTGCTGGACAGGAGCATTCAGACGCCCCTCAGGACATTCTAGGGCAGGACCTAGCATGCCCCTTGTTCCCGCCCGCCCCACCGACCAACAGCTCGGTGACGTGAGCGTCTGGCTGGCAGGCCCTCAGAGCCACCCCAGCAGCCGATGGCAGAGCCCGCGTCTTCAGGCAGTGTGAGTGCAAGAGTCAAGCCCTCGCATCCGCCGTCCAGAGGGCCCTGATGGCAGAGCACAGCTGCCCACCTTGGGGGGGTCTCCCTCTCCCTGGCCCGGGCTCGGAGGGGAGAGAAACAGGCGTTCACAGCAAGCTGGGGAGACTGGGGGAGAAAAGGAGGAGGGGCCCGACACACCACCCCCGGGCCTCTGCCACCCCGCTGCAGACCAGCAGACCTGAAGCTGGCTGAGTCCCGGAAGGGGAGGCACTTCCGGTTGGATGAGCGTCTGGATTTTGACCGCTGCACTGCGTTAGACTCAGTTATTAAACTGGAGGTTTAAGTGCCTAAGTGCCTTAAGAGTGACCAGAGGGCTTCCCTGGTGGCGCAGTGGTTGAGAGTCCGCCTGCCGGTGCAGGGGACACGGGTTCGTGCCCCGGTCCGGGAAGATCCCACGTGCCGCGGAGCAGCTAGGCCCGTGAGCCATGGCCGCTGAGCCTGCGCGTCCGGAGCCTGTGCTCCGCAACGGGAGAGGCCACAACAGTGAGAGGCCCGCGTACCGCAAAATAAATAAATAAATAAATAAATAAATAAATGAATAAATGAATGAATGACCAGAAAAGCTCTAGAAGGTGCCCAAGATTTCATCCAAAAGCAAGGAGAAACAAGTCCACAGAGAGGGCTTAACGAGCCAGTGGGGGAAGAATGAAGTTGTGTTCTGCCTGCCCTGCCTCAAGTACAGCTTGCTCAGTACTCTGCTACCACTGTGTAGGAGTAAAGTGTATTCATTAAATGCCGTGAAGGTCAACTTCTCGACATTGCCACCCTGTATAGATTCTTTTGTTCTATTGCACAATCATTTATCTTTCTCTAAACATAACACAAAGGAAATGCAAACACACGTTTACAGAGCATTGAGTTTCTAAGCAGACATACAGCCAGCTTGCGATCTTGCCCTGGTAAAGTTGAATACTTTGGCAGCCAGCAGCGTTTCAGCAGGTCCCTGAATTGTAAGCGAAGCCACCGTAATCAATAGAAAATATCAGGTAGTGACTTCACATCTTTTATTCTCATTCCTTTTAGGAAGAGTCCTTAGAAGTTTAAAAGTTTACCAAAATAACAGGAATACATAGCATTTTGCACGATGCTGAACTGAATCAATTTAGTTAAGAGGGTTCTCAATATTTATCTTCAAACTACTATATCCAGTTATCTGTTTTTAAAAAATCTATCAGAAAATGAGAATGGAGTTTTTAAATATAAAATAGTAAAGCTAAATAAAAGGCTCTCCTATAAAGCTGAAGTTCCTTGACAGCTGAAGCCAGTGAGTTCAGAGGAGACGGGATAGGCCACGCTGGCCTTGGCAGTAACATCGCGAGAACCCAGCAGCGGTGTGCCAATGTTGCATCAAGGAATGCTGTGACCCCGCTACTGTTCGTCTGCTTCTCTAGAACTTCACTTCAGACTCTGAAGTAATAAAACATTTGAGTTTTATTTCCACGAGGTCTAGGAATTATTATTCAGAAGGTGGCTCAGCCTGATGGGTCATCCAAGACCATTCTAGCACATAATGTGTGTGTGATGAATGTTAATTTTTAATATAAGAACAATACTGAATAAGAACTATTCCCTTTAGCCTGACACACCAGAACTAAATTGACTATATCTTATAGACAGATGTATTTGCTGTTGTTACATTAATACCTCTATACACATATAAGGGAATGCTACTTGTGATATCTTTGTCTGGATTTGGTATTAAAGTGGTGCTGGCCTCATAGAAAAAGTTCAGAAGTATTCCTTCCTCTGTAAATTTTTGGAATAGTTTCAGGATAGGTGTTAACTCTTCTCATTTAGAGAAGAGTTTAGTTTTGTAGAATTCACCCATGAAGCCACCTGGTCCTGGACTTCTGTTTGTTGGGAGTTTTTAAATTACTGATTCAATTTCATTACTGGTAACTGGTCGGTTAATATTTTCTGTTTCTTCCTGGTTCAGTCTTGGGAGATTGTACCTTCCTAAGAATTTGTCCGTTTCTTCTAAGTTGTCCATTTTCTAGGCATATAGTTGTTCATAATAGTCTCCTATGATCCTTTGTATTTCTGTCATGTCGGTCGTAACTTCTCCTTTTTCATTTCTAATTTTATTGATCTGGCTCCTCTCCCTTCTTGATGCGTCTGGCTAAAGGTTTATCAATTTTGTTTACTTTTTTCAAAGAACCAGCTTTTAGTTTCACTGATCTTTTCTATTGTTTTTCCTGTCTCTATTTCAATTATTTCTGCTCTGATCTATACGATTTCTTTCCTTCTCCTAACGTTGGGTTTTGTTTGTTCTCCTTTCTCTAGTTGCTTTAGGTATAAGGTTAAGTTGTTTATCTGAGATTTTTCTTGTTTCCTGAGGTAAGCTTGTAAACTATAAACTACTGAGGGAATGGTATTTGAAGTGTGCCTCTTTTAAAGAATTATGCTGAGAAATAACATAGTACTTTCAAAAGATTGAAATCATACTACCTACTCCCTGAAGGCCAATTGAAAATTGTGTATACCAACTTAATTTTTCTCTGCTCTTCAGTCTGGATTGTGGAAACTTTCATTCTGGCTTCTGTATTATGATGTCTGGTCAAGGATAAAATCTTCTGGGAGGGCAATAGTAGTTTTAAGAAAGGAATGACCTCAGATTTGTATTTTGAAGATAATTCTAGCAGAACTTTAAAATAGATTTTCGGTATGATTGGAAACAGGAAGGTACAATCCCAGTTGTCCAGACAAGAGATAGTAAGGTATTGAGAGCGTGGAAAATGAAAGCAAGGGACAGTTATGAGAGACAAAGCTGAGAGATTATAGATGAAGCAAAGTCTGTAAGTTAAGAGAAGATGAAATCAAATTCAGGTGAAGAAATTGGACTAATTAATTGCTCACTGAGTCTCAGTTTTCACATTTCTCAACTGGAGATTCAACAATATATTCCCTCAGCCTCATCACAAGATTTCTGTAAAAAATAAAATAGGTAAATGTCAAATGGCTTTGTAGTTTCAAAAATGATCCACAGATATTTTTTCTTATTATCTCTTGAAATAGATTTTTAAAATTTGTGTGCCAAAGCAAAAATATGTCACCAACAGATTGAGCCACAGCCGCTTGTGCAATAAATACACACTGCATGCCTGCTGTGTGCCAGGAACTACTATTCTAGACACTGAGGTTCCAGCAGTGACCAAAACAGACCAGAGGCCTGCCCTCATGTAGCTCCCACTCTAGTATCAAAAGACATAGGAACAGCCTTTGGGAGCCTACCCTGCTTCTGAGTAGAGACAGTGAAAGACGAGAAGATAGTGGAAGTGCCTGTGACAGAAACAGGACTGAAAGGAACTGCTGGTTTGCAGGGAAGGAACAGGGCGGCTGTGATTTGGAACCTGTTCAGGTTGTGGGGAAACATCCTCGTGGACGTATGCAAATAAGCTGTTGGGGTGACAAGAGTTTGGGCCACAGGGAAACTGGACTGGTTTGGGGGCACCATCTCATAAAGGTGGTAACTGAAAGTGAAAGAATGAATGAGATCTTGGAGAGTGAAAGAGGAGAGAAATTCACAGGGTGATAGTTGTAGAATGCAGTTAATGGACAGGAGGAAGGAAGAGGAGGCAGTGAAAGGAACAGATGATATGACAGAAAACCTGAAGAAATGGGACAGTAGAACAGAAAGTTGGATTTAGCTTCTAAAAAAATCATTGTAGGATTCCTTTAGGCAGCCTTCCATCTTAATTTAAAATTAATTAAACTTGGGCTTCCCTGGTGGCGCAGTGGTTGAGAGTCCGCCTGCCGATGCAGGGGACACGAGTTCGTGCCCCGGTCCGGAAAGATCCCACGTGCCGCAGAGCGGCTGGGCCGGTGAGCCATGGCCGCTGAGCCTGCGCGTCCGGAGCCTGTGCTCTGCAACGGGAGAGGCCACAACAGTGAGAGGCCCGTGTACCGCAAAAAAAAAAAAAAAAAAAAAAAAAAAACGAAAAAATTAATTAAACTTGTAAAAATCACACTTTATACAGACTCTAGATATACCTCAACTTCATCTAAGAAAACCATACCTGAATTTTTCACATTTCTAGACCAAAAGTTAATATTCAGTCATAATAGGATACTTTAAAAATACTTAATTCTCTAAAATGAATATCAAAACGTGACTAATTAGTTTCTGATATAAGTTGTCAGCAGTTCTTGTTATGATTTATTTAACATAGGACCACATTTCATCATTCACAGCATAGTTGTGTATTAGAATTTTGCTACCACACCTCCCCGCAAAAAAGAAATGCTGGAAGTGATAAGCTGAATAATGGTTCGCCGAAGATGTCCACATCCTAATCCCCAGAAACTGTAAAGATGTTACCTTTCATGGCAAAAAGGACTTTGTAGATGTGACTAAGTTAAGGATCTTGAGATGGGGAGATGAACCTGGATTATCTAGTTGGGCCCAATGTAATCACAAGGGTCCTTATCAGAGGAAAGCAGGTGGGTCAGAGTCAGAGAAGCTGATGTGACAGTGGCAGCAGAGGTTGTGGTGATGTGCAGCCACAAGCCAGGGATTGTGGGCAGCCTCTAAAAGCTGGAAAAAGCAGGGAAATATATTCTCCTCTGGAGCCTCCAGAAGGAAGCAGCCCTGCTGACACCTCAGTTTTAGCCAACTGAAGCTAATTTCGGGCTTCTGACCTCCAGAACCGTAAGACAGTAAACATGTGCTGTTCCAAAGCCACAAAGTGGTCATTTGTTATGGCAGCAGTAGGAAACTAATATGCTCAATAAACATTCTTAGTGGAAGAGAGGACTTTAAAGTCAGATGAGTTAATTGTCAAAATTCCTAAAACTTCAGGGATTACTTTCATAAACTGTCTAAAAACAAAAACAAATAATAGAAAACAGACCTATGGTCTGGACTGCACTAATGATTGACATGCCTACTGTCATGTTGTTACTGATGGCATAGTGATTGCCACCAGCAGGTCCACTCCAGGAGAATTTTGTGTATGTACGATATTAGAAACCCTTGTTGTTTTACTTTTCATATTTTTTCAGATTCATATGATGGCTTTTCTTTTTCCAAGTTCAATTACTATGCAAGAACTTGACCCTTTATAACGTAGAAAATACTGGATGTAAGCACCAGGTCAGTGCTTGCTCCCTGTGCTATCGCAAGTTGCTCCCCCACACAGCCTTGCACACAGCAAGGGGGTGCTCAGTGGCTGTCTGTTGAGTAAATGAGCAGCGTGAAGCCCCGTCAGGAGCACTGCACTCTTGTCCTGGCCCCTGCCTGGCGGCTGTGGAAGGGGGAAAGCCCTTCCGTTCTCTCATTTCACTTTCTTCATTTGTCGAGTGAGGGCCTCAACTAGATCTATGTAAAGTATCTTCCAAATTCCTGAATACTGTGAATGACGGCATCATGCTCACTCTTGTTCACTTCTCACAGGCAGTGATGGATGTAAAAGATTGTGTCAAAAATCCTCCACCATTTTCATTTGTGACCCTCCCTCAAATGCCCACTTTTTTTTTTTTTTTTTTTTTTTTTTGCGGTACGCGGGCCTCTCACTGTTGTGGCCTTTCCCACCGCGGAGCACAGGCTCCGGACGTGCAGACTCAGCGGCCGTGGCTCACGGGCCCAGCCGCTCCGCGGCATGTGGGATCCTCCCGGACCGGGGCACGAACCCACGTCACCTGCATCGGCAGGCGGACTCCCAACCACTGCACCACCAGGGAAGCACTCAAATGCCCACTTTTTTTTTTTTTTTTTGCGGTACGCGGGCCTCTCACTGCTGCGGCCTCTCCCGTTGCGGAGCACAGGCTCCGGACGCGCAGGCCCAGCGACCATGGCTCACGGGCCCAGCCGCTCCGCGGCATGTGGGATCCTCGCGGACCAGGGCACGAACCCGCGTCCCCTGCATCGGCAGGCGGACTCTCAACCACTGTGCCACCAGGGAAGCCCCAAATGCCCACTTTTAAAGTCAATACCAATGTCATCTCCCTCAAGCCTCCTGAACATCCTCCAAGGAACCTTTTTTGCAGGGCTTGGACGAGCAGTGCAATGGGACTCCAGCCACAGCATCAAATGTGGTAAGACTCCTGGCTGCTGCAGTCATAGACATCTGTAACAGACATTTAAGGGTGCCAAGTGCCCAGGAAAAAAAAAAAAAAAAAAAAAAAAAAAACCCCAAAGCATGTGAGGCTTTGTCAGCGTGGAGAGAATAGCTAAGTGTACAAGACGTAGAGCCATGCTAAGCTCCCTGCGCTCGGTGTGGCGCTGCAGCCCCCCAGCTGCCCCAGATACAGTGAGCACTGTCATTATCCCCCTGGATACAGGGGGAGCTAAGACCACTGAAGCTGAGTAATTTGTCCCAAGGTCACATAACTATTCAGAGGCAGGGCCAGGATTCACACCCAGCAGGCTGGCTCCAGAGGCCCCTCCTACTAAGCTGGGAAAGGACAATCAGCTCTACAACTACCATCTAAGTGAATTAGCAAATAGGAAGCTTGCCTCTAGAAATTCTGTTTATATGCTGACTTTCGAGAGAGAACTGACATTGCTTAAAAAAAGATATATCAGGGCTTCCCTGGTGGCACAGTGGTTGGGAGTCCGCCTGCCGATGCAGGAGACACGGGTTCGTGCCCCGGTCCGGGAAGATCCCACATGCCGCGGAGCGGCTGGGCCCGTGAGCCGTGGCCGCTGAGAAAAAAAAAAAAGATATATCAGCATCTGGGTCTTCAGATTAACCCTGATGCTACTTTTCTGGTCATATTTAGACCATATAGAACCTCAGAACGTTTGTATCACTTTAAAATAAAAAGTGACCGCATTCACATACTGCACACAGGATTTAATTAGTTACAGAGCTAGTTCCACATAAATGAAGACAATGGTATAACAGTTTACATGACACTGAAATAGTGTAGTCTTCCCAGAAGTCAAGAGAGAACAGTTTGGTTTACATGTGTATAACGTGTGCTTCGTTTTTTCTTTTTTTTTTTTTAGTAGTATCCAATAAGTTGCTATGCGTGGGTTTTTTAGGGAAAAAAAGTATTTGTAAACAAATGAATATGCCCCCAATTTTAATGAAAAGTTATCATTTAAAAATTGTTTAAGGTTCAGGTTCCCATTCTTCAGTTAATACAGGCAGCAAATATCCCTGAAATGACTCATCTACTTCTGATCATTAAAAAAAAATCTTATTTCTTCTACTTAGGAAAATTTTAAAAAATGTGATGGCAAATAAAAGCTGTCTATAGCACCTTAAGAACAGACTATACAGGGACTTCCCTGGCAGTCCTGCGGTTAATACTCTACGCCTCCACTGCAGGGGGCACAGGTTCCTTCCCTGGTTGGGGAACTAAGATCCCACATGCCACGCAGTGTGGCCAACAAAAGAACAGACTATACAAAGGACTCATAAATACACAGTACACAAATTTGTTATTTCTAATACTTTTTATTTCTTGTGCAGTACCTGCTAAAATTATTCCTAACAAAGTCACAATAAGTGAAATAAGTTTAGATGGCATACCTATATAAATTACGGAATAACTTTAGTAGCTCTAGAGATTACAGTGTTAGAATTGCTTCAGCATTATTCAGGTATAAAGTATTAGTCATTCCTTTAATAATGTTCATGTAAGTTCTTAAAGAAATCATCATGCATTGCTTTCTCTTGGGGGCATGTCAGCTAACAATTTCCATTGGACTCCCTCAGCAGGGTCATGTCTCCTGTCCTAAAAAAATGGGTCCCATGGAAAATCATGTTGTTTGGTCAGGGTTCTGGATTTTTTCAATGAGAGAACTGTCTTATATTCAATGTGCTTTTATATTTTTTTATATATTGTGTATATGTAATTTTACAGATCTTTATCCAAGATCACTCTTCATCCTTTGCATCAAGAAGATTTTGACTACAACATTTTGAATCATCTGTTTTCATTTTTTGGATGGAGGAAGAAGGGATAAACGAAAATGTGAACATTTCTATTTTGTGGTTGGTTTATCTATTCAGTATAGATTCTTCATGAAACCCTTTTTTTTTTACACTATTGTTTTCACTCGTGAGTCAGAAAAAACATAAACCACTATCTACTCCTTCCTCCAACCAAAAAAAAAAAAAAACCCAACATAAAAAGATAGTATTCAATAAGAAGAGGCATAAATATCGCCTGTCAAGTAGATGACAGTTTTGTTAGTGGGATGATCAGGGAGGAGCCAGCCGCACGTTTGAAGGAAAAGTCTAGCGTGCACAGCTGAACCACGGGGAGAAAACAGAGTTAGTCTCCATAGTGTGTCATTTATTTATTCAACAAATATTTATTCAGTACCTACTGTGTGTCAGGCTCTTGTTGTGACTAGGAACACGATGGTGAACAATCAGATAAAGTTGCTACCCTGACTTTCACATCTCCTGAAAACAAATAAATAAAATTCTGCCCCCCTCATTTAGCAAACCCCATCAGCCCCATTATGATCATTATGAGATACACCTAAAAGTACTTTTCAAACAACACTTTTTTTAACGTTGTTTTTTTTTTTTATTGGGGTATAGTTGTTTTACAGTGTTGTGCTAGTTTCTACTGAACAGCGAAGTGGAGTTCCCTGTGCCATACAGCAGGTTCTCATCAGTTATTTTTTACGTATTAGTGTATATATATGTCAATCCCAATCTCCCAATTCATCCCACTCCCTCCCCCGCCAAACAACACTTTTTTCAGTGAGTATAAGTTGTGATTCAGCTGGTCTGGGTGGGGGCCTGGCTATCATTTCTTTTAAAGCTTCCCAAAGTTAGTGGAATGTGCAGCCACACACACTGGTGAAAAGTTGAAAACCTGGGCTTCCCTGGTGGCGCAGTGGTTGAGAGTCCGCCTGCCAATGCAGGGGACATGGGTTCGTGCCCCGGTGCAGGAAGATCCCACATGCCGCGGAGCGGCTGGGCCCGTGAGCTGTGGCCGCTGAGCCTGCGCTCCGCAATGGGAGAGGCCACAACAGTGAGAGGCCCGCGTACCGCAAAAAAAAAACAAAAACAAAAAGTTGAAAACCTCTAAGCATTGTTTCTTCTCTGGGTTCTTTCCTAAATGGTGGTTTCTTTATTCTCATTTGACCCAGAATATACTTCCCAATGTTAACAGAAAAAATAGAATTGGAGCCACTGAATTAGGGACTGCTGCCAAACCCTAGCCATGCCTGCCAGCCTCCCAGCCCCCAAAGAACAGCGGCTGGAGGGAGTGTGGGCCATAAACACGGTGCTGAGGGGAACATGGTCGTCACTGACCCCATCTGCCCTCCTTAGCCACCTGCTACGTAAAGTGTTCAGGTAGAAGTGTGGATAAGAGTTCAAGCCCCCGGAGGAAAAAATGCCCCAAATCTGTCTTATTTATAATTAAAATGACTATAACAAAATTGTGTCTTATTTACTTTGGTGAATGGTAAAAACAATATTATAAAATTATATAAAAACAATCTATTCCTTTTTATTCAGAAATTTAGGAGATATCTATTGATAGATTTTAAGAACATAGTCATGGATTTATTTTCAGGTACTATTGGCCAAAGCAAATATTACAATATTAAAATAGCATCACATAATAAAAATCAATGAAGTATGAATGCTTCAAGTTTAAATAAGTTATCTATTTTAATTGATCAGTTATTTAGTGTGATTATTATAAAATATATATAATTCCTACAATGCTTTCATGTCCTGTAACTTGCTTTGGTTGAAAGTGTAATTTAATTAAAGGTGGTTTATGAGTTTCTAAGTTGATAATTAACCATAAACTGTAATGAATCTCACCAGGTGGGAAAGTCTCACAGCGTGTACAGTGTGGTCTGACAATCCTGACACATGGCTTATTGACTGTAAACCTCATATCATGTTCTCTTAAAACTATTACATAAGTTCCAAGACATACTCGGTGCAGCATATAGTACTTTTTTAAGAATATTTATTTATTTATTTTGGCTGAGCCGGGTCTTCGTTGCAGCATGCGGGATCTTTTAGTTGCGGCATGTGGACTTCTTAGTTGCGGCATGCATGCGGGATCTAGTTCCCCTACCAGGGATCGAACCCAGGCCCCCTGCACTGGGAGTGTGGAGTCTTACCCAGTGGACCACCAGGGAAGTCCCCAGCATATAGTACTTTTTTTTGTTTTATTTTTGTTTCTTTTGAATTTTATTTTATTTATTTTTTATACAGCAGGTTCTTATTAGTTATCCATTTTATACACATCAGTGTATACATGTCAATCCCAATCTCCCAATTCATCACACCACCATCCCCCCCAGCCACTTTCCCCCCTTGGTGTCCATACGTTTGCTCTCTACATCTGTGTCTCAATTTCTGCCCTGCAAACCGGTTCATCTGTACCATTTTTCTAGTTCCACATATAATACAGTACTTTTAAAAAACAGAATTGCTATGCTTCAACAGCTTCCAAATTAAGCAAAACTGATTTTATATTTTAAATTGCTGCCTGGGTGAGCAAAGAGGAGAATATAAATCCTAAAAAAAACCATTTGTACATCTATAATATGTTTGGAATTTGTCAGAGACCACTAATAAATATCTTTTCTTCACTCATTCATTCCTTCAGCAAACATTTATCGGGCTCCTGGGTTTGCGAGATACAAGGATGAACAAGACAGACAGGGTCCCTGCCTTTCCAGAGCTTAGACTACTTCAGTTTGTTTTACTGCAGAACAGTGTGCCAAGGCGCACAGCAATACCAGAAGGAGGAGCCCAGATAGGGATTTAGGCAATGTCCAGCATTGAGAACTGAAGTAACAATGGAGAGAGTTTTAATTTGGTAGTAATCTTAAAGTATGTCCATCTGGAGGCAAACAAATGGAAAGACATTTTGTAAAATTCAAATTATACTGTTTAAATAGCTAAAACTAGCATTTACAAATAACTGCACTTAGAAAGCGGGGAGGAGGTTAGTTCTTTGAAGCACTGTGCTGCTTAGGAGATAAGCAGGTGTAGGAGCACGTTCTTTATGATGTTTAGAAATATTGTGGATGTTGACTGCATTACCCACAACCCGATCCTCCCCGGAGCCTTGTGCGAGGAGGCATCGTATTTCACCAGTGTCTTTTCATCAGCTTCATTGAATTTACTGACTGAAGAACCAGTGTTGAGAGACACTGTAAACCACCTGCTAAAATATTCTGATACTTACTTAAGACTGCACCAAACACTCCCTGGGAACGGGGCGCTAAAGTCAGCACATTAACTCTTGCAGACCGAAGAGGCTGCATCAGGCAGATGCAGCAGTGCCTGGAAGCAGAGCAGTTAGGTTGATGCTGCAGGCTGCTCAACTCTGAAGCCCTTTGCAGAGCCTCTGAGATTCTGGGAAAGAGGCCTCAGAGGGTTTATTCAATTGAATTCAATTCCATCTACAGAGCAAGGTTAACAAAAGAACCAGTATAAGTTACCTGCTTCATCACAGAGAACATAGACAGAGGACCTGTGATGTTAGCCAAAGGGTCCAGGGCACTAAAGTATAGGGAACACAGGTAACTGAGCCTACTGCATCCACCATTAAATCTTTGGGACCAAAGATTCTGAAATTATGTAATAAAGCTCTGAGCCTCAACAGATTTAAAAATAATAGAATCAATGTTACTGATCTACCAACAAGACAGTCTAATCCATAACTTTGTTTTATAGCAATTTTATAAATGTATCATTAAAAAAAAGTTTGAGTTCTTGCTTTTTCTGGTACGGAATAAAATTGGTCAATAAATTTTTGGTAAGGAAGGTTGCGGGTCTAGTATTCTTAACTGAAATCAAAAGTAAATTGCAAAAATATAAATGAGGTTTTCAGTCCATTCTTTAGACGTGAGGTTTGAACACTGCCAACTGCCTGTCTTTCTCCTGTCATTAGTGGTGGAGTACATTCTTGGGGAATGATGTCAGCGGAGGGCTCTGAATGCTAATGGAAAATCACATTTTGTCCTTCTGAATTGTTAATGCAAAATGTTATTGACTATAATCAGCTACAAGAGATGAAGGAAAACTAAAAAAAAAAAAAATTACGTTCATTCCATGACCACACTCTCCATTGGGTGATCAGACAATGAAAAGTATTTTAAAAGGGGATTTTCCTGGAAAATCCAACAGTTTTACTATACATCCAAATTAAACTTTTATGAATCTTATACTGTAGAGGCACTGTACTCCTAAGAGAACACAAAAAAGTAGGGTTATTTTTTTTCTCTCCTGACTCACAGTTAACTTAATGCCGCTAAAGTTTAGAAGAAGAAAATATTCTTATCTGATAATAAAGTAATTGTGGGTTCTCTGCTTTATGAGAAAAGAACAGTCCACACTTGTAAAATGCAATTCCAGTATGCAGACAAAATCACTATTTACATGCATTTATTAGTTAGGTAGTAGCCATCAAATAAAATGAGCTTTGCTACCCCTGAAAAAGATTTCACTTAAATTTCCAGTTTCAGAACCTCAGTCTTCTTACGTATACTAGTTTTTCATTGTTTTTTATGCACTATTACTGTTCTAAGTGCATTTGTTACATAAGGTGAACTTACCTTGGATTTCCCAGGCAGCCTGTGTAATTTAAGTGAGCTCAATAAGCATTTTTAAATGATGGTAATAAAAGTTCCACTTCTGGCAAAACTGAGTTTTTTCTGGGCCAGCACTCATACCAAGAACAATTTAGAAAACCTGGACAGAATATAACAAAAACAGGTTTGAAGATTTCAGAGATCTCCCAAGGCAGTGAGTACCTTCAGAGCTAAGATATGAAAGAGGTGAGAGGCCAAGAGAAGTAAGCCCGACATCCGGGACCACTTTTCTCCTTGAGGCAATTGTCAATTCAGAAAGCAAAAGCAATAGCTGACAGGTTAAAAGCTGAACAGAGCTTTTGATTGCTTCAAGAGCTGGGGAATAAAACTTGAACTTCTGAGTCCACCCAGGTTGAAGGGCCCCTGTAAACACTCTAGGCTTTTAGTTGGGACCCCTAAGAAAGATAAACCAAAAATAGACCAGCTCTAAAAAGACTGGAGCCCAGCTATGAAACATCTCCATCTCTGACAAAAATCAGGTGATCTATCCCCAGCCCAGCTGTCTGCCAAAAGCAAAAGTAGATCTTCTCTGGAGGAAAATACCATCATGCAGCACCTCAATTTATCACTAAAAATTGTATGCATAACATCCGGCACTCATTCAAAAATAACCAGAGCATAGGAGAAATCTGGCAAATTCTGCTGTAACCACGTGATCAAAATAAACGTCACTAAAAGTGGGACTATCTAAAATTTTGTGCTTCCTTAGTGATGCACTAAGAAGGACACAACATCAGTTATTATCCAGTATTTCTGCCAAATAAGCGTAACTTGATTCTCATCAATCAAATGCAAGTTGAGAAAGCTGTAACACAACTGATTCATACTCGTCAAAAGTTGTCAATGTTATGAAAACAAAGGCAGAGGCAATGTTTCAAATTAAAAGAAAACTAAAAGAAATGTGACAGCTAAATGCAAGATGTGACCCTGGATGGATCTGAGATAAGGAAAAAATATAAAAGATTGAAACAAAGGGCACCAATAGGAAAGTTTGAATATATTGGGTGGGCCAAAATGTTCATTTGGTTTTTTCTGTAAGATGGCTCTAGTAGCACTTAGTTGTCTTTAACTTCATTCGAAACAATTTTGTTAGATTGTATGTGACAGCTGTCATATCAGCACGCATTTAAAAAAAGACATCAAAATTGGTGAATTTTTGTGTAGCCGTGTTAATATTGAAGACAGAAGAAAAAAGCAACATATTCGGCATATTATGCTTTAGTATTTCAAGAAAGGTAAAAATGCAACTAAAACGCAAAAAAAGATTTGTGCAGTGTATGGAGAAGGTGCTGTGACTGACTGAAGTGTCAAAAGTTGTTTGCGAAGTTTCGTGCTGGAGATTTCTCGCCGGACGATGCTCCACAGTCAGGTAGACCAGTTGAGGTTGATAGCAATCAAATCGAGACATTAACTGAGAACAATCAATGTTATACCACGCGGGAGATAGCCGACGTACTCAAAATATCCAAATCGAGCATTGAAAGTCATTTGCACCAGATTGATTATGTTAATTGATGTTTGGGTTCCACATAAATTAAGAGAAAAAAACCTTCTTGACCATATTTCTGCATGTGATTCTCTAGTGAAACGTAATGGAAACATTCCGTTTTTAAAACCAATTGTGACAGGCAATGAAAAGTGGATACTGTACAACAATGTGGAACAGAAGGGATGGTGGGGCAGGTGAAGTGAACCACCACCAACCACACCAAAGACCGATCTTCATCCAAAGAAGTTGATGTTGTGTGTATGTTGGGATTGGAAGGGAGTCCTCTATTATGAGCTCCTTCCGGAAAACCAAACGATTAATTCCAACAAGTACTGCTCCCAATTACACCAACTCAAAGCAGCATTTGACGAAAAGCATCCAGAATTAGTCAACAGAAAACACATAATCTTCCATCAGGACAATGCATTAGAGTTGAGAGTTTTTATCAAAATGGATGTTGAATTGAATTAAATTTATTGAATTCAATAACTGCATTGTAGTTATATAGGAGAATGTCTTTGTTTTTAAGACATATGCTGAAGTATTTAGGGATACAATTCCTATAAGGTGTCAAAGCAGAAAAGAATAACAACAGTTGGTCAAAGTTGAGTATTTCTGTGCACATGCCCCTCTTCCTGGGGTCTTGAGCAGGAAGCAGAGACGGGGCAGCCTTGACAACCATGTTGTAGTTGTGTGATCCTGTGCTCTGCCCCCCACCCCCCTTGCCGATTGGTCCATGATAAGACAAGTGACCCAAGGGAGACAAGCCACATTCTTTCACACTGAAAGCTGGAATTTCGAAGAGACAGAAAGAAACAGAGAGTGGTAATTGCTAGTATAAGTCACATTAAAGACAGTGCCTTTTCAGGGGCTTCAGTAGTTGTGGCACGTGGGCTCAGTAGTTGTGGTTCACAGGCTCTAGATTATAGGCTCAGTAGTTGTGGCGCATGGGCTTAGCTACTCCACGGCATGGGCATGTGGGATCTTCCTGGACCAGGGCTTGAACCCGTGTCCCCTGCACTGGCAGGTGGATTCTTTATGACTGTGCCACAAGGGAAGTCCATGGGTTTTTTTGTTTTGGTTTGGGTTTTTTTTTTTTTTTTTTTTTTGCGGTACGCGGCCCTCTCACGGTTGTGGCCTCTCCCGTTGCGGAGCACAGGCTCCGGACACACAGGCTCAGCGGCCATGGCTCACGGGCCCAGCCGCTCCATGGCATGCGGGATCCTCCCTGACCGGGGCACGAACCCACGTCCCCTGCATCAGCAGGCAGACTCTCAACCTTCCCTGCGCCACCAGGGAAGCCCGGGTTTGGGTTTTTTTGATCATACTTCTGTTGTTTGTGTGTTAACACAATCTGACTTTAAAGGAATTGTTTCTTAGTAATAATAATCTGGCTTCTATGGTTCACATAAGTAACAACAAGAAGTGTAGCCCTTGTTACATTGTTCAGCTGGTCATAAAATCATAATGTGATGTGCCTCTTTCCACTTCTGACAAAAGGAAGAGTTTACACACTATTAAAATGCCTGGCTAAATTTGCTGGATAAGAAGCACGAATTAGAACATTCTGTCAAAAGTGTATTAATTTTTGTATATTAGATTTTCATAAATTATGGCTAAATGATGATCACTTACAGTATCTGCACCTACTAAATAAGATTTGTGCCAGATCAAGTATTATGCCTAATTCAGCCACATCAAGTTCTGAAACATTAAAAAATAAAGCATATACCATTTGTTTTAAGAGAATATTTTAAAATTTGTCTCATTGAGAAAACACTCTCTCTCTTATTTTCCAAGGCAACCATAGGTGGGCCACTCCTCAATAAAGGGAATTCCAGCACTCTCCAAACTTCCCCATAGTGAGAATTATCTGGTTGCTTGTTAATCACACAGCTCCCAAGGTGATCCTAATTTAGTGGGTCTAGGGTGGAGCCCAAACTTCACCTTAGGTAGTTGTTATCATCAGAAAAGCTGGATTTGATGATAGTTTTGTTCCTTCTCTGTTGCTTTTGAAGTTGCTGACGTTGACAGTTGTGGTTCTGCAGCAGTTGGATATTGTTTCCATAGCTATCAGTTAGGTCAAGCTGGTTGACAGTGTTGGTCAAATCTTCTGTAACATACAGATTGACGATTTGTTCTATCAATTACTGAGAGAGGGGTGTTAGAAATCTCATTTTAACTGAATCTTTTATTTCTCTCTTTAGTTTTGTAAGTTTCTGCTTCATGCATTTTGAAACTTTTTCATTAGGCATATACACATTTAGGATTCTTAGGTGCAACCAATTGCTTTGATTAATTGATCCTTTATCATTACAAAACTTCCATATTTTTCTTCAGTAATACTCCTTGTCTTGAAGTCTTCTTTGTGTTATATTAATATAATCACACCAGCTTTTTTATACTTACTGATTGCATAGTGTAACTTTTCCATCCTTTTGCTTTCAACTTATCTCTATGTATTTGAAGTATGTCTCTTCTATACAGCATATAGTTATCTTCCTTTTTTCCAATCTGAAAATTTGTAGATGTTAATTGAAGTTTTTAATCCATTTATATTTAGTGTAGTTATTGTATAGTTCAGTGTAAGTAAGTCTACACATCTGTTGATATGATCAGATTTAAGTCTACCATCTTCCTATTTGTATTCTAGTTGTGCCATCTGTGTTTTGTTTTGGTTTGGTTTTTTCTTCCTCCATTCCTCCTTTCCAGCCTTCTTCTCAGTTAATCAAATATTTTTTAGTATTCCATTTTAACTCCTTTCTTGTCTTTTTAGCTGTACCTCTTTATTTATTTAGTGGTTATTCTGAGATTACAATATTTATGCTTATCTCACAGTCCACTTAGAGTTAATATTGTCATTTCACATAAAATCTAAGACCCTTATGAGAGTAGAGTGTCTGTTTAAGTCTTCTGCCCATTTTTTGATTGGGTTGTTTTTGGGTTTTTTTATAAATTTATTTCACTTATTTTATTTTTGGCTGCTCTGTGTCTTCGTTACTGCATGTGGGCTTTCTCTAGTTGTGGTGAGCGGGGGCTACTCTTCATTGCAGTGCATGGGCTTCTTATTGTGGTGGCTTCTCTTGTTGTGGAGCATGGGCTCTAGGTGCGTGGGCTTCAGCTGTTGTGGCTTGTGGGCTCTAGAGCGCAGGCTCAGTAGTTGTGGCACGCGGGCTTAGTTGCTCCGCAGCATGTGGGATCTTCCCGGATCAGGACTCGAACCCATGTGCCCTGCATTGACGGACGGATTCTTAACCACTGCACCACCAGGGAAGCCCGGTTGCTCTTTTTTTTTTTTACCTTGAGCTGTAAGAACTGTTTGTATATTTTGGAAATTAATCCCTTGTCAATTGCATCATTTGCAAATATTTTCTCCTAAGCTGTAGGTTGTCTTTTCATTCTGTTTGTTTCCTTTGCTGTGCAAAAGCTTTTAAGTTTAATTAGGTCCCACTTGTTTATTTTTGTTTTTATTTCCATTACTCTAGGAGATGGATCCAAAAATATATTGCTGCAATTTATGTCAAAGAGTGTTCTGCCTATGTTTTCCTTTAGGTGTTGTATCTTGTATCTGGTCTTACATTTAGGCCTGTAATCCATTTTGATTTTATTTTTGTATATGGTATTAGAGAAAGTTCTAATTTCATTCTTTTACATGTTGCTGTCCGGTTTTCCCAGCACTCGTGATTGAAGAGATTGTCTTTTCTCCATAGTATATTCTTGCCTCCTTTGTCAAAGATTAATTGACCAGAGGTGTGTGGGTTTATTTCTGGGCTTTCCATCCTGTTCCATTGATCTATATTTCTGTTTTTGTGCCAGTACATACTGTTTTGATTACTGTAGCTTTGTAGTATAGTCTGAAGTCAGGGAGTCTGATTCCTCCAGCTCTGTTTGTCTTTCTCAAGTTTGCTATGGCTATTCAGGGTCTTTTGTGTTTCCATACAAATTAAAAAATTTTTTGTTCTAGTTCTGTGAAAAATGCCATTGGTAGTATGATAGGGATTGTATTGAACCTGTAGATTGCCTTGGGTAGTATAGTCATTTTGACAGTATTGATTCTTCCAATACAAGAACACAGTATATTGTTCCATCTGTTTGTGTCATCTTTGATTTCTTTCATCAACATCATAGAGTTTTCAGAGCACAGGTCTTTTGCCTCCTTAGCCTGATTTATTCCTAGGTATTTTATTCTTTTTGATGGGATGGTAAATGAGATTGTTTCCTTAATTTCTCCTTCTGATCTTTCATTGTTAGTGTATAGAAATGCAACAGATTTCTGTGTGTTAATTTTGTATCCTGCAACTTTACCAAATTCATTGATGAGCTCTAGTAGTTTTCTGGTAGCTTCTTCAGGATTTTCTATGTATAGTATCATGTCATCTGCTAACAGTGACAGTTTTACTTCTTTTCCAGTTTGGATTTCTTTTATTTCTTTTTCTTCTCTGATTGCTGTGGCTAGGACTTCCAAAACTATGTTGAATAAAAATGGTGAAAGTGGACATCCTTGTCTTGTTCCTGATCTTAGGGGAAATTCTTTCAGCTTTTCACTGTTAGTATAATGATAGCTGTGGGTTTGTCATATATGGCCTTTATTATGCCCACTTATGGAGAATTTTTATTATGCCCACTTTTGTCATATATGGCCTTTTTCTGTGCCCACTTTCTGGAGAATTTTTATCATAAATTGGTGCTGAATTTTGTCAAAAGCTTTTTCTGCATCTATTGAGATGAACATATGGTTTTTATTCTTCAATTTGTTAATGTGGTGTATCACAGATTGATTTGCAGATATTGAAAAATCCTTGCATCCCTGGGATAAATCCCACTTGATCATGGTGTATGATACTTTGAATGTATTGTTGGATTCGGTTTGCTAGTATTTTGTTGAGAATTTTTGCAACTATGTTAATCAGTGATATTGGCCTTTAATTCTCTTTTTTTGTGGTATCTTTGTCTGGTTTTTGTATCAGGGTCATTATGGTCTGACAGAATGAGTTTGGGAGTGTTCCTTCCTCTGCAACTTTTTGGAATAATTTCAGAGAGATAGGTGTTAACTCTTCTCTAAATGTTTGGTAGAATTCACCTGTGAAGCCATCTTGTCCTGGACTTTTGTTTTTGGGAGTTTTTAAATCACAGATTCAATTTCAGGCTTGTAATTGGTCTGTTTATGTTTTCTATTTCTTCCTGGTTTAGTCCTGGGAGATTGTACCTTTCTAAGAATTTGTCCATTTCTTCTAGGTTGCCCATTTTATTGGCATATAGTTGCTTGTAGTATAGTCTCTTATGGTCCTTTGTATTTCTGTGGTGTCAGTTGTAACTTCTCCTTTTTTATTTCTAATTTTATTGATTTGGGCCCTCTCCCTTTATTTCTTGATGAGTCTGGCTAAAAGTTTGTCAATTTTGTTTATCTTTTCAAAGGACTAGCTTTTAGTTTCTTTGATCTTTTCTGTTGTTCTCTTAGTCTCTATTTCATTTATTTCTGCTCTGATCTTTATGATTTCTTTCCTTCTACTAACTTTGGGTTTTCTTTTTTCTTTTTTCTCTAGTTGCTTTGGGTGTAAGGCTAGGATTTTTATTTGAGATTTTTGTTGTTCCTGAGGTAAGCTTGTATCACTATAAACTTCCCTCTTAGAACTGCTTTTGCTGTGTCCCATAGGTTTTGGATTGTCCCATTTTCATTTTCATTTGTCTCTAGGTATTCTTTAAATTTCCTCTTTGGCTTCTTTGGTGATCCATTGGTTGTTTAGTGTTACTCTGTTGTTGTTTTTTTAATATTTATTTATTTTCTTTATTATTATTAGTTTTGGCAGCGTCAGGTCTTAGTTGCTGCATGCGGGATCTTCTGTTGCCACGCGTGGGCTCTTCGTTGTGGTTCTTGGGCTTCTCTCTAGTTGTGGCGTGTGGGTTTTCTCTCTCTAGTTGTGGCGCGTGGGCTCTGTAGTTTGTGACATGTGGGCTCTCTCGAGGTACACAAGCTCAGTAGTTGTGGCACACGGGCTTAGTTGCCCCGCGGCATGTGGGATCTTAGTTCCCTGATCAGGAATCGAACCCACGTCCCCTGCATTGGAAGGTGGATTCTTTACCACTGGACCACCAGGGAAGTCCCAGTGTTACTCTGTTTTTGAAGGTCATTTTTATTAACCTATACCATAACAACATGTTCTAACACAACACCAACATGTGTTTACTGACTGCTTTAAAGATTCTTTAGACCTGAAACTGCTCCAGTAGAACCAAGACAGAACATTGAATGTGTATATTAGAAAGCCCATAGCTAACTTTAGAACAAAATTGGGTTCAAGAAGTTAGCCAGGGCCTTCCCTGGTGGTGCAGTGGCTAAGAATCTGCCTGCCAATGCAGGGGACACAGGTTCGAGCCCTGGTCTGGGAAGATCCCACATGCCGCAGAGCAGCTAAGCCCATACACCACAACTACTGAGCCTGCGCTCTAGAGCCTGCGAGCCACAACTAATGAGCCCACATGCCACAACTACTGAAGCCCGTGCACCTAGAGCCTGTGGTCTGCAACAAGAGAAGCCACCACAATGAGAAGCCTGCGCACCGCAACAAAGAGTAGCCCCTGCTCACCACAACTAGAGAAGACCTGCATGCAGCAATGAAGACCCAACGCAGCCAAAAATAAATAAATAAATGAGAAGTTAGCCAGGCCAATTCCCATGAATCCTAGTCACTAGTGGTAGGAGGCGGGTAGCACCCAGGGAGTGGATGAAAGTGTCAGGAGCATGAAAGCATCTTCAGAAACATCCCTAGAGTAGAGACCACCACATTTTTTATCTTCTATCTCTATTTTTTTTATGTTTTTTTATTGTGGTAAAAGTCATATAACATAAAACATACTATCTTAACTGTGCAGTTCAGTGGCACTAAGTACATTCACATTGTTGTCAGCACTCACCATCATCCATCTCTCGAATTTTTCAACTTCCTAAGCCAAGACTCTGTCCCCACTAAACACTAACTCCCCATCCCCCTCCCCTCCAGCCCCTGGCATCCACCAGTGTGCTTTCTAACTCTGTGAATTCGACTATTCTAGGTACCTCGTATAAGTGGAATCAAACAGTGTTTGTCTGCACCTAATGTATATTGGAATGCATTTTTAAGGTTAACAGAAGGTAGCTTCTGTTCCTATTAATGGGGTTTCCAAAATAATGTTTTATTTTATTATATTTGTTAATATTACCAAAAGTCTTATCCTTATTTTATATATATATATATATACACATATATATATGTATATATATATATTTAGAAACCAAATGTGATTTGAAATGTTGCATAACTTTTTTTTAACATCTGTATTGGAGTATAATTGCTTTACAGTGGTGTTAGTTTCTGCTGTATAACAAAGTGAATCAGCTATACGTATACATCTATCCCCATATCCCCTCCTTCTTGCGTCTCCCTCCCACCCTCCCTATCCCACCCCTCTAGGTGGTCACAAAGCACCGAGCTGATCTCCCTGTGCTATGCAGATGCTTCCCACTAGCTATCTATTTTATATGTGTTAGTGTATATATGTCCATGCCACTCTCTCACTTCGTCCCAGCTTACCCTTCCCCCTCCCCGTGTCCTCATGTCCATTCTCTACGTCTGCATCTTTATACCTGTCCGGTTCTTTAGAACCATTTTTTTTTAATTCCATATATATGTGTTAGCATACTGTATTTGTTTTTCTCTTTCTGACTTACTTCACTCTGTATGACAGTCTCTAGGTCCATCCACCTCACACAAATAACTCAATTTCATTTATTTTTATGGCTGAGTAATATTCCACTGTATATATGTGCCACATCTTCTTTATCCATTCATCTGTCAATGGACACTTAGGTTGCTTCCGTGCCCTGGCTACTGTAAATAGAGCTGCAATGAACATTGTAGTACATGACTCTTGATTTTTTATTTTATTTATTTTATTTTTGGCTGTGTTGGGTCTTCATTGCTGCACACAGTCTTTCTCTCGTTGCAGCAAGGGGGGCTACTCTTCAATGCAGTGTGTGGGCTTCTCATTGCGATGGCTCCTCTTGTTGCAGAGCACGGGTTCTAGGCACAGAGGCTTCAGTAGTTGTGGTGCGCGGGCTCAGCAGTTGTGGTTCGTGGGCTCTAGAGTGCAGGCTCAGTAGTTATGGCACACGGGCTTAGTTGCTCCGCAGCATGTGGGATCTTCCCAGACCAGGGCTCGAACCTGTGCCCCCTGCATTGGCAGGCGGATTCTCAAGCACTGCGCCACCAGGGAAGCCCCTACATGACTCTTTGAATTATGATTTTCTCAGGGTATATGCCCAGTAGTGGGATTGCTGGGTCATATGGTAGTTCTATTTTTAGTTTTTTAAGGAACCTCCATACTCTTCTCCATAGTGGCTGTATCAATTTACATTCCCACCAACAGTGCAAGAGGGTTCCCTTTTCTCCACACCCTCTCCAGCATTTACTGTTTGTAGATATTTTGGTGATGGCCATTCTGACCATCAGATACCTCATTGTAGTTTTGATTTGCATAAAATATTGCATAACTTTTAAAATTATTGGTTTAATACTTTATGGTACAGTAATTTGAAGGTCTGGTTTTAAGCTCATTTTATTTCATTACTTGGTTAACTGAAAAAAGTATCTCATGAAGATGAGTAGAGTCAAATGGAAGAAAGATATATATCATTAGCTGTGTTTGTTAAATTACAATACTCATTTATTCATCACATTCACCAATACACAAAAGTTTTGGGTTGAAATTCAGCTAGCAAATTTAAATCCTCTCTGATACCCATCACTTGTTCTTGCAAACTAATCAGAGAGTGTTCCATTTTTATAATTTTAATAAATGGTTTGAAAGACTGAAAATTTTAACTTGGAACATTTTAAGCAGGTTAGAAAATTCTGTTTCCAACTTTTGAAGTGGGGAAGTATGAAAAATTTAACAAGTGACACATCATTTTCAGTAACAAAATCACATAATAATAATAGAAATAGTTCCAAAACAAAACAGTGCATAAAAATGATCCTCCATGGACAAAGGAAATAGTTTAACCTTGAGTATATTTTATTTTGGTTTCCAAAAGTAGCCACCAGGAACTTGCCATGTCAGAAAGCATTTACAAATTTGGAACAGTCTTTTTACATAAGAAAACTGTGTATATCATCTTTAACTTTCATAACTCTTTTTAAAAACTTTTCTGTGAGAACTAGTGAGCATCTGCGTGGTACAGAAGATTTTCATAGTCATTTCCTATCATTAAAAATCACTATCGGGGGCTTCCCTGGTGGCGCAGTGGTTGAGAGTCCGCCTGCCGATGCAGGGGACGCGGGTTCGTGCCCCAGTCCGGGAAGATCCCACATGCCGCGGAGCGGCTGCGCCCGTGAGCCACGGCCGCTGAGCCTGCGCGTCCGGGGCCTGTGCTCCACAACGGGAGAGACCACTGTGAGACGCCTGCGTACCGCAAAAAAAAAAAAAAAAATCACTATCGGGAATTCCCTGGTGGTCCAGTGGTTAGGACTCGGCACTTTCAGTGCCGTGGCCCGGGTTCAGTCCCTGGTCGGGGCACTAAGATCCCACAAGCCGTGTCATGGCCCAAAAAACAAACCAAAAAAATCACTATAAATAACTCTAGTTCAGATTTTTTTGCTAATACATCTTTATTGAGGTATATTGACATGTAATAAACAGCACATATTTAAGGTGTACAATTTGAGTTTGGACCCATGTACATTCTCACCAGCACAATCAAGGTAATGAACACGTCCATCATTCTGAAAAGTTTTCCCACGCCCCTGGGAATCCACACACACCCCCATCCTGAGGCGACGGCTGATCTGCTTTCTCTCACTGTAGATGTGTTTGCATTGTCTAAAATTTGACAGAAATTCAGTCATACAGTGTATACTTTTTTTGGTCTGGCTTTCTTTTACACAGCATGATTATTTTGGGATTCACCATGTCATTGCATGTACAATAGTTCATTCTTTTATTAGTGAGCACTGTTCCGTTATATGGCCACACCCTAATTCATTTATCTATTCACCAGCTGATGGACCGTGGCCTCATTTTCCAGTCCTTACTTGAGATGTGAGCTTCTTATTTCTGTTAAATGAGTCAGTCAAGATCTAGGATGTGGGATGGGAGACGAGCCAGTACTTAGGGCTGATGTCAAGTGTGGCATAATCCTACAGACTCTCCACTTCAACAAGAACGGGACCAAGCAGCCTGGAGGTTCCTGCGTGAAGAACGTTCTCTGGGAAGAGATGAGCCATCTTTGTGTTTGTCACTGATCCCCAAGCTCAGCTGTGGAATTCTCTGGTCCTCTGTGAAGCCAAGCTATTATTTCTTCTAAAACATCTTTATATCCTGAAGGGAAAAGAATGTGTGTGTGTGCATATGTGTGTGTGTGTGTGTGTGTGTGTGTGTCACAAAAATGTGAGACTTGCTTAATGAGATTCATATCAAGAAATGGCTGGCAAAGTTCCCATGAAAACGCCCTTGCTCGACTCTGCACGACCCATCATGCAGTCACCACTGGGCCCTACATAATGAACCCAGGGTCAGTTCAGAATTCAAATGTGTAATTTGACCCAGCTGTTTAACGGTCTACCACAATAAAAGGGTAATCCTAACAGCTCTAAAGCTATTTCTAGCGCAGATCCTTACCCCAGCAGTCAAGTTACAGCCAACCATGCCCACATGTTTCCTAAGGGAAAAGCAGAATTAGAAAAGGGCAGTCTCTCCATTTGTTTTAACCTCTCTGATCTAAGATGAATCTACTTATCAGAAGTCTTGTGGGAAAGCCACAGAAGGTCTTCTTTCCCTGGGCAATAATACAGCTTCAAGTAACGTGTGCACTCTCACAACCCCGACCTCCTGGCCGTGCTCCGCCCCGGGGGAGGGGGAGAGAGAGGAGGAGGGGCTTCTAATGCCCTTCAAGGCACACCAAATCATCTTCTGCCCGTTTCTTTCTTCGGACCAAGAATTTAATTGAAAAAGAACTTTAAGTCTAACTAAGTATATGTTTCAGAACTCCTACCATTTTACCTACATTAAAGTGACTGGGGATGGAGAAGAGTCAGTTAGAGATAACGGTACCGCCCACCCATTCTAAAAGTCGACTTGGGCAACAACAACAACAGGCCCTCTGCCTGGGTATGTAGGTGTGTCTCTGAAACATCTAAGGAAAGGTTGTCAATCTGAGACCATCTTCAAGTTTCCGTAAAACAACCAGGGATGAGCTTGATGACCTTGCAAATTCCCTTCCCGGTCTGACATTCTGCAATCTGATGGGAAGAGACTTGGAGAACCAGAAACAATTCTGCAAGGACGTTCTTTTTAAAGGTGTTTCTCAACATTTGTTCCATTTCTGTCTTTAAGTCCACATGCAGAATATGTCATCACTCTTTCTTCGCTGCTCCAGTAACCTACCATGTCACCATCTGAGGTCGTGCTGCCCACTCACTGAGGGCCACGGGCTGTCTTGTTCACCTGTGTGTGTGTCTCTAGAATCCAGTGCAGCGCCTGGCAGCAAGTAGGGACTCAGTAAACGTTACTGGGGAGCGACTGAAGAAATTCGATGGATGGATGGATGCCCAGTGTGTAGTGCTAGGATCACGGGGTGGAATAACTCAGAAGACAGCTGTGGCCCTTTGGGAGGCAGGAAAAGAGGACGGCTCGAATCCAATGAAAAATTAGAGAGAGTCTGGCAGAGACAGAAGTGCAACTTCTCCATCGCAATTACTCATGGACCGCCCTGGCTGGAGCCTCTCTATAGCTCTAGGTTTCTTATCCGATGGCCTAGTATCTGCTAGTCTAAGGGATTTCCTCTGTGCTTCCACCTTTCAGATAAATTACCCTCCAGGACCTAAGCTCGCTGAGCAGGAATCTTTGTCATTTTGAGTAGCTTCTATGTATGTCCATATATTTATTATGAACACAATGTATTTCAAGTGTCTAGGACAGTGCCTGGCGCTTAATAGATACCCAGTGTATATTTATTGAATGAGTGGATACATTCAGAATGAGAAAGTTCACTCTGAGTCTGAAGCGAGAGCCATTATTTTCTGACCAAGCCGATATTTTTTGTGGTGCAGAGTGGTTGCAGACTTTGAAAACACAAGGCTTAGGTGAACGAATGACGGCAAACAGGCTCTACAGAGCAAAGCAGTGGGGTGGATGGGCCAGCTGCCTGGCTGCAAGGCCCAGCTTTGCCCCTTAGGGGCCGCGCGTTCAGGAGCCTCCAGGTGCCTCTGTCCCCCGCAGCCGCGTGGGCTTAACGACAGCACCTTCCTCTCAGGGTTTTTATGAGGATTAAGTAAATCAGTATGCAAAACGCATGCAGAAAAGAGCCTGGTGCATCCTGCTAAGTACTATATATGCCGCGTTTATTAGGGTTTTTCTGGATCCCTTGAATTTGCTGAAATTGTATGCAATCATTAGCTGAGAGAAGAGTGTTGAATTCTCTTAGCAGTGTGGACCAGGCAGTCCTACGTGATCATCCAAATGGCTTTACTCCTCCATAGTCCCAGAGGGTCAGCAGGATAGCAGCTCTAATAACTTGAAAACAACGTTTGCAGTTACTACCCTTTCTGCAGAAGCCCAGCGCTGTGGAGATGAATCGAATGCATACATCAAGTTATAATCCAGGAACGGTCTTTATTAAAGCTAAAATACAGCCAAGAATCCCAGCCCGTCACCCTACCCCCGCCCACCCCCCACCCCCCGCCGGAAAAAAAATGTCCCCACTGAAAAGGTAAACTGGACCAACTGCTTAGTCTCCACAAGGAAAGGTCTCCCGGCCGTCACTGCACTAGGCTGCAGCTCCTATAGGTTCAGGGATTCAGTCCCTGTTGCAGGAACCAAAGTTCCGGGCGTTTTGCTAAATTCCATTTTTGTTCTATAGCCACTTCTCAGATTATGACGCCATGGAGGCAGGGACTGTGTCCTCCGGAGCCCATCTGTCCTCCACTTGGCCCTGCACGATCACTACACAGGGGCCCCGCGCCACACCCGACATTCTCACACAGGAAACTGCTTAAAATCCGGGCTGCCTTAAAAGGAAACAGAGGGGCAGAGCACAAGATTCATAGACCTAAACTCTGTATAGCTTATATAAGGCTATATAAAAAGATGCTCACTGAGGCAGAAAGCTGTGAGCTCTCTAGACAATGTCTTTATTTACATACATTTTGACAGGCATATATAATGATGATATAGATGATATTTATTGAAAAGGAGAAGTGTTCACTGCATGATCAGTTTTTCAAAAGTGATGAAAACGTGTATTGTGCAATATCACTTTTCAAAAAATGAAATAAAACTCTCCCTATATAGCTTTTTTACCTCAAGTATAAATAGTAACCATATGTATGTAGTACTTTATTCATTATTTTAGTGGTTTAAATTTTTAAAATTAATAGGGCTTCCCTGGTGGCGCAGTGGTTGGGAGTCCGCCTGCCGATGCAGGGGACACGGGTTCGTGCCCCGGTCCGGGAAGATCCCACATGCCGCGGAGCGGCTAGGCCCGTGAGCCATGGCCGCTGAGCCTGCGCGTCCAGAGCCTGTGTTCCGCAGCGGGAGAGGCCACAGCAGTGAGAGGCCCGCGTACCGCAAAAAATTAATTAATTAATTAATAATAGAATACGTAGCACTTAATGAATTGTTAATGAATACGTATCACTTTTGAAGAAAGAAACAAACTTTTCTTAAACTCACAAAACTGCCAAAGAGAGGAAGCGAAGCCAAAGGAATCCGTTTCTGATAGAGGGATTTCAAAACCGAAGGCCTTTCTTTGGGGAGGGGCTGTCTGCCCTAACTCCCTATGTCATGTCACACCTCCGTCCTGTTCCCCACTCACACGGTCAGAGCCCCGGGTGGCATCTTGTTGAGGCATATGGCTGCCACGTCCCTGCCTAGAGTCCTAGGGTCACCCCTGTGGTCCGTACAAGGGACTTGGTACATGAGTCCATCACCTCTGTATTCAACAGGCAGCCCCATGCTTGGACTGCTAAGAGGTAACACCCTATAAAAAAGAAACATGAAGGAGAAAGAAGCGATTCACTGGGATGACACCCAATACTGACTTTGAGAAAGAGGCCAGTTTCTTCCCAAAGGTAAGTGAGCATGCCTGGAGAAGCGGCCTCTGCTGGGTAGGTATGCGATGCCAACCTTGATCTGTCACAAGCATTACTGAAGAAAGCGCTCTGAGGGCACGTGCCAGCTTTAATTAATAGCTAACCATCCCATATTGGAGATGGTTTTTCCTGCTGGAGTGGAATTTTCCATGAGACTTACTGACAATATTTTATGTCAAATAAGTTAAAAATCGAGCTGAAAGGTCCAGGCTGGAATGGGGTGATCAAGAAAGGAAGGCGGAACAGAAGTGCCGAGGGCACAGTTTAATGTACTGTTACATCCCTGGCGCAGTCAGTTACTCAAATGCGTTAGCAAACATAAGGACTTGAAGGTAACCTCTGAAACACAGAATTCAAGAAAAGTAGGGCATTCTTGGCCCTCGTTTAATTGCTACCTCTGAGGAGAGCAAACCCAACCGCTAAGAGGCAACGCCTGCAAATTCCCTTCCAGTGAATCTTTCCAGGGCCCTAAATTCAAACAGCTGGAATTATCATTCAAGCACCATCCACTTAGCCTTTGAAAATGAGGGATCTGTCTCCTGATGGGAAATGCGCATTTCGTTTCACCAGCGGGACACAGTGTTCTGGGCCTCGTTTATTCTCCACATAAACAGCCTTTGTGGAGGATCGTGTGTTTGGCATTTACTACTTAACACAGGTTACAGCAAATTCATTTCTGTCATGAAAAGTTCCAAGTGTACAGAGGAAGTGAAGAAGAATAAAAACCTTATAACAAAACAACCTCTGCTTCCCAAGTTTTCAATTGCAAATAACAAAAAAGGTGGCTTGAAAACATCACTAAATTCCGTTTTAAACATCCGAAATTCATAAGGGGAGACCCAGTCATGGGAAGAGGAAGTAATAAAATAAATAACCGAGCAATGAAAACTTGGTGGCCCAGATGGTGGAGGACGAGTAAGTCAGCATCGTGTCCGGACAGGGAAGCCAAGCGCCCGCGCCGCGTCCTCAATCCTGCCTCGAGTGGGGAAAGTGATATGCAGCTCAAATCCCTAGAACTTATAACTACAGGTACTTTAAGAGGAGGAGAAAACCTTTGCATAGTAAAGCCCAGACTCTTGGGCTTCCAAACTGGGTCCCAAACAAGAGATATCAACGCACTCATACTGGCGTGTAAAACTACCCGGCATGCAGCAACCTAGATGGACCAAGAGATGATCATACTAAGTGAAGTAAGCCAGACAGAGAAGGACAAATACCACACGACATCCCTTATATGTGGAGTCTAGAAAAGTGATACAATTGAACTTATTTACAAAACGGAAGTAGAGACATAGAAAACAAACTTATGGTTACCAGAGGAGAAAGGGGTGGACGGATAAATCGGGAATTTGGGGTTAACAGATACACACCACTATGTATTCAATAGATAAGCAGCAACAAGGACTTACTGCAGAACACAGGGAACTACATTCAATATCTTGTAATAACATATAATGGAAAAGCATCTGAAAAAGGACATGTATATGTATATACACATCTAGATATAGATCTGAATCACTTTGCTCTATACCTGAAACATCGAAAATCAACCACACTTCAATTTTTAAAAAAGGAAGCCCCCCCCCAAAAAATCCACAAAACAAACAAACAAAAAGATACCCAACATGTATTTGTATCTCTGTTTTCTAAATCAATTAAATATGTCTTGGCCCTGAGGCACCAACCTGGCAGAAAATCCAGCCTGATGGGGCTTTGCGAATTTCCCGTTCTACGTGGCCCTGGGCTCAAGCAGGATCAGGGGACTGAGGAAGGGCCTGTGGACCAGGGGCTCCCGCCCGTGTCCACGTGGCCCTCATGTCGGTAGGTTGTCCACTTCTTCCTGGCTGAGCGTCAGCGTGAAGACCCAAGCCAAGGCTTCCAGGTCGGGCTGGCTACTCCTGGAGGGCACACGGCTCAGGTGACCCATCCAAGACATTGTGGGTACACAAGGCACAGTTCTGCCCCCAGGGGGGAACCCCACAGGCCTAAACTCAAGCCATCCACCCTCTCTCCAGGGTGTCACACTCCTCTCTTCCTGTCCACGCAGCAGCCTCCTTCCCCTTCACTGGTGGTAGAGAAGGTGCAGGACGATTTCAGCCTCATAACTGCCTTCCCCCAACCAAAGGGGTAATCGGACTCTAGCCCAGATATTACAAACCAGACGCCTGAAGGCAAAATTCTGAGTTGTTTTGCCCCACACTCTGTTTGTTTTTGTTACTTGCCAACACACACCCACACAAATCTAGAATTTGCACATAAAAACCCAGCTTCCTATTGTTTATTGAAAACTCAAGTGCTCTGGAAATATCAGGCCTACGTGCCCACGTGCCGTTAACTGATTGGAGCTAATGGCTTTTCATGGGACTGTGTTCTCTGCTTTGCCACAGTCTCCACTATGCCCTATTGTTGCCATAAGGCCACTTCACAAACTTACATTACCTACTTGTGAGAATCAGGTTTGGCAATACTTGATCTAGGCCTTAGGACACAGATATGTGGCTGCATTTCTAGGGATAGGAAAAGGAATTCTTTCAGATTTCCCAAAGAACAAGACAAAACAATGTTTCAATAGCTTATCCTGTTATATACGTACAAATATGATTCCTTTGATGGCAAAGCACAGGAGGAGCTAACCACCAGCAACTTCCCAGTCGCACTTGGCACGCAGCCACCAATTCATCCACGTGTTAGAGAAAGAAACCCTTCCGATACTTGTTAAAATGGTGAGGCAGACTTAGGACTGTTGTGATCCGTACAGGGCCCACTGCAAAGGGGTTTTGTAGCAGGGGAGAGACTGGGCTCAACTCCGGATACAAAGAAAAGTGGTCATTTAGAGTCAAAGGGCAGGATGAGGGCAAATAGATGGAAAATTACTAAGAGGAATCATCAAGGGTGACAGGGGATTTCTGGCTAAAACAAGCTACCAGGACTCCTGCTGAAAGCGGGCCAGGCTGATCGGATATCCATCACCTGGGGTCGAGGGATGAGGAACTTGGTCAGATTTCAGGGGTGGTCACATATTGAGGGTGGGGTTCTGGTGGGGCTGATGTAAGGCTCCCCAGAGCCCGGGCCTCCTTGAAAAGGCGCTCAGAGGAGCCTGACTGGAGTGCGGCCCGGGAGAGCCCTTGTCCTGCCTCCTCTCCTCGGAGACAGCCCCCGCCCTCCCAAAGCCCAGAAGGCCTGTCACCGGCTGGCAGTGTCTGTAAAATGCCAGCCTTTCCTCCCGCAGTTCAAGGAGCTGTGACTAAAATTTCCTTGGGGCAAATCCCCAAAACAGCAGGGATTGCGGCTGGTGAAAGGCGGCACTAAGTGACCGGTGGCGTTAACCGTGTATCCCAACAGCGGAAACAAGAGAGCTAGCCTGGAAGTGATAGCGGCCAGGAGCTCAGCCCCACCACTGTCCACTGAGGGCACACACCCCTCCCAGGTGCTGTGTCACCACACAACAATTGAAGGGAGGAGGCTGTATCACACGTCACAGAAAAATACTAGAATGCATGCAAGTAGACTTGTTGTTGGGCAACCTCCCAACATCCATCTCACTCCCTGAATCAGAACGACACAGTTCTAGAGTGAGATTTCTAATGTATCTGAGTCTCAAGGACGACTTAAGATAGGAGCAGACCCTCTTTCCTGGGCCCAGGCCACCAGATGTACACCCAGAAAGGGAGCTCACCCCACTGCCTTGGCACATTCAACCGCAGGAATCAGCGCTCCATATTGCTTCTAAGACTCCCATCTGTCCAGTGAAGACACTCAGCACACCATGTAAGCAGTGCATTTTTGCCTTCGAAACGTCTCTCATATTTCCAAGTCCAGTCTCCAAGCCGCTTGACCTGAAGTGTGTTTGTCTTTAGAAAGCAGCCATTCTTGACAAAATGCACACACAGAGGACTTCCCTGGTCGCTCAGTGGTTAAGAATCTGCCTGCCAATGCAGGGGACACGGGTTCGAGCCCTGGTACAGGAAGATCCCACATGCCGCAGAGCAACTAAGCCCGTGCGCCACAACTACTGAGCCTGTGCTCTAGAGCCCGCGAGCCACAACTACTGAGCCCGCGTGCCACAACTACTGAAGCCCACACGCCTAGAGTCCATGCTCCGCAACAAGAGAAACCACCGCAATGAGAAGCTCACGCACCACAACGAAGAGTAGCCCCCACTCGCCACAACTAGAGAAAGCCCGCGCAGCAACAAAGACCCAACACAGCCAAAAATTAAAAAAAAAAAAAAAATGCACACACAGAGAGACAGCTATCTACCTGCTAGAGCCTCCACGAGAGCCGCGCCCCTCCCTCTCCAACGCCTCCACTTCTAAATTGCAAGCTACAATTTTTGGCATGAGCATTAGAAACCATGATACATAAGAAGGTTAGGGAAAGGAGAAACATGATTTACTCTTCTCCCTCCCACCGGGCTACCTGAATTTCTAAAGGTAGCGGGTACGCTCAGATTTTTCTTTAGGGTTAAGTACGCAAGAAACTCAATGATCAGAAATGAGGCTAATGATAAATGCCTTTCTTCAGTCCTCATAGCCCTCTTCTCAAAGAGGTCCACAGAGCGGGAAAGATATAGGAGACAAAAGAGATAAAGAAAAATCTAGGGCAAACCAAAAAAGTAGAAAACTTCACAGCAGTGTTCTTGAAATCTAAACTGAATCCTGATTCATCAAATATTTTGAGTTTGAATCCTAAGATCAATCTCTTCTTTTCCATTAAAAAGAAAATATCTACCTACTAACATTGTATAGAACAAGTAAGAAACAGAATCGAAAATATAAATTCAAGAATATTTTACACCTAACTGAAACCATGAAAAATTTAGAGAAGTGAAAGTAGCTAAAATAAGCCCTCATTCTTTTGTTAAACCTTTGCTGATGCCTGCTTAGAGCAGAGCCAGAGAAAGGCTTAAATACAAAGGAGAGGGAGGGTTGCCCTCTGATCAGCAGTCGTGAGAACATGGGGGAAGGCAGGAGACTGGCAGGGGGAGGGAGTCGGGAGTTAGGGGCTCAGGCCAGGGGTCCTACTGCCCCCTGCCTGGGTGCTTCCACCTCCCAGCAGCTGCCCTTTTTCCACCTGCAAAGCCCCTTCCCAAGTCCAACTGCTCTTACGAAGGTCTGTTATGGTGTGTTTGGTTAGAAGCCCCCAGCCTTCCTGGGCTCAATTGCTGCTGAGTCTTTTTAGATGTTAATTTGATGATTCACTCAAAGGCTTTCAAAAGAGGCTTTTAAGTAATGAAAGACGCAAAGGGGTTTTAAAGCCCTGGCAAGCGATTCTGGAAAGGTACAAAAGCATGCTGCAGAACTGGTTTGGCTTGGAACTGAAACCACACAGAGGAGAAAATGTTTGCAGTATAGGGAGGCGTCACTTCCAGAAGGGAACTTAGCAAGGGGCCCATTTCCCAGTGTGGTTTATTTATCTTAAGAGGTTTCTTCCCTGTCCACGTATCAGTATCACAGGAGACTGGAAACAATCACCAAGTAAAAACTCCTACATTTAAATATTTAAGATTCATATCCAAGCAATAAGTTTCCTATGATTAAATTTAATATATTAAGTTTCATTATAGAACTATTTGTTCATCAGTCTTGTCCAAGATGCAGGATTCTGGATGACTTTTACACTTAACTTTACTGTGGAATTTCCTTTCCATTTGCAAGATTTAAGTGTTTAACAAGTATTTGCTGGTGAAGGGATTAGCAGAAGCACTGGTGAGTCACACAAGAATCTGTTTACACACTAAACCGCTAAGACGGAGGGAAAGTGCAGAGGAGGGGTGTCTTCTCAGGGGAAAAGGTAGAGACTAGGATGCACGACCCCTCCAAGAGTGTGGCTGCCACCACTGAAGTCCACCCACACACCCGCCAGCCCCTACCAGAGCAGGGAGGGGCTCAAGTGACTTCTTTTCTTTTCTTTCTTTCTTCCTTTTTTTTTAAATGAAATATTTCAAACATATGGAAAGATGTAAAAAGGCATACAATCAATACCTTTTACTCCCCACCACCAACTTTTAAGAAATAAAACATTTCAAATAGTTCCCAGTGTAACCCTAATTCTCCTCTCTCCCTTCAAGAAGCAACTCCTGTATTGAATTGAGTGTCCTCATTTCCATGTTCCTTTACTAAGCGTGTATATATACTACTAAACACGAGTTAGGTATTATTTTGTACATTTTAAAGCCCCATCTGAATGCGTTACTGCAGGGCTGCCCCAAGATGTGCAGGGTCCTGGGCAAATATTTTTTGCAGGGTCCTTGAGTTGCCCAAAATTGTGTGTCAGCACCCTGCTGGCAGCCCAGTCTTGCTCTATGAAGTTCAGCCAGCAGGGGCCATCTGCCCTCAGTCCCAAGGAGGCACAGGCCAGAGCGCCTCCGGGCTTCTGGTCAACCTTACATGCTGTGCAGCAGGTTGTGGGAGAGGGCAAGTCCATGGTCTCTGCCTCAGCTCAGAACACCGTACCCAGACATCTGGGCCCAGGCACCGGAGAGGCGGGGTGGAGGAGTCCCTCCAAAGTGCAGGGACACCTAGACAGGAGGACCCAGGACAGGGGCCCAACTTGCCCCAGTCTAAGACTGGCACTGGTTTACTGTATGTCCACTTCCGCAACTCACGTTTGCCACTCAACACTGTGAGATCTCTCCACGTCGACCACCATAGCGCCAGCTCGTTCATTTTCATTGCTATTTAATGAATAGATAATTTCTTTATCCATTCTCCCGATGATGACATTTCCTTTGTTTCCAGTTTTCCACTATAAAAAACTCAGTGTTGGGGCTTCCCTGGTGGCGCAGTGGTTGAGAATCCGCCTGCCGAGGCAGGGGACACGAGTTCGTGCCCTGGACCAGGAAGATCCCACGTGCCGCGGAGCAGCTGGGCCCGTGAGCCATGCCCGCTGGGCCTGAGCGTCCAGAGCCTGTGCTCCTTAACGGAAGAGGCCACAGCAGTGAGAGGCCCGTGTACCACCAAAAAAAAAAAACAAAAAAACAACAAAAAAAAACTCAGTGTTGATTCAAACCTCAAACTCCAAACCCATACAAGTGGAGATGTGTTGTTACAAGGTCTTGGAAGCTATTTTTTCCCCCCACTCAGAGCAACGGCAAAGACAAATTTCCTTATTATTTCTCTTTGCTAAAAGTCAAATTTTTTTTTTCTTCTATTCAGCCCTTTCCCAGAGGACGTAGCCCTTTGAGGGTCTTGGAACCATGTGGAGTTCTCTTTTTTGTCTCCCTACTTGCATGGGCCCCCAAGACATTGTTTACCAAGCTCACGGGGCCAATCCAAGCATCTAGGTCACCAGACTGGCAAATACTCCCCCCACGGCAGTAGCTTCAGCAGTTGCTTACAACTCCCATTTCCAGCCCCCTTTCCATTTGTGACCCCTGGAAATTTCCTTGATCGTTTTCTGACCTCAGATAGGTTTTGAAAAGGATATTTGTTACATTTAACCTAACATTTCTAGGTATTTTGTATTTAGGTTGTTTTCACTTGGTTGTGGTTTGTCTGTTTGTTCTGGTGGTAGAATTAGCAGAGGTTCCAGTTTAGTTCATAGCGTTGTGTGTCTCGGGAGCAGGGCACAGGGCGTTAGTTTTTGCTGGTAAAGTTCTAGCAGACCAAGCAGGGCTCAGGTTCAACCACTGTGGCAGCAGCTGCCCCACATCTAGAGTGAAGCTGACTGGGGCAAAAGCAGCAGCTCACCAGAGGCGCCGCTTCCGGGGCGCTGTTCTCAGAGCCATTCTTGGAAGCCCCACGAGGGTCCTGCCCCTTCAGCTCTTCCAGCGACCCTGGCAGAAGCGGATTCCCTTTGTCAAAGCTCTTCCTCCTTAAAACAGGAAGAGTGCTATCTGTTATCTCCAGCTGAACCCGGCCTGACACAAACACCAGAAGCCTAAAGATAGAAGTGATTAAATATATAAAAAAGGAATCAGCCATATTTGTAATTGAAGAAATGCAAATTAAAGCAAGATACATTTTTTAAAATTTTCCTATTATTTTCTAAAGAGACATTTCACCTATCACATTGGCAAATATTCAAAATATAATGCCCAGTCATGGTAGAGACTTGAGGAAGCAGAGATATCATACCATCATTCACTGCTGCTGCTAATATAGAATTAGTACAATCTTTCTGGACAAGAAAGTTTTAAAAACGTGTATGACCTCGGACCTAGTGATTCTACTTCTGAGAGTTTATCCTAAAGGAAAAATTAGGATGTGCACAAAGATTTAATTGCAAGAATGTTCAATGAATTGTAGTCTAACTTTTTTAAAAGGAAATTATGTCATGTTGAACAATTGAGGGCTGGTCAAATAAATTATGGCACGAACGTAATATAGAACACTATCCAGATTTAAAAAATCGATAGTAGAAGAATGCTAATAACGGGAAACTCTTGCCAATATATTAAATGAAAATAGCAGTTGTAAACAATGGGCACAAGAGGGTTCCATTTTTGGTAAAACAAGAAGTTGATAAAATAATGTTTTCAAAATATTAACTAATAATATGGATGAATCTCACAGACATCATTTTTTTTTAACACATTTTAAATATTTATTTATGTTTGGCTGTGTTGGGTCTTCGTTGCTGTGCACGGGCTTTCTCTAGTTGCGGCGAGCGGGGGCTGTTCTTTGTGCCGGTGCACGGGCTTCTCATTGCGGTGGCTTCTCTTGTTGCGGAGCATGGACTCTAGGCGTGCGGGCTTCAGTCGTTGTGGCAGACGGGCTCAGTAGTTGTGGCTCACGGGCTCTAGAGCGCAGGCTCAGTAGTTGTGATGCACTGGCTTAGTGGCTCCGTGGCATGTGGGATCTTCCTGTACCAGGGCTTGAACCCATGTCCCCTGCATTGGCAGGCAGACTCTTAACCACTGCGCCATCAGGGAAGTCCCTCCCGGACATCATTTTGAACAAAAGGAGCCAGATATAAAAAGTGCACATTAAAAGAAATGAAAATGGTGTTTACCTTCATGTGTGGGAGGCAGGGGTGCAGGGAGAATGGATATTGACTGGGAAGGAACATAAGGGAAACTTCCAGGGTGCTGGAAATATTTTCTGTCTTGAGCTGGGATGTCAGCATGTAGGTGTCCACAAAAGTAAAACTGTTTTGAGTTGTGCACTTAAGATGAGTGTTCTTCAGGCACTTTATTGTTTGTATGATAAACCTCAATTTAAGAAAAGTAAAAATCTTTCTGCTGATTGTCCCATGCCCTGCCCCTAAACACCTCTACCATCATATTAGAGCATCCAGTATGGTCGGTCACCTGTTCAACGTCTGGAGAGAGGTGTGAGGGAGCGGTAGTCCGAGCAGCAGCAGAGTTAACACCCAGGGGCGTTATCTCGGCTTAGTCTCTGATCCTACCCATGAGGATAACCCCATCTTAAACTGTCCTAGGGTACGAAAAGATGAGAGGAGAATATGCCCCAGGAGAGGAGGGGGATGAAGGTGAGCGGTGGGGAGCACAGACACTGAAAATATCTAGTTCATGAAATTCCTAAGCAGAGAAAGTGGTTAAATGCCTCCCATTGCAAAGGTATGAAGGAAGGAGGGAAAGAGAGAGGAAGGAAGGAAGGAAGGAAGGAAGGAAGGAAAGGAGGGAGGGAGGAAGGGAGGAAAGCAGAGAGGGAAGGAAGGAGCAAAAAAGACTTAAAAGATGTAGATAAAATATAATAGAATTATGGATGATTTTTAAAATTTTCGCTTGTCTGTATTTTCTAAATTTTTGTTTTTTACAATTGTGTATTATTTTTGCAATAAGAAAAGGAAGCTGTTTGTTCGTGCTTCACGATACTTACACTGCATGCCGTGGTGGGAAGTCAACAGTTCCTAACAGGTCCTGTTCAATTTTGACCTTAGGTCAATCCACCCTGGTTTTACGTGACCTCAGGTGGTCCCACCCTTGTCTATGAGCATCTTGGGTGATTTATCACCTTTAGGATTGTGCAAGCAACATGACATTGTTGGGAGTCTTTTTTCTTGATAACAAATTACTAAAGACATAACCCAGAAAGAAAGTGTGCCCAGGCGCACGTATGCGCAGAGCAGGCTGGTTTCTCTCCAGCGCTACACACAGGTGGGCCCTAGGCACAGAGCCGCAAAGGAGCGGGTGGGTTACCTTAGGCCACCAGGGCCTCGGCTTTCCATGCTCCTCCCCGCTTTCAACACTTGTTCCCAGGAAACGTTCTGTAGTCTCTTTCATACTGAATTTAAAAGCACTTAGAGAGAGATCAGAGCTCTCAAGGGGCTCAGAATCTAAGATCAGAATCTAAGCAGAGACGCTCTAGTTGCAGATTTCTGCAAAAACAATCAACCGCTGCACAGGTGTTTTAATGATAGAATAGGAAGCCTGCGTCAGCCCTTGAATAAAAGCTGCCACCAAGTCTGCCACTCTAAGGCCCTGACCCCACCCCAGCTCCCACCCCAGGCACTGCTCCACGTTCCCTGTTCCTGCCTGGGATGGTCCGTGGTTGTTGGCACGTTGTAAAGCCATGTCAACATTGACTGGACCCCATTCTACACTCAGTTTGGTGACCAGACGCCACTGAACAGAAAGCTTGAGGCAGGCTGTATTGCCCCAAGAGGCTTCTCTGGGGGAGGTGGGCTCATCAAGTACCAGAAAGATGCAAGTACAGACGGTCCCCAACTTACAGTGGTTTGACTTACAATTTTTCCACTTTATGATGCTGCAAAAGTGAAACACATTCAGCACTCGCTGTCACTGTCCAGCATCACGAGAGACGATGGTCCCGCATTTCCCTGGTCCAGGAAAAGATCCAAATTCCAAATCTGAAGTACGATTTCTACTGAATGTGTGACGACAGTCAACAAACCAATACCTTATAACCACTCTGTACCCAGACAAGCATTGTTTTCACTTTCAGTACAGTATTCAATACATCACGTGAGATATTTCAACACTTTATATAAGATAAGCTTTGTGTTAGATGATTTTGCCCAACTGTGGGCTAATGTAAGTGTTCAGAGCATGTTTAAGGTGGGTGAGGCTAAGCTATGGTGTTGACTACGTCGGCTATATTAAATGCATTTTTGACTTAACGATATTTTCCATTTACAATGGGTTTCTCAGAGTGTAACCCCATTGTAAGTCAAGGAAGATCTGTAGTTGGGACCAGTAGGGATAGTTTGCGTAAATGATTGAAGGCAGGACAATGATGAAACTCATGTGGCTGGAGCAGAGACTTCTAGATGGAGCTCCTTCTCCCCAAAGGCTGGAGCAGAAACTGAAACACACTTATTGATGGACAGATGGATGGTAGGATATCAAAGAGTGAGCTGATTAATTTGTATTTTATCTTAAAAGTGATAGTGAGTCAAACAAATGATTCTGAGCAGCCCAGTGAAAAGTTGAAATTGTACTTTAGAAAGATGTATCTGCAGGATGGATAAGGAAGGGAGAACTGGTGATGAGGAAGCTAGGCTGTAGCCTACTCCCCAGGAGAGAAAGCACTTAGGGAGCCAGCCACAAAAACAGACATTGTGAATTAAGAAGCATTGGACTTTAGTGCCTCATTGGGTGTGAAGGGTTCAAATGAGGGAAGAATCGAAGACACTGCTGACATATAAACCTGGAGAAATCTGATACATCCCCTAGCTCTTCCCATTCGCTCATTCACTGAACACCAGTTGAGCACTTACCACGTACAAAGAGCTAGAGATTTTTAAAAGATGGGTAAGAGAGACAGCATGTACTCTTGAGAGGCTCATAGCCTAGTGCGAGAGAAGATAGAATCCACAAAATGATGTGAAGATGCAGGACTTGCACTTGGTCGGGGTGCTGCAAAGCATGGAGAAGGGTCTTTAATTCTCATGACAGGTACTGTCATCGACATGAACCCTGCTCCCCCATGCTGGCTCATTCTGTCATGGCTTTAAATAGAGGCAAAGGCTGGAAAATTCCTAAGGGGCTGGGTGGGGGGTGGATCTCTGGGACCAGTGAGAAGGAGAGCACTGCAGATGGGAAGGAGCCCCAAGAAGCATGTCTCCCTTTCCTGAGCACAAGGTGTGGTGGGTGGACCCCAACGGTACCAGGTCACCTCACATTTGGTTACATCCCTTCTTAGATTCTCACGTATTTTTCCTCTCACTATTCTGCAGATAACACTGAGAGTCCTTGATGCTGGAGCTGGAAAAGATAGTTTAGTATATACAACCTCATCTGTAGACGAAGAAAACTTCCCTTTCAGTGCTCCTTGTTCTTCATTCCTCTCCATTTGCTCTCACTAACAAGGCTTAACTATGCTGGGTCATTAGAAAGCTAAGTGGGGACTTCCCTGGTGGTGCAGTGGATAGGAATCTGCCTGCCAATGCAGGGGACATAGGTTTGATCCCTGGTCCGGGAAGACCCCACATGCCACAGAGCAACTAAGCCCGCGAGCCACAACTACTGAGCATGCGAGCCACAACTTCTGAGCCCACACGCCACAACTACTGAAGCCCGTGTGCCTAAAGCTCATGTTCTACAACAAGAGAAGCCACCACAAGGAGAAGCCCGCTCACTGCAACAAAACAGAGTAGCCTCCGCCCGCCACAACTAGAGAAAGCCCGTGTGCAGCAACAAAGACCCAGTGCAGCCAAAAATAAAATTAAATATTTTAAATAAAAAAAAAGCTAAGTGATAAGTACACAATAATTTTTTTTTTTTTTAATTTATGGCTGCATCGGGTCTTAGTCGTGGCATGCGGGACCTTTCGTTGTGGCACTCGGGCTTCTCTCTAGTTGTGGTGCTTGGCCTCAGTAATTGTGGCACGCGGGCTTAGTTGCCCTGTGGCATGCAGGATCTTAGTTCCCCGACCAGGGATCAAACCCATGCCCCCTGAATTGGAAGGCAGATTGTTAACCACTGGACCACCAGGGAAGTCCCCATAATAATGTTTTAATGGAGTCACAGAATGGTGCTAATAGCTGGTAATGACTTAATGTGTTTTTCCTTCTAGGGTCATTTACATTTTATAATAGAAAGTTCTTAAACACCCTTAACAACAACAACAACAAACCCCAAACAAATATTAATAAAAGCCAACAAAACAAAATGAAAACAGATGAAGGTATGCATGCCCCCAGGTGGATTGTATCAGATTAGAGCAGAAGAGGGTAGACAGGCTTTCTGCAGAGGGGAGTAAGAGCTTCTCAAATTTCACCCTCCAAACCCAGGTTGCTGCCCCCTTGGCCTTCTATGAACGCAGCTGACCCTGTACATACAAATTCTTCTCACACGGACTAAGATGATGGATGTATGACCTAACTGGGAGAAAGGGGCAGGTGGGAGATAACAGTATGAAGGCAAGAGGACACCAAAGAAACACAAGACATGAGTGATGACAATCCCTCACTCCTCTTTCCTAATACTGGGATTTGAAATTATTTCACAAGCAATGTAAGGTATGTAATGTCACTTGCATCTCAGAGATACAGATCAGTGAGTTGGGGTCAGAATCCCTGGGAATCATCAAAAGACAGGCCATCTATTTTCAGTGCTGCTGCTGATGAGCTGGGACCCACCTTCCCACAGGAGGTTGACTGTGTTCTCCAGTCTTCTGGCCTGACTTCCTCTCCAAACAATGTAGAAATGTGTGCACTGTACAGAGGCCCAGCCAAGGGGACAGAGAAGCTGAAATCCAGCTCATGCTCAGCTCACTAAGCCTTGAATCATGGGCAGGTCTGCACCGCACCAGAGAAAAGAGCACTTTTTTTTTCTTTTTTAGTGGTCTGACCAAAGAAGTGTCTGTACCTAATTTGAACACAGGAATATGTAGGTTAGGGACATCTATCTACTTCTTGTCTCCCTGGAACCTACACAAGACTAAATTGATGCCTCTGGAAATAAATAAGCTACTCTCGGTCTCTCCAACGGTCCATGTCAGACCATGCCAAACAAAACAGTGCTGAATTTAAAAGAACACTGTGAAGAGGAATCTCCCTTGTCTTTCCAAGTCCCTTGAATGAGTGTCCACTATTACCCCATCTATTCAACATTGTACTGGAGGTCCTAAACAGTGCAACAAGGCCAGAAAAAGAAATAAAAGGTTTAAAAACTGGACAGCAACAAGTAAAACTATATTTATTTGTAGATGACAGGATTATATAGAAGAAAATGAACAAATTATTAGAATTAAAAATAAACTTAGGGCTTCCCTGGTGGCTCAGTGGTTGAGAATCTGCCTGCCAATGCAGGGGACATAGGTTCAAGCCCTGGTCCGGGAAGATCCCACATGACGTGGAGCAACTAGGCCCACATGCCACAACTACTGAAGCCCACATGCCTAGAGCCCATGCTCCACAACAAGAGAAGCCACCACAATAAGAAGCCCACGCACCACAGTGAAGAGTAGCCCCCGCTCATTGCAACTAGAGAAAGCCCAATGCAACAGAGACGAAGACCCAATGCAGCCAAAAATAAATAAATAAATAGATAGATAGATAAATAAATTCATCAAAGTCACTGGCTATAAGGTCAATATACAAAAATCAATCATATTTCTATATACAACAAAAAAATTGAAAATGAAAAATATTTAAACTCTATTTATAATAGTATCGAAAATATAAATACCTAAGAATAATTCTAACAACAACAACAACAAAATGTGCCCAATCTCTATGCTGAAAACTGTAAAACATTTCTGGGAGAGAAATTAAAGAAGAACTAAATAAACAGATATTCCAACATAAATGAGGGAGAGTAATCTATATAGTAATAATATTTCTATATTCTACTTAAAGTGATAAAATACTAGTTCTAATTAGACTGTGAAATATTAAGTATGTACATTATAATCCCTAGAGCAATCAGTAAAAACATACACAAAGAGATATAATTTTAAAACTCAACAGAAAATTAAAATGGAATACTAAAAAATATTCAAATAATCTAAAACAAGGCAGAAAGGGGAAACAAAGGAAAGAGAAACAGAGAGAACAAACAGAAAAGAAATAACAAAATGTTAAAACAACCTAAATCCAGACATATCAATAACTACACAATTAAATGCAAATGATCAAAACCACAGGTCAGCAAACTTTTTCTATCAAGTGCCAAATAGTAAATATTTAAGGACTTCTCAGCTATATAGTCTGTTATAAATACTCAGCTCTGCTTTTGTAGGGGAAAAGCAACCATAGAAAAGATTTAATCAAATGAGCATGGCTGTGTCTCAATAAAACTTTATTTACAAAAACAGGCAACTGGCAAGATTTGACCCACAGGCATAGTTTGCTGGCCCCTGGTCTAAACACATCAATAAAAAGATAAGAGATTTTCAAAGTGGATTAAAAAACAAGACCAAACTATATGCTGTCTATAAAACAAAACAAAACAACACAGACACACACCCTGTCTTAAATAATAAAAGGATGAAAGGAAATGTACTGTTTAAATACTAACCAAGAGAAAGCTGGCGTGGCTAGGTTGATATCACAAAGTGGACTTCAGAGCAAGAAAAATTACCAGGGATAAAGAGGGACATTTTGTCGAAAGACAATTCTCCAAAGGCTCTAACATTGTCAACATCTTGTGAGCAGAGGCAATGACTGTCTTGGATCTGGAGTATCTTTTCAAGGATGTTGTACAGTTAGCAGCGCTGGAAATAGAAATGGTCCTTCCCTCCTTAGCAAGGGGCTGGTTTGTTTTCATTCTAGTAGAATAAGGATAATGTCTCCCTTTGGATCAAAGGTCAGGAAAGTCTGCTGCCCATTATGAGATTTGGGTGCTCTAATCTCAGGGATCCTCTGCTGTGATGCAACCCACTGCATGTACAGGTGCCATCTGGTCCCCTTTGCATCATCCAGTGGGAAATGGGGCTCAAGGCAGTAGTGCACATGCTGAAACTGTGGCTACTGCTTTAGTGGCCAATAAAGTCCTGTGACATTGACCTGGGAGCCTGTGTCTTCTGTCAGTACCCATAAAACTGTGGCAGGATAGCTTGTTAGTTTGCAAGGAGGGTAAACCTCAGACCCTTCACTGTTCTTACAAATGATAAAAAGGGTCACCATGATAACACAGCCATTCTAAACGTGTATGCACCCGAACAACAGAGCTTCAAGATGCCTGCAGCAAAAAGTGATAACACTGAAAGGAGAAACGGACAAATCCACAATTACAGGTGGAGAGTTCAACACTCCTCTCTCAGTAATCACTAGAACAAATAGAGAATTAGCAAGGATACAGAACTGAAAAACACCATTAACCAAATAACCTGATTGATATTTCTAGACTATTTCACCAGATACATTTTTCCTGAAGAACATTCATCAAAAGAGACCATATCCAGGTCATAAAACAAACTTTGATAAATTTAAAAGAAGTAAAATCATATAAAATATGTCCTATGACCATAATGGAATTCAGAAATCAATAAGAAAAAGATAACTGGAAAGGGCAGGGCAACTAAGCCCACAGCCTGCAAGTAGAGAGAAGCCGGCACGTCACAACGAAGACCCAGCGCAGCCATAAATAAATAAATAAATAAATAAATAAATAAATAAATAAATAACCCAACAACCCTCTCACATGTATTTAATCTAGAAAAATGAAAACGTATCTTTACATAAGAACCTGTACACAAATGTTTACAGCAGCACTAATTATAATTGTTAAAAAGTGGAAACAACCCAAATTTTCTTCAACCAGTGAAAAAACAGTGGTACCTGCAGCAACACAGATGAATCTCCCAGGCGTGACACTGAGTGAAAGAAGCCAGACCCAAAAGGCTACCCATTATATGATTCTATTTATATAACATTCTGGAAAAGGCAGAACTATAGCCACAAAGAATAGATGAGTGGTTCCCAGAGGTTACAAGCAGGGCAAGGATATGACTACAAAAGGCAGCACAGGGAGTTCTGGTGTGATGCAACTGTTCCCAATCCAGATTATGGTGGTTACACCCTACATGTGTCAAGTCCCGTAGCACTGTAATTTTTTTTTTAATTTAAAAAACTCAGTGTTATTGTATGTTCACTTTAAAAACAAAATAAAATAAAGACACCATAAGAAACTTAACAGGCAAGACACAGACTGGTAGACTATATTCATGATACATGTGCCTAATAAAAGACTTATATCCAGAAAATATAAAACATTCCCAGAAATTGTAGGGAAAAGACAGACGAACCCATTAAAAAATAGAAGATCTGAACAATCATTTCACAAAAATAAGTAACCTAAAAGGTCAATAAGTTAGTAAAGGGGCTCAACATCATTATCCATTAGAGAAAACCAAATGAAAGCCACAAGGAGATCTTGGTACATACCAAGAAATTGTTTTAAAAACTGTTAATGCCGGGGGCTTCCCTGGTGGCGCAGTGGTTGAGAGTCCGTCTGCCGATGCAGGGGACGCGGGTTCGTGCCCCGGTCCGGGAAGATCCCACATGCCGCGGAGCGGCTGGGCCCGTGAGCCATGGCTGCTGAGCCTGCGCGTCCGAAGCCTGTGCTCCGCAACGGGAGAGGCCGCAACAGTGAGGGGCCCACGTACCGCAAAAAAGAAAAAAAAAAAACTGTTAATGCCAACGGTTGGCAATGATGTGAAGTAACTAACTTTCATATATCAATTCAACTTTGGGGGGGAAACTGCTAAGCAGTGTCTATTAAAACTAAACATATACTTATCCTATGACATAAAATGTCCACTCATCTGTATAAACCCAAGATTGTGTGCATGTACTCACCAAAAGACCATATGAATGTTCACAGCACCTTCATTCCTAATAACTGAAAACTGAAAACCAAAATGCCTGTCAATGGTGGAACGGATAAATTAATTGTTCTATATTTCATACAATAGGATACTACCCAATAGTAAACAAACTACTGATGTACGCATATACCATGGATGAATCTTACAGATATTATGTTGGGTGAAAGAAACCAGATGGGAGAAGGCACACTATTTGGCTGCAATTATATGAAGTTTAAGAACAGGCAAAATTAATACACAGTAATAGAAGCCAGAATACTGGTTACCTCTGGGGTGATAAGTATTAACTGGGAAGGAGCAGGTGGACACCTGGGATGGTGAGGTATATTTTCAATATCCTATATCTTGATCTGGGAGCTGATTACATGTGTAAAAGTTCACCCAGCTGTTCTCTTAAGATCTGTGCAGTGTATTATGTGAAAGTTATACCTCAATTTAAAAAAGGAAGAAAGATGAGGAATGAAGGAGGAAGGAAAGAAAATGAAGGAGAGAATGAAAGGAAGGGAGAGAGGGAGGGAAGAAAACGAGACAGAGATGACTATGATCTCCAGGGGATCTCCTCAAAAATACCCTTATTGGGTAGGTACTGTTGTCTGCATCTTAAAGACGCGACCACGCCGAGGTCTGTTGATGTGTTCAGTGTTCAGTGTCACAGAGCGGGTGTGTGACGCGAGCAGAGGCTGGAACCCCGTGTGCACGACGCCAAAGCCTTTGTTTTTCCACCTACTATCTCAAGTCACCTCCTCCTAGAAAGGTGACCCCAAGAAATGCCTCCCTGAATTGATCATTTCTTGGTGGGAAGGATGTCTATCTTACATCCTTTTCAAATAGGAAAGCAGTTAGAGGAGTGTAGCGCTGAGTTCTGTTGAAGCGGAGCCCGACAGCGCCGCGTCACTCACACAGAAACGCAGATTCCGCGGCTGATGACGAGCCGCAGCGGACCACCCTCCCCGCCTACAACAGGCGGAAGCAGGCGCGCGAGGGCCCGGCTCTCGCCGCCCCTCCCCGCAGGTGGTCGGGCCTGGCAGCTCACCTGCGAGCGCGCGGCTGTGAGCTGGCGGCTCAGGCCCGCACGCATTTATAAGGCGCTATTTTGGTCGCGCGTCCTGATTGGCCGGCCGCGGCTGAGGACACACTCGCGCGCGCCGCGGGGCGAGGCGGAGCCGAAACCCGGGGGAGGAGCGCTTCCGGCGGCCTAGAGGTCTGACGAGTCCGGGGGCTGCGGCGTGCGGGGCTGCCGAGCTTCCCCGAGGGCGATCTGGGGCCGCCGTGGCCACTCAGCAGTCTGTCGGTTGGGTGACATTTTAACGAAAGAGCCTGTGTCACCGAAAAGGGGCTGCTAAGAATCAACTGATTCACGCTTTTGGAGGGAGTTGCCAGCAGCCCTGACACTCACGAGCCACGTGGCGGGAACTGCGAGAACCATAGCAGACGCGAGCTCGAAGCCGCTCGAGTGTCAGTTCCTGTGTGTACAAGCGCTTGCCAGCTCCCTCTGCAGACCTGTCTTTCTGTCATTCTTACCTCGCCCTTTGCTAAACCAGCCCTCTGCGGCCGCCAGCCCTCTGAGGCCGTCATCCGACTGTGGCCGGGCCTCCATTCCTCTCTTACCTCGGTGCTGTCATTTACCCTTTTCTGAAGCAAGAGGAACAAAACACTCCCTGGACGTCTCAGGAGGATCTCATTTCCACCACATTCCCCTATCGTGGTCAGAGCCACGTCTGGCCTTCCCTGCTTTCTGGCTGTCCATCAATCAGGTGGTATTACTTCTCTGAGTTTCAAGGTTTTTTCTTTTGGTGACAGAGGCTGGTTTGAGCTTCTTTGGTGAAAGTTACTAAATAACTACAGAGTGTGATTCACGGAAAATCCTATCGTGCTTAAAAAGATAAGCAAAAAGGACCATCTGAAGGCACCACTAGCTATTGGATGGGAACTTAGCTTGAAAAGGATTCTGTTTAGGAGTTCTGTTACCTCATTAGAATCACAAATATTACCTCTGGTTGCAAAACCCTTAAAGGCCTTTGAGATTTCCTGAGCTCACAGCCTTGAAAATCATTTGCATTTAGATATGTAGAAAGAATATAACTTAGTAACTATTGAACACATCAATAAAAATTATCATTCATTATCTTTTTTTAATTGGGGTTTCTCTAGTTGTGGCGGGCGAGCGGGGCTACTCATCGTTGCGGTGCGCGGGCTTCTCATGGCGGTGGCTTCTCTTGTTGCCGAGCACAGACTCTAGGAACGCGAGCCCAGTAGTTGTGGCTCGCGGGCTCTAGAGCACAGGCTCAGTAGTTGTGGCACACGGGCTTAGTTGCTCCACGGCATGTGGGATCTTCCGGGACCAGGGCTCAAACCCATGTCCCCTGCATTGACAGGCAGATTCTTAACCACTGCACCACCAGGGAAGTCCCTCATTAAGTATTTTCAATAAGCCAGGCATTGTAAATGCTTAACAGGCATTTCTCTTAATGCTTACAAAATCCCCATGACTTAGATACCATTATTCCTCCCATTTTACAGAAAGGAAAAGTAAGGCCAGAGGGATTGAATAATTTGACTGAAGTCACATATTAATCTGGCGTCAGTGCTGGGATTTATACCCACGGTGGTCTGATTCCAATGTTTGTGCCCTTAAGTACTAAGCTCTGTAGTTTCTTTTTTCCTTGTCTTATCTGATTAGGAATTCAGTCTTGTCTGGCACAAAAGGAGTTGAGGTCAGTCAGTAAGTGCTGTAACTTCTCAGGAAGATGTTTGTCCTGCTGCTGGCTTAAGAAAAGGATTGCTAGGAAGGGAAAATAATGGTGCCAGGGGTCTTAACATTCTCTGCTTCCCCTGAACAACAGACCGTATTCAACCTGGAGTACAAAGTTTTGGAAAAGATTTTGAATTCTGTTGTGCCCCTTGATACGCAGACTGGACTGTTTACAAAGTGGCCTCACTTAGATCCACTTGGTTGGTTAGGAGCCGAGAAGCAAACTGGTCTTAACAGTGACTTTCAAACATTTTTCTACACATTCCCCCACAGAGCTACCAGAACCACCTGATGGAAGTTAAAAATGCAAGACACGCAGTGGCTCCAAGGCTCCAAATCCCCAGCCCGCCACCCTCCTTCTCTGTCTGATGTTGTGTGCGTTTCCAAGCTTCTCTGAAACTCATTTTTCTTATCTGCTGCAAGGATTAACTGAGATCTGTGAAGTTCCTGGGTTAGTGTGTGGTGTATATAGATACTAGATGTTTGTTCTCTTTCTTGCCCTTTTCCTTGACTGTTTAAGAAGGAAAGGACATAGTTGTGACGATCAGCCCTTTATTTCTTTTACAGAGCTACACTGACGGTACTAAATTTCATAGTCAAGTAATAATTTACATTAAGGCCATTTATTATCATCTATAACTTTAAAAATTCTTATTGAAATTTCAGCAACATCATTTCCACATAGCAGCTTCAGCTTTCTTTGTGTCTGTCATTCATTGAACAGATAGTTACTAAAAATCTGTTAGGTATAAGACATGGTTATTCTTTAATAGAGCTTTCTGAAAACATTTCAACAAAATAGCCTGTTCACAAGTAGGCATTAGGGAAATAGACTGTATTTTATGGTAATAATAGCTTGTTCTTTCTTACTGGGCCTAAGCTTCAACTCTGAACTTAACTCTTCTTGAAAATTATTTGGTCTGACAAGACAAAAAAGAAAAACAAACATAAAAAACTAAGAACAGGAACAACTAGGCATTAACAAAAATTAAAGGCATGTTTAAAAAATATATAATGCAGAGGATGTTTCCCCTTAAAAGCCAATTCATTTTTGTTGATTGATCTTGCATAATCAATTAACAGATCGTTTTCATCACTGCTAATCAGGCAAAGAGACGCTTTTAAGTCTTCTTTTCAAATATAAAGTTATAAATATGCTGTGTTCGTGCGTGTGTTGCACGGCGAGGTGGCAGTGGATATTACTACAAAAATGCAAACTTCACGAACCATTACACATCCAAATAAGTTTTAAGTAAACTGAGCCTCCAGAAACTTGCAAGGCATTACGTTTGACTACATGGTTTGAATTTAAGTGGAGCTGCTTTTTCCTAATTCAAAAGTGTGTGTATTAGGCAATGGGCAACACGTACTTGATACAGAAATACCTGTTTGGATTATTTGATTCAGTCAAATGAGCAGCCAATTCAGTTAGAAAGAAATGAGACAAATCCACTTTTTTTGGCCACTTTAACCTATACTTTTAGACTTAGAAGTCTTTCATAGAATTTGTGTCTTAGGGGTGAGAAATTAACATACAATTATATATGATACGAGAAATTAATATATACCATAATATACAAGATCAGCTATTGAAAGTAACTGAGTTATTAACTACAAAAATGTAGTAATATGAACTGAGCACGTAGTGTAATAGACACCGAATGCCAATATTGCTCAGTATAATGGTTTTGATTCATCCTTTTAACTCCTTTCATTGCCAGCAAGAGTAATTTAGGGTGTGATTGGATCAGATTACTTTTTTGCTCCAATAAAGGGCTCCTTTTGAAAACCTGCCTGTCACTCTTTACTGTTGCCCCAATACAACATCTTCTGTTGACAAAACTGAGAAACCAAACAGTAGCAGGTAATGGAAGTGCCCTCTACTCTTGCAAAGCAAGTGAACACAGCCTCCGCCCTGGAGTCTCACCCAACGAGGATCTACATGTTAAATGGCCCTTCTGAAGCATGCATGCATGCATTCATTCATTCATTCAACAAATAATTCTGGGTCTCTTCTTATGTCCCAAGCATACAAATAAATATGAAAGTCATGGTAACTGCTATAACTGGCTTGCAGTCTAGAGGAGGTGAGAGATGAACAAGCACATAACGCAGCTGAGAACTCATTTCTACCACAGAAGAATTTAAATATGTGTGCAAGGGGGTAGAATTGGAGAAAGCTACAGAGACTGTAGGCAACACCAAGCTCAAGGGCTCAGGCTGTGGGAGTCTTAGGAGATGAAGACAGAACACAACAGCCTGAGATCCACACTAAAGCATTTGATCACCAAACTGCAGGTTGTGTGGAGTCCAGAGGCATTAAGAGGGTGTCAGAAAAGCTGCTTCCTGAAGTCTGCAGACTGGCTGTCCGTGCTCTACCAAGGGAAGAAAAATGGAAGACTTGGATCTGGTCTACGGTTCTCCTGAGTGGTGGTATTGCCCAAGCACACGCCATGGTAAGGTATTTTACTAGCTCTGCTTTACGCAGGATTAGAACTTCAGCTGCACTTGTGGGTTTATAGGGAAATTATCTTGCCAGACATCAGTCCTTGTTCTCTGACAGTAAACAAATGGTTCCAGCAGCCTGGGGGATAATTGTCACACTTAATACACACAGTATTATAATATGTTTAGACTTGGACTTTTGTCTAAAAACTGCAAGTTTAAGGCTTTTTACTGACATTGCTCACTTTACTGTGAAACACACGATAAGCCTCTTTGCTTTACTTGGGAGTTTATAGTAATGGCTCGTTCAAGGTCCTAGCCAGTTTGCATTACAGGATGCCACCGTCACTAAAGGGACACATTTGAACACAAGCACAATCGATAAGATGAAGGCTGAGTGTTCCTGCCGAAGGAATCAGTAGAGCACAAGAAGTGCACACGGTGGCATGAACACCTGAAGATCGGTTCAGAGGTACATCTGAGCTAGGAAAGGTGCTGGATACTGACTCTGTAATGGCTGTGTTTAAAGACTGCGTAACTCAAATTTCGTTACGCAGTCTTTATGAATGAAATACAGAAATGAAATACAGAAATATGAAAGTCATGGTAACTTTGAAATACAGAAATGTTCCTCGCCATTCACTGTGTCTTACACTGGGCAATCTTGATTATTCCCTTGACAGTAAAACTAGGGAATTATACCAGGTGGATCTGGGCAGGATGGTTCATGATGGTAGCATTTTACAGCAGGAATCCTAAAAATGCCTGGAATGCAAGATAAACCCTTCTCTGGCTAACATCAGCAATCATCAGATGCCTTCCCATGGTCCTTGGTCACAAGCCCCTTCTTCAAAGCTCACTTCAGATGACAGAGATCACTGGCTGAAACATTGTGGTGATTGCTGTGGGAATCTTGACTAAAGGGAGCTAGCTAGCTAGATAGCTAGCTAGATAGCTAGATAGCTAGCTAGGGCAGCTGCACCAGGTGCATGAAAAGCCTTTTAGGAAGGAGCTGTTTCACACCACTAGGGATAGGCTGTCAAGATGGGCAGACTTTGAAAAAGCCTGATGTCTAGCCATTTCCTAGGCATTCTCCAAAAACTGGAAGTTTCCAAGGAAGAGCCAGTGGCATACATTCTAGAACTGGCTGCATAACAACTCACTTGCCAGTAGAAGTGTAACTTTCAGAAACATGCTGGTGCCTGCAGCCCCAAGGGTCTGAAGCTCTGCTGGCCAAAGACCAAGGACAAGACTCAAAATAGGCTCCAGCTCCAGTTCTGGCTCCAGCTCAGGCCTCCTAAAGGCGGCTACGCACCATAAAGGTCTCCATGTGCCATGTGAGGAAAGAAGGACGGGTGTCTTCCTGGGCTGCTGTCCGCATGAGGCTGGCGTCCTCCTGTGCTATTCGTACAAATAAACCTGAGGCAGGAGCTGTCCAGAAAAATTAATGTCGTTGATAATGGGACAAAGAAGATTATGTGTCACCTGATAGGATGCAGTAAGAACATGAAGCACTTCTGTGAAATTCCTACCCCAAATGCCTAATCTGAATCTAATTATGAGAACATATCAGACACACACAAATCGAGGAACATTCTACAAATTAACTGACCTATAACCTCACAATGTCAGTGTTGTGAGAGACAAGGAAAGACACATCAACCATTCCAGACGGAAGGAGATTAAAGACATTTGACATCTAAATGAAGTGCCTCATCCTGGATTGTATCATTTGTCTCTAAGGAATGCCGTTTGGACAAATGGTGAAGCTTGAATGGAGTTGGTAGTAGTTGTAATGTTCCAGCGTTGATCTCCTGGTCTTGATGGCTACGTTGTGGTTATGTAGAAGACTGTCCTTGTTGGTAGACCATCTGCAGTAAAGTTTTTAGGGGTAAGAGGAAATCATGCCTGCAACTTACTCTCAAATTGTTCAAGAACTAACAAGATCTTTGAATTATTCTTGCAACATTTTTGTATTTTTGAAATTTTTTTTTTTTTTTTGCGGTACACGGGCCTCTCACTGTCGCGGCCCCTCCCATTGCAGAGCACAGGCTCCGGATGCACAGGCTCAGCGGCCATGGCTCACGGGCCCAGCCGCTCCACGGCATGTGGGATCCTCCCAGACCAGGGCACGAACCCGTGTCCTCTGCATCGGCAGGCGAACTCCCAACCACTGCGCCACCAGGGGAGCCCTGAAATTTTTTTTTTAATTTATTTACCTTATTTATTTATTTTTGTCTGTGTTGGGTCTTCGTTGCTGCATGCAGGCTTTCTCTAGTTGCAGTGAGCAGGGGCTACTCTTTGTTGGGGTGCGCCGGCTTCTCATTGCGGTGGCTTCTCTTGTTGCAGAGCATGGGCTCTGCGAGCACAGGCTTCAGTAGTTGTGGCGCGTGGGCTCAGTAGCTGTGGCTCGCAGGCTCTAGAGGGCAGGCTCAGTAGTTGTGGCACACGGGCTTAGTTGCTCCATGGCATGTGGGATCCTCCCGGACCAGGGCTTGAACCCGTGTCCCCTGCATTGGCAGGAGGATTCTTAACCACTGCGCCACCAGGGAAGCACATATTTTTGAAATGATTAAAACAACACAAAAATCCAAGGACTTCAAGCGTGCTAGGGCTAATACTTTGTATTCTACCATTCGTTCATTTACTACCATTTACTATTATTTACTACTATTCATTCAATTACTACCATTCGTTCATTAAGCATTTAGTAGGCACCCACCAAGTGTGAAGCAGTCTGTCTAGTCGCCGTTGCTGAGCCAATTGTGCCCCACTTAAAAAAATGGATTCTGAAAAGTTGGGCCTGGCAGCACAAATTTACTATTTATTTATTTATGGCTGTGTTGGGTCTTCGTTGCTGCATGCGGACTTTCTCTAGTTGAGGTGAGCGGGGGCTACTCCTCGTCGCGGTGCGCGGGCTTCTCATTGCGGTGGCTTCTCTTGTTGGGGAGCACGGGCTCTAGGTGCGCAGGCTTCAGTAGTTGTGGCGCACGGGCTTAGCTGCTCCGCGGCATGTGGGATCTTCCCGGACCAGGGCTCGAACCTGTGTCCCCCTGCATTAGCAGGCAGACTCCCAACCATTGCACCACCAGGGAAGCCCCCAAATTTACTTTTTGAGATCAAGTGTCTATTGAAGTCAGAATCTTCAGCACAGTGAACACAACCCCTCGTTCTTTCCATTGAAGCGTCCTTACAGTTAGGAGCCATCTTGAATCATAAAATGCTTACCTAACTGTTGCCAAGGCTCTAACTGCTTACTGCTCAAGATTAATGTCATCTTCAGATTGGAAATACACCCAGGGGCAGGTCCAAGTTTTATTTATGCCCCCCCAGATAAATAATACAAAATTATGAATTAAAAACTTGGCACAGGACCTTTGCAGGGGACCAGGCAAGTGAGGTTCCTGAAACTCATTATCTACTTTCTCCGTAAATCCACCCCTGACTCCACACAAATCAGACCGACCACCCTATTCGTGAGAGTCAAGGGGTCACCTGACCGAACGACTTCCTCTGCGGTGGTGTCTTTTAAATCTAGTGAATCAAGATTCTTCCAGGACTTTTGTCTCCAGATAAACCTAAGCTTTGATTTGGGCTGTCGCCTTAGACACCCTCTTGGTATCAACAGAATGACCGAACCCACATGTGAAGGAGACTTGCTCAGTGGAATGCCAGAGTTCTCATGGGTTTGTTCACCAGGGGGGTCATGTTTCGTGCACAGAGGTCACATAATAAGGCCACAGAGAACGACTGTGGACTTTACAGTGTCATTTGTATAGTCATTCTGGAGAATGTCACCAGGCTGTTAAGTAGAGTAACCATTTACTGCAGTATTTTTCTCACCTTTACCACGTAGGGAGTGTCCCCTACATGATGAAACCTGCCATGTGCCCGGGCACGTGTGGTACTGCATGAGAGACTACAGACCCTTCTTAACAGGGAATCCCCAAGCCGCGGCCTTATGTGATCCTCCATGACACGTCCCCACCTCCGTTCGATTCTCAGGGTCCCATCATTAGAGCCACCGTGGTCCTCATGTAGCTCCTTACTGCCCACAGGTCAAGGTTTTGACTCCTTGGGTGCACACAGGCCCTCACATCAACCTCCACTGTGCCTTTCCAGCCTCCCCTCCCCTTGGCCCCATTCCCTCCTCCACTCCAGCCAACCCGGATGCTCTCCCGAAAGAGGCCACGTCCTTTCACACCCACCTCTTTGCCTTCACATCCTTCTCGCAGTGCCCAATGCATCCTTTTACCTCTTCTCCCTCTGGAGCCCTGAAGAAACAGCCTGTCTTAGTCGGCTCAGGCTGCTATAACAAAATACCACAGACTGTGTGGCTTATAAATGATGGAAATTTATTTCTCACAGCTCTGCGGGCTGGCAGCCCAAGGCCAAGTGGCAGCATGGTCAGGTTCTGGTGGGAGCCCTCTTCCTGGTTCATAGCTGAGGCTTTCTTGCTGTGTCCTTATGTGGTGGGAGGGCTGAGGGACAGCTCCGGAGCCTCTTTTATAAGGGCACTGATCCCATTCATGAGAGTTCTTGCCTCCCAACCTGAGAACCTCCCAAAGACCCCACCTCCTGATACCATCATCTTTGGGGGTTAGGGCTTCAACATATGAGTTTTGGGGGGACACTTTCAGACCATGGCACAGCCCGAATGTCACCTCCCCTCTCAGAGATAGATTGGGCACAGAGTGTGCTATTCTTACTTCTACCTTCGTCACCTTCAGTTTAATAATACATTTTTTGTCAGTTGTTCCCAGTGGCCCGGAAACAGCCAGAGGCAGCAGGGGCCTCATCTTGCCCATCTCTGTAGACCCAACACCCTCACGCCGCGCCTGGTGTATGTTTGCTACTCGGTTGTTTCAGTAAGCTTCAGCTATTAATAATATCAGCAAGTATTCTATTCACTGACTGCTTATTCTCTGCCAGGTTGAACCAATACATGCAGCTGCTAAAATGCATGTGACCCGAGGAGCGGGTGGGGCCTCTGGAAGGCCTCCTCCCTCCAGTAAATGAGGGTGAGATGACTGAGTTGTCCTCTTGGACTGAGACCTGGGATCCAGAGGTCCACGGGTGGGAGGGGCTCCCAGCTGGTCAACTTTGGTCAGGCAGAGGCCACTGTGGGAGCCTCCCAGGTTAGGGGACATTCTCTGAGGTGGGGCTCCTCAGGAGGGCGGGGCAAGGAGAACAGGCCATAGGTGATAGGGCTCTCCAGCCGGTGCCAGGGAAAAGAGGAGACACAAGAAGTGGCCTTGGGTCTCTTTACCTGTACAGCTGGGAAACATCCTTGCATGTTGGCTAAATCCTTGAAAGAACAGATGAAGGACTGGAGTAGCGCTGATGCACTAATAACGACCGTGTAAAACCTTCATTGTTTCACATACAAATCCGTCTGAGGAAAATGCAAAGCTCAGCCAACTGGCCTTAAAATTGTTCGTTGTGCCCCATTAAAGAGAAAGGGAGGAGAAAAAGAAGGCTTGAAAAGTGCCAGAGACTGTGGAAAATAAATCATTGCTGTTTAGATTCTGCCCATTTCGTCAACGTTCCCTGCTGCTCTTCCAGAGAGGTCTGGCCTAGCTGGAGCTTGACATTGCCTGATACCTTCCATTTGTCTCTTGGTTTATCTCTCAAAGGGAAGTATTTGGGAGAAGTGAACGCCCCACTCTCTGCCGCAGGTGCCTTAGTGACTGCATTCAGCGCGGCTCTCTCTGTCGTGGAGGGCTAGAGTACGCGGCTTCAGGGCCTGGAGATAACCAGCCCTAGAAAACCTGCCGCTAGGACATTCCGATCCTGGATCTCGTTGCACCTTGGGTTCGAACATGCCCGGGTCCGCTGTGGCTGAAATAGAGTCTGCTGTATGGTGCCATTTCAAGGTAAGGACAGGCTTGTTTAGAATATGTTAAAGTCACTTTTTCCACCAGTAAATTAGTCCTGAGCACCTTGAGTCCTTTCCCCTGTTTATGTCCAGGAGCAGGGACGGTCTCAGTCCTTCCTAGGCCCTGGGATCAAGGCCCTTCTGCCCTCTTGTCAAGACCATGCAATTCTCCCATCCATCCCAGCATCATGGGCTACCCTGCACCCTGAGGGCCACACCTGAAGAGAAGGGGGCTCCTGCTTTAATTGGGAGCCCTGTGTTCTGGGATATGTTGGCCCAAGGCTCAGAAATAAAGAGGAGACCTAACACTCTTCTGCTTCAGCTAATAATAATAACAACAACAACAATATCAACAAGTATTCTAGCTACAGATTGCTTGTGCTGTGCCAGGCTTTACACTAAGCACTTTATGTATCGTCTCATTCCATCCTCACTCCAGTCCTAGGGGATTGGTGTTACTGTCCTCATTTCTCAAACCTACCTAGTCTCCCAGCTACTGAATGGCAGAGTCCAGTTTCCAAGCTCCTAGCCTCTCCAGCCCTTCCGCGCCCCCAGGGATATCCGGCAGGCTGATCCTGTCCTTGAACCTGGAGCAGTTGCCGTACACCATGAGGATTCCCCAGGTCACCCACTGCCTTATGGACGATCTGGGGTATTTTTACTCTCCTTCCCATCCAATCTCACCACGGGGGACCCATCTCAATTCTTCATGCTCCAGGAAACCTCCCTGACTCTACCAGGGTCCACTGACCAACTCCCCTCAAGAGCTCTCTAGTACCCCAAATACTCAAAGTGTGATCCACAGACCAGCAGCCTGGGCACCGACAGGGCGATATGTGGAACCTGAGACCCTATCCCAATCCATGTTTTAACAGGACCCCAGGCGACTCCACTGCGTTTAGGCCCTCGATGATCTATGTCTTTCTCACTTATCAATGGCCTTGTATGGTTGTAGAGCTGTTTCTTAGGTGGCCCCTTTGTCTTTCTGGAGAGATTATAAGTGGAATGTTGGTTTGTCGCAATCACTGGGGGCAGTCTAAATTGGATAGTTGGAACAGAACAGGTAATTCGGGGTCCTTGCCCCCAGAGTGATCATATCGTAAGCCCTGTTGAACGGCGTCTTGTACATCAGTATTATCCCAGGGATCCCAGTGGCCTTTTGGACACCACCTCCCCTTGGCTTTTGTTTGGGTCCTGGAGGTGCATAAACATTCATTGATTTATGTAGGGGTTTTAGGGCACTGAGGTTCCTGGAAGAAGTGACACTTTGTTTTTTTTAATGCTGAAAGAACCCAGCCCAACCTCTGGAATTCTCCCCTAGGGCTGTCTCTCTGACCCCACGTCTCAGGTGTCCCAAGTGCCCCAATCCTTACTGCATTCTTGGCAGCCCAGCTACACTGAATCAAAGAGGAAGCCACCTCCTGGGGGCTCTGGAATTTCAAAGCCCTGTTCATGAAAGAGTTCATAGGAATCCTGTGGTTTCTACCAGGCTACCACCAGGTCCCCTGACTCATTGTCCTTCTCCAGAGCTGTCACTGCCTCTTAAACAGCTCTCACTTTTAAAATCACCTATTTAACATGTGCATCAGTGCTGAGAGAAAAACTATATATATATTTACTTTTTCTCACTTCCTGGGGGAAGGGTGGGACCCACACTGACTACTCTTTAGCAGGTGCAATGACTCACTCTGGGAGTGCGGGCCTTTCAGCAGGGAGGGGAGTGATTCGCGTGGTCTTTGGAATGCAGGTATGGGCTGTACTTTCAGGCGTGTTTGCTGATAAAGGATAGTTGTGAGAGGCAAACCTGTTACCTAAAATCACGTAGTGTGTGTGGTGTGTGTGTGTGTGTGTGTGTGTGTGGTGTGTGTGTGTGTGTGGTGTGTGTGTGTGTGTGTGGTGTGTGTGTGTGTGTGTGTGTGTGGTGTGCCTTCCGCCAACCCCCATCCCTTGGAGGAGAGGACAGTTTATATTAGGGCAGCCTTTGGCAGGGCTGGCGTGCCAGAAGGTTCTCTCTGTAATGGGAGTCAGTACATCTCCTTGGGCGTAGCCCCAGGCCTGCCCTCGCAGGGAATGTACCTCCTCTTGGCGGATGCCAAGTTAGATGCTCTTGAGGCTGTAAGGATACAACTGAGGCAGGTGGTGTCAGAGCGCGTTGCCTGGCTCTCCACAAAGACCAGTCCCAGGCTTTCAGGGCGCAGGCCTGGAGCGCTGAGTCTCCAGTCAAGGCCAGGGAGGGGCATGCTCACCCACAGCATAGGCTCAGCTCGTGGACAAGGGAGCTCTGGGCTGGCTCTTGCATTCACGGTTTGCAAGACCCTTGAGCCTTGGTGCAAGTGAGCCAGTGGCCTTAGAACAGCTCAGAACAAGGCCAAGGAGAGTGCAGTTGCAGAAAGCAGCAGTTGGGTGGAGAGGCCTGGTGTGGTGACGATTTGTGCGTTGGGCCATCCTTTCCCCTTCTCTGTTCCAGAGGTGTGTCATAGAAGGGTTAGGACAGTGAAGTCCAGCGAGCCTGTCAGGGTTCCAAACTCAGTTCTGCTGCATACTAGACGTAGAGCCCTTAGGCAAGTTACTAAACCTCTCTGTGCCTCAGTTTCTTCCTCTATAAGATGGACCATAATAGCATCCACCTCATAAGATTGTTGTGAGGATTGAAGGGATTAATTCATGTGAAGAGTTTAGAACAGTGGCTTAATGAGTATACCATTATTCTTTGGGAACAAAACTCAACATCCTAGAGGGTGGCAGGGATGGGGTAGGGGAAGCATTTTAATCTTCTGAAACCCAAGAGACAAACTTCACCCATAGATTTTTCTATACTGTCAAAAAGAAAGACCAGCACATACGTCACTTCCTATTGTCAGGGTTACCTTTTCAGATTATGCTGTAACGTGGTAGCAAAGCCCTAACTCTGCTTTAGGAGAAAATCATACGTTAAGAAAAAAAATTGAACATTGAACATGGGGCTGGCTCTCAAGCCATTTCCATTTTTAGAATTAACTCTATGGTCTCCTAAAATGAAAAGAATATCAGTGTTCCGAATCTATAGCTGAGAGCTTTTGATTGATATTTCTATGTAAAACATATGGTTTTATGGAGGAAAGACAGGTCTTCAACTTAAGTGTATTTAGATTTCTGCCTCTTTTTACAGTACCTGTAATACCAATCACCACTTCACTTTTTTCAGGGTCTGCCCTGAATCTGTTGAAAATCCATGTAACTGGAAAAGGCAACACTATATTAATCTTTGTGCATCCATTCGTTCATCTGATAGCCAACAAGCATTTATTAAGCATCTACTACATCCCAAGTTAGATGTTGTTAAGACTGTAAGGATGCAAGAGATCCAGGGCCCTATCTTGGGGAGACTATAATACAATAGCACACGACACACATACACTAAACGAGGATGGAATCAGTAAAAGAAGAAGAAATACAGAAGACACCACAACATGTTCACGTCAGGATTAGCTAACTTGTTTAAAATTATAAAATCAAATCCAGTAACATTTGCAAATGTGGACATGTTCTCTGTTGAATAGCTCAGAGGCGTATTGACTACTCAACCTGAGGAGTTTAGAGGCTTGGAGAGAATCACAGTCACACAAGCCACAGCCAGACGAGCCAAACAATGGTAATCAGACGAGAAAAGCAAACAACATGTCTCTTTAAGCAAAAGATTTCGCAGGTGGCAATGAAAAGCAAACAAAAGAACAAAGATCTAGCATAGCGTTCCCTTTCATAAACAGTTTACTATAATCTTACGAATTAATATAAACTCCATATGTACTTCTTGTACTAAGAAAATGCCCTGCTTTCATGAAACAAAAAGAGCAATTCCCTTTAGAGAAAGGGAACTGTTGTCACATAAAACCTATTGCCTAGCAACAAAACAGCAACTCATCACGCCTTTCTCCCAGCCACAGACACACACATTTGTAAGTCATGCCCCCTGACTTAGAAATACAGGATCCTTTTAATAGGATCTGTGGTTACGGTAAATGGGTTTTAAGGTTCTAGTTTAAAACGCAAATCAGTATGAAGTCCTGCCAATTGCTAAGAAGTTAGTCATATAGTCAGAGCCTCGGAAAAAGCCATGATATAATAAAACTGGGTTCCTTTGGGCTGGGTTCTCTTTTTCTTTTCCTATACTGAAAGTTTCTCAGAAGTGTCTCTCTCCCTCTCTCTCTCTCTCTCTCTCTCTCTCTCTCTCTCTCTCTATCTCTCTCTCTCTTGCCCCTTAGCCAGGGGCACTGGGATGGTCCTTCGTCTCTGGCTCTCATGCTCAGTGTGAAAATGGAATCATGCAACACAGCAGCTCTCTTCAGAGTCTAAATCTATTGCTGAAAACCCAAGCCCATTTCAATGTCAGATTTGTTTCATTGCCTGATGCTAAGTCAAAATGAGCAGCTCATCTCACTTTCAAATGTTGTGTATAACAGAACCAGTGGACTCGATGTTTGGGAGTGAGTTGCTTACCAACATTCTGTAGAATAGACTGTATTCAGTGATATGACTCACAGATAAATTACTTCACCTTCATGGACCTCAAACTGGGTGTGCCGTTTGCTATAGATTGACTCAGTGCTTAACCCTTCCAGGTATGGGGAAATTCCACTCACCTTCTTTCTCCCAAAGTCTCAGGTGTTTCTGAGTGGTGGCAAGGGCGTCCGTGGGAGGCACAAACTGCTGGCTTGGGAAGATGGTGGCCCTCGGGGGCCACCTCACCTGAGAGCTGGATTCATTGTTTCTATGTTCCAGCTATCAACAGGGGCATTAATTACAGGAAAACGCAAATCTCAGCAGTTTGGCAAGTAGGGGTAAACACTGGAATACCTTTCATCGCTAGCTGTGTAGGCAGTTTTACGTTCAGGAAAAGTTCAATATTCCATGAGATGAAGCATGTTATCCCATCCCATTTACTGCCTTTTTGAAATAGACATTTAAAGTGTGTTTTTCTTGTCAGCATTCCAAGGTCTTAAACCTCTAATGCTAGCTGAAGGCGTGAATAGGAGGGAGGAGTCTGTATACCTGCTCTGTGTGTGCCCCATCTAAATGTTCATAAATGTTTTCTTGTGCAAATAAACGGGGACATTGCTGTGACACCAATAGGCATACATTCAGCTTCAGTCATCAGGGACTTTGTGATTTGATGATTTGTCATTTTCTTCCAATCTTTTTTCTGCTTAAGATCAGTTACAGTAGGAGTCCAATGACTTGTGATAACAGCAAAGGCAAAATATTTAATCTGAGCTCTGAAATGTTGCGATAGTCTTATTACTGCTAATAGAGGGCTGATGATTTCTGCAAGACTTTAGAAGAATCTAGAGTGACAAGCTGAAACAAGAGACTGAGAAAGAAGTTGTTTTTTTTTTTAAAAGACATTCATTTTTTAGAGCAGTTTTAGATTCACAGCAAAATTGAGGGGAAGGTACAGAGATTTCCCATGTGCCCCCTCACCCCCCTCACAGACTCCCCCATTGTCAACATCCCTCACCCCAGTGGTACATTTGTTACAACTGATGGACCTGCATGAACACATCATCGTTACCCAAAGTCCATAGTTTGCATTAGGGTTCATTCTTGCTGTCGTACGTTTTATGGGTTTGGACAAATATATAATAACATGCGTCTGCTATTATAGTATCATACAAAGTAGTTTCACTGCCCTGAAAAGCCTCTGGGCTCCACTTATTCATCCCTCCCTCACCCCAGTCCCTGGCAACCACTGATCTTTTTACTGTCTCCTTGGTTTTGCTTTTTCTGCAGTGCCGTATAGTTGAAATCATACAGCCTTTTCAGGTTGGCTTCTTTCACTTAGTAATATGCATTTAAGTTTCTTCCACATCTTTTCATGGTTTGACGGCTCATTGCTTTTTAGTGCTGAATAATATTCCACTGTCTGAATGTACCACACTTTGTCCACCACCTAGTAAAGAACATCTTGTTTGCTTCCAAGTTTTGGCAATTATGAATAAAGCTGCTATAAACGCTCATGTACAGGGCTTTGCGTGACATAAATTTTCAACTCATTTGGGTAAATACCAAGGAGTGTGATTGCTGGATTGTATGGTAAGAGTATATTTAGTTTTGTAAGAAACCACCAAACCGTCTTCCAAAGTGGTCGTATCAAAGTGAGGAATGAGCGTTCCTGTTGCTCCACACCCTTACCAGTATTTGGTGTTGTCAATGTTTTAGATGTTGGCTATTCTAATAGGCGTGCAGTGGTATCTTCTTGTTGTTCTAATTTGCATTTTCCTGATGACAAATGATGTGGAATATCTTTTCATATGCTTATTTGCCATCTGTATATCCTCTTTTTTTTTTTTTTTACTTTTTGGAGCTTATTGAGCTTTTTTTTTTAACATCTTTATTGGAGTATAATTGCTTTACAATGGTGTGTTAGTTTCTGCTTTATAACAAAGTGAATCAGTTATACATATACATATGTTCCCATATCTCTTCCCTCTTGCGTCTCCCTCCCTCCCACCCTATCCCACCCCTCCAGGCGGTCACAAAGCACCGAGCTGATCTCCCTGTGCTATGCGGCTGCTTCCCACTAGCGATCTATTTTACGTTTGGTAGTGTATATATGTCCATGCCACTCTCTCACTTCGTCCCAGCAGGTTTGGGCTGAATTTTATTCAGGTTCTTTGTTTTCTTATTCTTGAAAGAAAGTAGTTGTAAGGAGTAAGTAAGTCTCTTCATCACCTAAACACCCAGATATGTCGCTGTGCCTCTGGACCCCATGGTGCAGTAACATTCCACCTTCCAGAACAGCCCTCATGCTGCCACAAAGGTGATTCAGAGGCTAAGGGGACAGCCTTGGAGACCCCGACTCTGCACCCTTCCTACTAGATGACCTTAGGCAAGTTAATTCACATCTCTTACACTTAGGTTTCTTTTCCATAAAAATTAAGATCATAACAGTCCTTATGTCCAGGAGTTTGTACAGACTAAATAACATTGACAGTGGTCTAGCACAGTGCCTGACACATAAGGTAAGGGCTCAGGAAATATTACTTGTTATTAATAAGAAGTGAACCATGGTATGGAATTATTAAGTGAAACTGGGCTTTAAGAATAGGAGTATTGGGCTTCCCTGGTGGCACAGTGGTTAAGAATCCACCTGCTAATGCAGGGGACACAGGTTCGAGCCCTGGTCCAGGAAGATCCCACGTGCCGTGGAGCAACTAAGCCCACGAGCCACAACTACTGAGCCCACATGCCGCATCTACTGAAGCCCACGCACTCTAGAGCCCATGCTCCGCAACAAGAGAAGCCACTACAATGAGAAGTCCGCACACAGCAACAAAGTGTAGCTCCCGTTCGCCACAACTAGAGAAAGCCCATGCGCAGCAACAAAGACCCAACACAGCCCAAAATAAAAATAAATAAATAATAAAGCAAGCTATAGTATTTGAAAAATAGTAAAGTATCAGTGAATATGGGCAAAGTCAGTACAAATTTGAGTATTATTGTGGAAATAAACTTTTTGCAAAGTTGTTTAATGTTAAGAAGCTCTTCTTCGGCTTCCCTGGTGGCGCGGTGGTTGAGAGTCTGCCTGCCGATGCAGGGGACACGGGTTCGTGCCCCGGTCCGGGAAGATCCCACATGCCGCGGAGCGGCTGGGCCCGTGAGCCATGGCCGCTGAGCCTACGCATCCGGAGCCTGTGCTCCGCAACGGGAGAGGCCACAACAGTGAGAGGCCAGCATACCGCAAAAAAAAAAAAAAAAAAAAAAAAAAATTAATTTCCTCCTATTACACTTGGAATAGATTTCCTGTATATTTACTAAATATTCTATTTACTAAAAAATCTCTCATACATGTTTAGAGAATTTTTTTTGTGTGTGTGGTACGCGGGCCTCTCACTGTTGTGGCCCCTCCTGTTGCGGAGCACAGGCTCCGGACGCGCAGGCTCAGCGGCCATGGCTCACGGGCACAGCCACTGCGCGGCATGTGGGATCTTCCCGGTTTGGGGCACGAACCCGTGTCCGCTACATCGGCAGGCGGACTCTCAACCACTGCGCCACCAGGGAAGCCCATGACTTGAATTCTTTTTTAAAAGTTTCTCCTACTGCTCAGTCATTGCTCAGAGAATTCAAACTAATTGAAATCTGAGCCCAGTTATAAATTAGGAAGCTTATTTGCTAAGAGACAAAGAAATAATCATGATGAAAACCAAAGGACATCACAGATGATCTTAGGCTTTGGACTATACATACATTTAAATAATATGTGTGAAGTATGTAAAGAAGTTAGTTCAAAGTACCACACAAACTTAGGTCTATTTTTATTGTTGCTTAGTAAATTTAAGATCTAGAATATTTTTTAAAGGATGGACTGGCTTTTATCCTTCAAATACCCTAGCAATGGAAGGAATATTGGCAAAATAGGATTCTTTTAAAATTAGTAATTTATTTTTCTAAGTGCTTTTCTTTCAATAAAAGCACGATATGCATTCTAATTGTTCTTTCATAGAACCTATCAGATGTATTACTTACATATCACAGTTTAGAATTTTTAAAAGAGGGCTACAAAATGCTCTGTATGTCCTGATGATGTTTCAGTGGTTGCATGATAATCCAAATTTACATTCAGGTTAATATCAGTCACAGTGATCTATAATTAGTTGAATTTTAAAGGCATTGTACTGCTCCGGATTTTTGGTGGTGATTGACAAAATACCCAACTCAAAAAGGCATAAGAAAGAGAAGGGAATTTCTTAGTTCACTGAACTGAAAGATTCAGGGGGATTGGCAGAGTTGGTCCCAGGAGCTCAAACAATGTCATCCAGACCCAACCTTTCTTTCTTCTCTTGGTTGTGGTTTCTTCCGATTTTACTTAGTATTCGGCTGTGCTGATGTCACATCCTAATAGTAGGAAGTCCATTTCTAAGTCTCCCAATAGTTAAAAATATAAAATAAAATAACATAACCCAGATTTGAGTCCCATTGGAGGAATTAAGGATCACATGAAGCTAATCACTGTGGACAGGGGACTCTCACCTTCTTATTGGTCATGTTTGTGTCACATGCCCAAACTTGGAGCTAAGGTTTGAGTCAGCTCACCAAACCACATGGACCAAGAATGGGGAGTGAACAGATGTCCAAGGCAAGTATTGATGCTGTTACTGGAAGAAGGGGGAAAGAATGTTGGGTAGCTAAAATCAAGAAATGTCTGTGATTGGCTCAAATAGCACTTTGTGTATCCAAGACCTCTAATTGTACTGTTTTATCATTTTTTTCTCTATTCCCTATTAGATTGTAAACTCCTTAAAAGAAGAGAACATGATTATTTGATTATGGCCACCTTTTCCCCTTTACTCTCTACTTTGGACAATGCCTAACATTTAGCTGGTACTCATCAACTGATTTTTGAATGAATGAATGAATAGCAATTGATACCAGCAAGAAGTATTTAAATTATTACAGCAAGTAACAGTGAGATTAGTTCTATTAAAAGGTTTACTTATTTTCACTTCATACCACTTACTGGTTCTCTTTAAGGCAAGTCTGAACATCTTAAGTGTAGTCTGAAATTATCTAACATTTGTGTTATATGATTCCTTTATAGGTTGTGTACACTTAATATTCCCCAAACATAGGACAGAATTAAAGGTTGTTTTCATTATTCAGGGTCCTTTGAGATTCCATATGAATTTTAGGATTGTTTTCTATTTCTTCAAAAAATGCCACTGGTATTTTGATAGGGGTTGCATTGAATCTGTAGATCACTTTGGGTAGAATGGACATTTTCACAACATTAATTCTTCCAATCCATTAACACAGAATTCCTTTTCATTTATTTGTGTCTTCTTCAAATTTTTTTTCACAATCTTTTGTAGTGTTAAGTGTACAAGTCTTTCACTTCCTTGGTTAAGTTTATTCCTAAGTATTTTATTCTTTTTGATATTATTGTAAATGGAATTGTTTTCTTAACTTCCTTTTTCAGGTTGTTCATAGTTGGTATAGGAATGAAACTGATTTTTGTGTGTTGATTTTATATCTTGCAACTTTGTTGAATTTTTAAATTAGTCCTAACAGTTTTGGGGAAGGGAATCTTTAGGGTTTTCTACATATAAGATAATGTCATCTGCAAACAGAGATAATTTTACTTCTTCATTTTTGATTTGCATGACTTTTATTTCTTTTTCTTGCCAAACTGCTCTGATTAGAACTTCCAGTACTGTGTTGAATACAAGTGGCAAGAGTGGTCATCCTTGCCTTGTTCCTGATCTTAGTGGAAAGCTTTCAGTTTTTCACTGTTGTATATACCGTTAGTTGTGAACTTTTCATATATGGCCTTTATTACAGTGAGGTGATTTCCTTCTAGTTGTAGTTTGTTGAGTATTTTTATCATGAAAGGATGTTGAATTTTGTCAAATGCTTTTTCTGCATCAATTGAGATAATCATGTAGGTTTTTTTCTTCATTCTATTAATGTGACGTATTACATTAATTGATTTTGTTATGTCAATAGTAAGTTGAACCATTCTTGCATTCCAGGAATGAATCTCACTTGGTCATGATGTACAATCCTTTTAATGTGCTGTTGAATTTGGTTGACAGTATTTTGTTGAGTATTTTTGCATCAATATTCATCAGGGATATGAGTCTGCAGTTTTCTTTACTTGAAGTATCTTTGTTGGGTTTTGGATTTCAGGGTAGTGCTGCCCTCATAAAGTCAGGTTGAAAGTGTTCCCTCCTCTTTAATTTTTTGGAAGCATTTGAAAAAGATTATTGTTAATTCTTCTTTAAATGTTTGATAGGATTCTTCAGGGAAGCCATCTGCTCCTGGACTTTCCTTTCTTTTTTAAATAAATTTATTTTAGGCTGCGTTGGGTCTCACTGCTGCACGTGGGCTTTCTCTAGTTGCGGTGAGGAGGGGCTACTCTTCGTTGTGGTGTGCGAGCTTCTCATTGTGGTGGCTTCTCTTTGTTGCAGGGCATGAGCTCTAGGTGCGCGGGCTTCAATAGTTGTGGCGTGCAGGCTCAGCAGTTCTGGCTCGCGGGCTCTAGAGCACAGGCTCAGTAGTTGTGGCGCACGGGCTTAGTTGCTCTGTGGCATGTGGGATCTTCCTGGACAAGGGATCAAACCTGTGTCCCCTGCATTGGCAGGCGGATTCTTAACCACTGCACCAGCAGGGAAGTCCCCTGGACTTTTCTTTGTTGGAAGTGTTTTGATTACTGATTCACCTCCTTATTAGTCACAGATATGCTCATATTTTTAATTTCTTTATGATTCAGTCTTATAGTTTGTTTCTAGGAATGTATTTACTTATCTAATTAGATAATCTAGCTTATCTAATTTGTTGGCATATAATTGTTCATATTAGTCTGTTATGATCCTTTTTCTCTTTGTGGCTTCAGTTATAATGTCTCCTTTTTCATTTATGATTTTTGTTATTTGAATCTTACCTTTATTTTCTTAATTAGTCTAGCTAAACTTTTTTCAATTTTGTTTGTCTTTTCAAAAACCAATTCTTATTTTTAATTTTTTCTGTTGTTTTTCCATTCTCTGTTTTGCTTATTTCTGCTAATCTTTGTTATTTCCTTCCTTTTGCTAAATTTGGGTTTGGTTTGTTCTTTCTGTAGTTCCTTAAGGTGTAAAGTTAGGTTGTTGATTTGAGATCTTTCTTGTTTTTCTAATATAGGTATTTACCACTATAAACTTCCCTCTAGTATTGCTTTTGCTGCATCCCATAAGTTTTAGTATGTTGTATTTTCATTTTCAGTTCTCTCAAGATACTTTCTAACTTCCCTTGTGATTTCTTCATTGACCCATTGGATGTTCAAAAATGTGTTATTTAATTTCCACATATTTTTGAATTTTCCAGTTTTCCTTTTGCTATTGATATCTAGTTTTGTTTCATGTCAGAGGAGATACTTGGTGTGATTTGAATCTTCTTAAATTTGTTAAGACCTGTTTTGTGGCCTAGCATGTGATTTATAGTGGAGGATGTTACTTGTGCACTTGGGAAGAATGTGTATTCTGCTTCTGTTAGGTAGGTGGAGTATTCTGTGTCTGTCTGTTAGGTCCAGTTGGTCTATAATGTTGTTCAAGTCCTCTGTTTCCTTATTGATCTTCTGTCTGGACGTTCTACCCTTTACTGAAAGTGGGATATTGAAATCTCCTACTATTATTGTGTTACTGTTTATTTCTCCCTTCAATTCTGTCAAAAATTCTGTTTGCTTCATATATTTGGGTGCTCTGATATTAGATCCTTATATGTTTATAATTTTTATATCTTCCTAGTGAATTGATCCTTTTATCCTTCTATAATGTCCTATGTATCTTGTGACAATTTTTACCTTAAATTCTACCTCTGCCCTCTTGGTTACCATTTATCTGGAATACTTTTTCCATCCTTTCATTTTCAGCCTATGTATGTCCTAAAAGCTTCAGTGAGTTTCTTATAGACAGCATAAACTTGGATCTTGTGTTTTGTTTTGTTTTGTTTTAATTTATTCAGCCACTCTGTGTCCTTTGATTGGGAAGTTTAATCCATTTACATTTAAAGTAATTACTGAAAGGAATGAACTTACTACTGACATTTTATTCATTGTTTTCTGTGTTTTTTAAGTTATTTTGTCCCTCTTTTCTTTATTGATGCCTTATTTTGTGTTTTGTTGATTTTTTCAAGTGACATGCTTTGATTCCTTTCTCATTTTCTTTTGTGTATCTCCTAGATATTTTCTTTGTGATTAATGGAGATTACATAAAACATCTTATTGTTATAACAATCTATTTTAATCTGATAAAACTTAATCTGAATCACATACAATAATTCTACTCTTTTACGTCTCTCCCCCCAATTTATTGATGTCACAAATTACATCTTTTTATATTTTGTATCCATAACATAGTTTTATAGAGTTTTTATGCTTTTATTTTTAAATTCTACAGTAGAATTAAATTGATTTATGTATCACCATTACAGTATTATATGATTTTGTATTTGTCTAAAGGTATTTACCTTTACCAGAGAGCTTTATATTTTTATATTTTCATATGTTTTCATGTGCTGTACAAGTCATTCACTTTAAGAGGAAAGTTGTGTGTGTGTGTGTGTGTGTGTGTGTGTGTATTTTTTTTTAATTGGCAGTACTCAAAGTCCTGGTACTTTAGTAACCTCAAGGTTGGTTTTTGTTCTTTCTTATTGCTATTGTCTTTTTTAAAAAAGTATTATGATCTTTTCCTTTAAGCCTGAATCACTTTCAAGGTGCTTTCAGTCTCTTGCTGGATTTTTTCCAGCATTTCAAGTAACTCAAACCTAGTCTCTGAACTTAGCAGAGCTAAATCCCCATCCTCATGTCTTAAAAAGACCTAACAATTAAGGGTCTCAAAGAAGTTGTTCTCTCTCCAGCCTATTTCTCTCTTTGATTGTTCAACCCAGAATCCCATCAAAATGTAACATCTTCCAAAATCCATTTATAGTGAGCACTAGGCTGGATCATGCCTGGCGTGGTTCTCTGCAGTGGTGTGTCCTGTCTCTAAGAGCAGAGGTCCTGGAACCCTGGAGATTTTCTGCAGGGGAGCTTTATGACCTCACTTCCTAGAGTGATCCCAGACTGGACAGTCCCTCATTTAATGCACCTTGTGGAACGCAAATGGGAAACCCAACTTTCTCAAAGCTTCAAAGCAATTACATTATGCAGATAGTGAAAGATTTACACAGTTTGAGTTACTTTTTAGTCTACTTCAGATCACAAAGTTATAAATAACAAACATAAAGGTTCAATGCTGAAAATATATTGAAATAAGTTTCTAAAAGGTGTTGTCATGCTTACCTAAAATATCACTGTAGTATTATCATTTTTTAGGTTTGAGGACCTGCCAACAGTAGTGTCCATTTTCTGGCTGCCATCCAAACTACACATGAAGTTTTAGGTACTTTTTACTGCAAATTAAATGCTCTCCAGTAGTTTCTGATTAGTCATGTGGTTTACCGGTGAAATTATGGGGCAGCTTTTGCTAATAATTATCTAGGCTTCTGAACTTAGAATTCAGCACTTTTACAACATTCTGTTATGGTTGCATAGCTCACTAGACAAGATAATTGCATACCCTGTATTGCAGACTGCCTTACCTGGGTAAATGCAAATACAATAAATAAATAGAGAATCAGAATAGAAACTGAATGTGCAATCAACATACAAATTAGGATCCAAGCCATGCTAGTTAGTGCTTGATTTTCTACCTCGGATCACCTGCTGACTGAAGTTTTCTCCCTTCTCTTTATCCGGCCCTGATCTCTCACACATTGGAAAAAGGACATCAGGTCCTTTTCTTATTGCCCTCAAAGGGTGTGAGCTCTTTACTCTTTGACCTCATCACATTCTGTACCTCTCACAGAGGTCCCCTGCACCTGTGCTGTGCCTTGGTTATCTGTGCGTTTCTTATTCTTGCCCTCACCAGCTATGCTGGAAGATGTAAATTTAATAATAAAACTACCCATGTTTTGCAGTGTCTCTCAGTGTTTATCACCACACAGGTCACCTGGTGCAATGATGTCTGACTCTTAGACGTGTGGTGCCTGGATGAAATTCCATCATTTTCTTCTTTCCTAAAAATCTACAACTCACTTTAGTATATCTCCTTGAAACAATTTCCTCATAAACTTCAAGGAGTTGGTGATTAGTTTTTATGGTGGAAGTATTTGTCTTGTTTGAAGTCTAAGGGAGCCATATGCCAGGTCAGGGTTTGTTCTTAAGAAAAGGAAGCCCCTTTAAACAGACGCATACAACCTCAGGTGTTAATGAAATACAGAGAGGAGAAGGGATGCTAAGTTTGATCTTGTGGCAGAAGAATGTGTCCGAGCCTTAGACATATTCTCTTTTTTTCTTATAGTAATTAATAAATTTTTCACTTTTTTTGTAAAAATGAAAATCAAAACAAAGCAAAGCTGTGGCAGTGCTTTGTAAATGCTGATGTTACCCTGGAAATGTATCTTCAAGGGCTGGCAACAGTGGGACATAAATACTCGTGGCTGGCCTTTGAATCCTGTTCCCATTCGATAGGGCAGATTTCATCAGCCCCACCTGATAGAAAACTGTGTTCACTGAGGTCACCCCAGCCACTCCGAGGTCTATTTCTATTTCCGACGCAGGTCTCTGATTCCCTTCTCCTTGGCTGTGCCCACTACCCACCATCTTTCTGGAGGAGAATCTCGTCTTCACAGAAATCAGGAAGGTCCCCAGAGCTGGTGGTTATGCTCTGGCTGCCATCTTTCATTCCAGCCTGAATATATGCTTTCAGAAAGATGCTTGGCTCCCCTGTCCCCTGTCTCCCAGGCGCTCCCCCAGTGCGAGTACACACACACACACACACACACACACACACACACACACACACACACACACACACACACGGCCTAGAGGACGAAGAGCAGGGTTCCCACAGAGCCAGCCAGGATTCCGTGCCATGGGGCTGGGGGCCAGAATCTCCCTGCCCTCCAAGCAGGCATGGGCAGCTGCCACATCGTCACCTCAGCAGTTCCCATGATGCCAAGAGACGGAATAGTCTCCAGGGCTTGTTGGCCACGGCTTCTCCTGCCCTCTGGAAAAAATCATCAGGTCTGCAGTCCTGCCACTTTAGTAAATATTTATTAGAGGAAATGGTGACTAACATTTACTAATTGATCATCTGCTCTGTTCAACACACAATATTAATAATAATAATTACAATTTCCTGGGTACTCACTATATATGTGAACTGACTCTAATAAATATCACGATAACTCTAGGTATTATGGTTATGTTACAGATGAGAGAAGACAGATAGCTTAAGTATGTTGCTCAGCTTACACCAGAGGGTGAGTGACAAACCCAGGTCTGTTTCACTCCAAAACCACCAGCTGTAGGCAAGGCGCTTGGGATATTGTAAAGAATGTTGGCCTGTGTACATTTAACTACCATACCAGGTGTGATGGGTTGAATTGTTTTCCCCCAAAAGATATGTTGAAGTCCTCACCTGCAGTACCTCAGATTATAACCTTATTTGGAAATGAGGTCATTATAGATATAATCAAGGTAAGACAAGGTCAGGTTGAAGCAGAGTGAACCCTTAATCCAATATGACTGATGCTCTTTTTTTTTCAGTTTTTCAATTTGTTTCAAAGTTAAACCCAAGACACACTGACTTCATAGGAAATCCACTGAGAAATGTTTTTCTAGGCTGAATGTCTGTTCCCCCTCAGTCTCTCCCAACAGAGCACGTGCTGTTAATTACTTTCATTTTCCAATCACTGCTGTCCCACCACTATACCAAGATCACCTAAACTGTGTGTGTGGTATTCTCAATGTTCTTAGTTATACCCTAAGTTCACTAACTGCAAAAGATTTTCTGGGATAAACTGTCACTTGAATTCTTCGGCTACTTTTGACGATGACGTCCAAGTAACTCTTAAACGATTCTCCTCTGCACAGGGCTGTTACTTTATAGGCATGAACAACTAGCACCTGGGGCTGTGCTGATCCCATCTGGCATCACTGGGAGACCACTTGTAAAACCAAAGAATCATCTGATGCGAGAGCCAACTAAGTGACTCAAAACTGAAGGTTAAATTTAAAGAAAAAACTAATTTAGAGGGAAAAAAAAGGCAATCCTAGAGGAACTCATTCTAAGCAATCAATCGTTAGGCATGTGTGTGTGTGTGTGTGTGTAAGGCACAACCAGATCAATTCAGTGCAGGCTGGTGGGTCCCAGATGACTCTCCTTTTTGGGAGACAGCGCTCTGAGGGAGCAGAATCTGGCAAATGGCCAGTAAAGAGCAACCATGGGGTTTCCCTGGTGGCGCAGCAGTTGAGAGTCCGCCTGCCGGTGCAGGGGACGCGGGTTCGTGCCCCGGTCCGGGAAGATCCCACATGCCACGGAGCGGCTGGGCCCGTGAGCCATGGCCGCTGAGCCTGCGCGTCCGGAGCCTGTGCTCCGCAACGGGAGAGGCCACAGCAGTGAGAGGCCTGGGAACTGCAAAAAAAAAAAAAAAAAAAAAAAAGAGCAACCATGAAGTACTGGGGCCATTGATGCTCAACCCCCCTTCTGGAGTCAAACCTACAGGTTCACTTGGGTCCCACAGAGCAATGGCTGATGTTCTTATGAGAGGAAAAGAGACAGAGAAAGAAGGCAGCCACGTGTTGACGAGGCAGAGACTACAGTGAGGCAGCCACAATGCAAAGGATGCCCGGGGCCACCAGAAGCTGAAAGAAGCAAGGTAGGATGCTAGCCTGCAGGTTTCTGAGGGACCACGGCCCTGCTGACGTCTTGATTTCAGCCTTCTGGCCTCCAGAACAGTGAGACAATAAATTCCTGTTGTTTTAAGCCACCAGGTTTGTGACACTTTGTTATGGCAGCCCCAGGAAACCAATATACTAGGCAAAATGAGGAGTGTTTTAATAGGGGTATATAGCAAGTATTATAGGAATTTGTCTGTTCTATAGGAAAACTGACTGGGAAGGCCTGGGAAAGGAAAAAGAAAAGCTTGCTGTCTTTGCACCTGCTCTTAAAGGAGAAGTAGTCTTCAGAAAGAGAAAGTGGAGGTTGGAGGGGCTGAAGAGCACACCCGGCCAGTGGAAAGGTACAAACTCAGACCCAGAGGAAGGCACATCTGGGATGGGCCTGTGAGAGGGAGTGAAGCGGGGGAGTGGGGAGGGACGAGTGGGGTGATGCAAAGGGTTTGCAGCCAGGGGGGCACTGATGGTTAGGCTGTGTCTGCCCCCCCGCATCTGCCCAGCAGCCCTCCTCAATGAGGGGCCCAGGTTGTCCCCTCTGGGCCCGGGACCCATCTTTCCATGAAGCACGCGTTCCTCTGCTGGACGTGACACCAAGCTAGCCTTGGTCTGCCCCCCTTTCTGCCTGTTTCTATAACGGCACTGCCCTGGCCCCCAGTCTCCATCTTGCCGCACCGTCTAGCAGCTGGGTGTTCTGGGGCAGGGCCCTCCATTCATTTGCTCGTCCCCTCACAGGGACTCAAGTCCTCCCTCTGACCTGGCGAATGGGCCCTGCACCTTCCCTCAGTCTGGTTGGCTCCAGCCTGGACCTGCATCCTGTCACTCACAATCACCCCCCTCTGAGCCTCCGGGACACCAGCCCGCCTGGCTGCGCCCTCTGCCCTGCCGGGCCCTGCCCCTCTGGCCCCGTGCATGGCCTGGTTCCAGGTGCCAGCGCTTCCTGGCCACTCCAGCGGGCTCTGCCCTGAGTGAGCCCCAAAGGTCTGTGAGCGTGACAGGGTCCAAGCTGGAGCTCTGTCTGCTCTGTCAGTGCCGAGCTGAAAAATCCATCATGTGGAAGCTGTCAGACAGGAGCGGGCTGCCTGATGAATGCTTGTTTTGTAAATGGACAGATAGAGGGGAAAGAATGTGAGGATTATAGTGACTGTCGGGGAGAGAGGGGCTGAGCACCTCTGTGCGGCCTCGTCCCGCTTCAGGTACGTATGGCAGCAGGACAGGGGGTCGAGGTGGAGGCCAGGGGTCTGTGATGTAGAGGGAGAGCGAGGGCTTTGCTGCTCAACGGTCTGGCTCCAGTCCTGGCTCTGCTGGCTTCTGGCCTCTGGGCCTCAAATTCTTCCCCAGGGCATCCACCTCGCAGAGTAACAGGAACAGGTGATTTGTAACGTTTGTGCT